>NC_143522.1:26701931-26999431 GCF_031878675.1 Megascapheus bottae
CTGCAAAGGGAAAAACTTCAAATGGCCAGATCTATAAACTGAGCAGTATCCCAGCAGCACCAGAGGGGACCTAGGCTTCTCAGAAGGGCTTACTTGGCCAAGGAGGAAAGATGAGGAAGGACAAAACAATGATGGGGATGGTTATTAAAAAAAAAAAAAAAAAAAGTAGGTAGAAAATTCTCATGAAGAAAAGGGCAAGAATGCCAAAGTTGAGGGTGTAAAGAGGCAAAAGGATGTCATGACATAAACACAACATAACAGTGATTGGAAAGATAGGGACACACAGAGAAAAATAAGAAAAAGGCAGGCAGAAAAGGGAGTTTGTCCTAGACTCACCAAAGAAATGAATCCTAAACCATGAGATATAAACGAGGGCTGCAAGTTAGGTGGGTACTTCATGCAAATAAATCCATCATCAGTTTATGTGGCTATGCAAAGAAAAGCTGATGTACCCTCAGGACCACTTACACATTGTACACAAACTTCACAACACCAAACCAATTTGTTGTGCAAATTAACTTACCTAAAAAACATAGGTTGGTCACTGAAAGATACCTCGTCAGTTGAGAATTCTTTTTCTTCTACCCCATTAACTACCTCCATGGAACTGGCACTACTGTTTTGAGGAGGCTTTGGCCCAGGGAAAGAAATAACTAGGTTTGGCTCCTTTGAGGTGCTCAGATGCCTTGGCAAACTGCAAGTGACATCAGCTCCAGGAGACTTTTTGACTGCAAATTCAATGTGTACATTTGAAAAATTAACCATGCTTTTTCAGAGAAAACTACTTAAATCAATCTTTAGTTTGCTTTATCACATTTTGTGCAATAAAAATACATTTCTATTACAGAGAAAATTTGCTTCCATTATTTAAATGAAATGTATTTAAGTAATTTTCAAAAGAAACTCATAGTAATTAAAATCAATCCAAATACAGATGGTCCTAAGTTAACAATGGTTTGACATATAATCTGTCAATCTTGCATTGGTGTGACTGAATCATGTAATCAGTACAAACCATTCTCGGACTTCTGAACTCTACACCTTTCCAGGGTGGTGCTCTCTCGTGAAGTTGGGTGGCTCTGATTCCACCAGTCAATGGGGGAAATAATCAGTATTCTATAGCAAGGTGGGCCTTAGTATTCAGGCGATGTACAAAACATGTGGTGCTTTCAACTTAGGGGGACTTAAGAAAGCCATCTGTCCTAACAGGAGAGCATCTGTACTTATTACAGAATTTGCAACTGTATGCTAAATACCTTCTGGATCTGGAGTCAGTAAAAGCTCCACTTCTGTAGAAAGACTTGTGAAGAAATCCTTTAGGAAGAACAAGGCATCCTAGGAGAAAAAGCAGGGAAACAACATCCATTTCTAAAGTACAGCAAGTACACTAACTATAATTATAGTATAATTTATTGAACCCTTACTTTGTGCAGGTATCATTTTTAGAAGTACATACACACACACAAACATACACACACATGCACACCTTCTCCATTAATTTTCACAAGTCTCACATGAGACTTGGCCTAGTGGTAGAGTGCTTACTTAGCATGTACGAAGACCCGGGTTCGATTCCTCAGTGCCACATACTTAGAAAAAGCCAGAAGTGGTGCTGAGGCTCAAGTGGTAGAGTTCTAGCCTTGAGAAAAATCCAAGGACAGTGCTCAGGCCCTGAGCTCAAGCCCAGGACTGGCAAAAAAAAAAAAAAAAAAAACTCACAAATGCAGACATTGAGAAATGGAGAAATTAGAAGTTGCAAAGCTATCATTTCTAAATCAAAGTTCCTTTTAGTTTTCTTAGAAATAGAATATTCTCAGTATTAGTTCTCATTCAAAAATAATATTGGTAGTATTACAATATTGGTAACATTATCAATATGACCAAATAATGGTAACAACAGTAGCTAAACATGTATCAGATACTTATGCACCACGGAAATTTGTAATGACTTATTTATGCTTTTATCACCGTTACATGACTACACAATTCCTCCATTTGAATGATACTTAAAATCATCCATTCATTGTAGCTGAAATTATATAATTAGAAACAGAAACATTTGGCTCTGTATGCCTTTTGTTCCCTTTTTCAGTGTTGCCATGAAACATGGGGCCTTTGTACATGCTAGCAAGTGCTCTCCCACTGAACCATGACTCTGATAACTGTATTTACAGTTACAGCCTCATTTTGCTTCCCTCAAACTTACAAATGCATATTGGAGGATATAAAAACAAATACCTGCAATTGTTCTTTCTTATCTTTTCACTTAAAAAATTCCTAAATATTATGTAAATTCCTAAATATTATGTAATATTACTACTGTACAGAACAGAATGTGAAGGTGAGTTAAAACATTTGGTGGTACACCAAGAGAAGCCTGACAATTTCCAAGAACCTGATTACCTACAATCCATTTATCATAAGCATAAGCGGTGCATCTGAGAGCATTCCAGATAACAAGGTACAGGTAATAAGAAAGTTCCAAGAGCCAGGAGCGGTGGCTCACGCCTGTAATCCTAGCTACTCAGGAGGCTGAGATCTGAGGATCAAGGTTCAAAGCCAGCCCAGGCACAAAAGGACCTGAGACTCTTATCTCCAATTAACCTCTAGAAAATGGGAAGTGGGGTTTGGCTCCAGGGTAGGGTGGTAGTCTTGAGCTGAAAGCTCAGGGATGAAGTCCAGGCTGTGTAGAAGCCTCATGACCCACAAAAAAAAAAAAAAAAAAAACGAAAGTTCCAGCAGTTCTGGAAATGTTCTGGTTCTGAGGTAGAGAGTAGATTCATGGATTGTATAGTTTTGTGATGATTTATACATGTACACATTTTCATCACACATATTAATATAGGAGGAAAGAATTATTGGTTAACCAAGCAAGTTAATTGTATAGAAAGTACTTTTTTTGGCCATTGGTGATATCTCAATGGTATAAATATTTTAATTCAAAGATGGCCTTAAAAAAACATAAACTTATTTAGCCCATTATGGTGGCTCATGCCTGTAATCCAAGTTACTCAGGAACCTGAGCTCTAAAGATAGATCAAAGCCAGCCCAGGGCACTAAAGTCCATGATACTCTCATCTCCAATTAAGCACCAGAAAACCGGAAGTGGCAGTGGCGCTGTTGAGCTGAAGAGCTCAGGGACAACTCCCAGGCCCAGAGTTTAAGTCCCACGACAGACAGACAGACAGACAGACACACACACACACACACACACACACACACACACACACACACACACACACAGACACAGACACACACACACACACACACCATAAACTTTCAGACTTAATTTGTTCTTCAAGACCAAAAAAAAAAAAAAAAAGGAAGACATTATAGTATCCTTATCACCTATAGTCCCCATGGGTCTTATGTCTTAGGGAACTATTACCCATTCTTCCCCAGAGTAGTCAGCCTGAGGATCCCCAGCATCCTCATTCAATAAGAATCCTAGTACAGGGCCGGGAGTTTGGCCTAGTGGTTAAAGTGCTTGCCTAGCATGCATGAAGACCCGGGTTCGATTCCTCGGTACCACATACATAGAAAAAAGCCAGAAGTGGTGCTGAGGCTCAAGTGGTAGAGCTCTAGCCTTGAGAAAGTCCAAGAACAGTGTTCAGGCCCTGAGCTCAAGCCCAGGACTGGCAAAAAAAAGAAAGAATCCTAGTACAGAACCTAACTTATGGTAGGTGCTGCTCAGGAAATGGTTTTGAATCAATTAACATCTTCCATATACAGACTTCCAAGCAGTATACAGGAAAAGTCAGGAAATCCTACTCTTCAGACTTCTCACTGTACTAGTTATATGACCCTTATCATCCATTACACTCTGATGAAACTCTTTCAGTTTATTTACTCAATGACAGTTATCTCAAAATCGAGTATGCCAATCTCAAAGACGGAAAAAGATTTTTTCCCATTAGTAAGTCATTTCAGTAAACTTTATCTATTTGTAACCTGACTTTATTTTCTAAAGTTTTTATGTCTTAGGGTATCATTTCCCATTCTTCCTCAATGTAGCCAAACATTTATTTCTCTGTTTTCTCTAAGACTACTATTTCGCAACTTGGAAGTATAATGATTCATAGTTATAAAGAAGAAATTGTGTTGGGCATGGTGGCTCACGCCTGTAATGCTAGCTACTCAGGAAGCTGAAATTTGAGGATCAAGGTTCAAAGCCAGCCCAGGCACTAAAGACTTAGAGACTCTTATCTCCAAATAATCACTAGAAACCGCAAAGTATGGCTGTGGCTCAAGAGTAGGGCAGTAGCCTTGAGCTGAAGAGCTCAGGGACAGCACCCAGGTCCAGGGGTAGGGAGGTAATCTTGAACTGAAGAGCTCAGGAACAACGCCTAGGCCAGAGTTCAAGCTCCATGACTTCCCCCTGCCACCCAACCCACCCCTCCTCCCAAAAAAGAAGAAATTGTGTTCAATATTAAATAAGTCTACTAAAGAAAATTGGGCTTGGTAAAGTTTTGTAAACTAATGTAATAAAGATGAATCTTAATTTTTCTCACACTGGAAATTTACAGAGATATACTTTCTTTCCCATAAATACTTCATGATTTTCCTCTCTCTCCCTCTCCCTCTCCCTCTCCCTCTCTCTCTCTCTCTCTCTCTTTTGATCAGTCCTGAGGCTTGAACTCTGGGTCTGGGTTTTGTCTCTAACCATTTTAGCTCAAGGCTACCGCCCTACCCCTTGAGCCACAGCACCACACCACTTCCTGTTTTCTAGTAGTTAATTGGAGTCTCTTGGACTTTAGTGTACTTTAGTGCTTGAGCTGGCTTTGAGCCATGATCCTCAGATCTCAGCCTTCCTGAACAACTAGGATTACAGGCGTGAACCACCATACCAGGTTACTTCATGATTTTCTACCAGGCCAACATATTAAAGTAAATTAACCATATCAAGAGGTAGTCTTCTCATAATGAGAAAGCATAAATCTAAAGCATGTCTCAGCTCAGAAGCTACAGGCATTGATCTATGGGACTGACTACACTGCAGTACTCTACAGCTCATTTTATGAGATAGAGCATTTATTCTGCTTACAATATCAATATTTAATTTCCAAAATACATGTTACTTGCTTACAACTAATAATCAATATGCAAACAATATTAAACAAGTGAATAAATGCTCTTAAGCCTAAGCTCAAAACTATACATAGACGAGGGCATTGTTATTTTAAAGCACATCACTTAAGAACATTATGTTCTCCAATTGTTATATGCCATAGTAAGTTAACATATGCCATATGTTAGGTACTAAGTATTTTTCATAAGCTATACTATTAAATACTCATTTAAAAATTATGATATATATATATTATCATTTCTCTTTTTATTAATGAAGAAACTAAGATTTGGGGAAGTATATAACTGGTACAAGGATACACAAGTAGTAAAAGCTACAGAACTGAAATCTGACCTCACTATATATATAAATATAATATATATTAATGTAACTTCACTAAGCATTCTCCTTAATGTACCTCAAATAAGGCTTCTGAAGAGCTACCAACTAAGTTTCAAGCAGTTCCTTACATGAAAGTAAACGCCAAAGGAATTTGATGGGCTGCTTGCTTGAAAGTGGTTTTCTTCATGCCTTTTCAAACCTAAATATGACTTTTTATTGGGGGGGGGAGGGAGGTCATGGGGCTTGACCTCTGGGTCTGGACACTGTCCCTGAGATCTTCAGCTCAAGGCAACTGCCCTACCCTTGAGCCACAGCCCCACTTCCCATTTTCTGGAGATTAATTGGAGATAAGAGTCTCCAGCTTTGCAGTGTCCTCAGATTTCAGCCTCTGAGTAGCTAGGATTACAGGCGTGAGCTACCAGCTCTAAATATGACTTTTTAATCATTTATTATCACTTAACACAAAAAGGTGTCCTTTAGTAGTTACGTAAAATGTGCATCTGAATTAGGAGTAAGTCCCTAAAAACTGGAGTGAACAGCAGGCACGCACTTGCTTGTTATCATACAGATAATGAATAGCAAATGGGATAACATCAATAACACCAAAAGGTCAGATTTCACGTGTCAAATGACTCTGTCTTATTGGCCAGAATTTTATGACAGGTCCTTTACAATGGATTGCATGCATCATCTCCCACCACAAACCTGGTCAATATTGAGGCGTAGTGGCATTAATGATACTCTCAAACAACATTCTTGTGGTGACCTGCCAGACTCTGGTCGCACATGCAATGCTTTAATTGTCAACTGAAAGAAAGAAAAATATTTTTCCCCAATGACATAATTATAACTTGGAAGAAAGGAAGTGGGGGGAGGGAAGGAAGGAAAGAAAAAACAGAAAGAAAGTAAATGTTTGAGAGGTCAGGTTGGGCTACACAGGAAGTTATAGACCAGTCTGAGACATTGTATAAAACAAGCAGTATTTTGTTTGCCCTCTTTCCTCTTAGAAGCACCCCCAGGAATCTCATGCAGATATGGACACTGTTTAGAGAAAAAACTGTAACTGTTAATACATTTGCAGATTCTACATGGTTTGTGGAACTTTTTTTTTTTTTTTTGCCAGTTCTGGGGTTTGAATCCAGGGCCTTAGCATTGTCCTTGAACTTTCTCAAGGCTAGAGCTCTAACATTTGAGCCACAGAACCACTTCCAGCTTTTTCTATGTATGTGGTACCGAGGAATGGAACCCAGGTCTTCATGTACCCTATACAGGCACTCTACCACTGGGCTACACTCCTGGCCCCTCCGTGGAACTTTTGAAGCTACTCCATAGGCCCCTCTTCCAACTTCTATGAAGACCCTCCAAATTCTTGAGCTTACTAAGCTTGAAAGTATCAGAAATATAGAATACTTTCAGTAACTAATTATTTTCACTACACTTCTATTTTTACTCAGATATCAATATATTGGCGATAACAGTGACAATGATGTACAAAATACTTTTTGCTTTTTGTTTTCTTTTTAGCAGTACTGGGTGGGGAGAAGGGTTAACTCAGATGTTTGCTTGTTAGGTAAGAACTCTACCAATGGACCACCCAAACTATTACTAGTCTTTTTTAATTGGGAGGGGACAGTACTGGGTTTGCATTCAGTATCTTTCACTTGGCAATCAGGCTCTCAACCACTTATACCATGTTACGAGCTCTTTATTATTCTGAGCTGGACTCACTAATTTAGCACCAAGCTGACCTGAAATCTAGCTCCTCCTGCCTCAGCCTCTGAGTGCTGAGAGGGCAGACATGCACAGTCATGCCAAGCTGCAAAGTGACTTTTAAATGTAAAACTTGCACAATGTATTTAAAAGCAGTTTTTTTAAGCCAGGTGTGATGGCTCACAACTGTAATCTTAGCTACTCAGGAGGCTGAGATCTGAGGATCATGATTTAAAGCCAGCCCCAGCTCTAAAGTCTGTGAGACTCTTATCTCCAATAAACTACCAGGAAACTGAAAGTGGCACTGTGGCTGAAGGGGTAGGGCAGTAGCCTTGAGCTGAAGAGCTTAGAGACAGTACCCAGGCCCAGAGTTCAAGTTCACTTCCAGGACTGACCAAAACAAAAAAAAAAAAAAAGGAATTTTTAAAAGTGAATTTCTGTATTAAAAAGAGAAAAAAAAATGCCAAATAGGTTCACCAGCGTACTCTTAAGGCTGAGATTTGAGGATCATGGTTTGAAGCCTGTCCAGGAAGGAAAGCCCATGAGACTATTATGTCCAAATAAGTACCAAAAAGAGCCAGAAATGGAGCTGTGGCTCAAGTGGTAGAATGCTAGCCGTAGGAAAGAAAAAAAAAGCTCAGGAACAGTACTTAGGCCCTATGTTTAAGTCCCAGGACCAGCATAAATAGAAACAGAGAAAATATTTTTCATCATTTCCCATTCTAATTCTCCTGCATTTCAATACAGAAAACATTCTTCTAAAAACTACCATAAATATGGTGGCTGGGAGTTTAGCATAGTGGTAGAGTGCTGCTTGCCTAGCATGCACGAAGACCAGGGTTCAATTCCTCGGTACCACATACATAGAAAAAGCCAGAAGTGGTGCAGTGGCTCAAGTGGTAGAGCTCTAGCCTTGAGGAAAGTCCAAGGGCAGTGCTCAGACCCTGAGTTCAAGCCCCAGGACTGGCAACAAAACAAAACAAAACAAAAAAACTACCATAAATAACAACAACAACAAAAAAAGTGGGTGTTTAATTCTTACCATGTTGGAATGAGCTTTTCGAGGCATTTCTTTGCTGCAATACAGGTACAAAAATTTATTCATTTGTGATGTTGCCAATCGATCTCGAATTTCAAGGTCCTGAACAACGAACACCTGCCGAGAGACTGGGTGTTCTAAGAGGCTAGAATCACATTCTGGTTTGCATGAGGGGTAGACTTCATGCTGAAATTTCACCTTAACAAACAAGGAAAAACAGAGTCTTTACATCCACTTTAAATATGTCGATCATCATTTTCTTTAACTTTAAATCCCACTTTGGAAGAACAAAGGACTATGACATCTTTTTGTGTATTTACTCACTTATTTTCCTTTGTCTACTTATTCATACCTGCAGGTGGCACCCACCTTATAGGGATAAACTCACTAACATTTCTTATTTGATACTAACAAAATCAAGTAGCCTTTCCAAGCAAAATCCTCAACTGGAAGACTAAGGACTGTGTCAACCTATGAAACTGCATGAAAATGAGTTAGTGGAGAACAGTTCAAGCTCCCAAAGGAGGCAAAGATAAAATTAAATACACAAAAATGTCATCAGAACAATATTTCCATGGCAACTACTCTAAAATATGGCATTGGGACACCTCAAATGTGATAGAATGAAGTCAGAGCATATAAAGTCAGCAATGGTCTGGCCTATTGCTTCTCAAAAGGATCTATTACATACCCAAAGGCAAGTCTAGAACAGGGAGAAAAATAATCTAAGCATCACCTGGGAACTCACTGAATATTCTTGGGAATCTACCTCACACACTGAATCAGAATGCTGGGCAGGGGCCTCGCAAGCCCTGCAAGGGATTCTGAGGTCACTTAATCTAAGAACTCATAGCCTGGGAGAACCAAAACAAAGATGCTCTGAGATTTTAATAACATTACAAAAAGAGGTAAGAATTTCATACAAAATATTTGCACTTTTCTAATCAAGACCCATGGGTAAGGGTTTACAACATAGCAACTTTAGACTTTTCCTTTTACAACTCCATCTTACCTTGCTTAACTGGATTTCCATTAGGAAGTCATGGTTCCTTCCCTTTCCCCCATATACTGCATGACGTCCATGCCTTGTGGGTGTGTGAGAAGGAGAACTATGGGGACTTCTAAAAATGAAAGATAAAAGAGTGCTTAAAAGATATTTAATGAGGGCTGGGTATGGTGGCTTACACCTGTAATCTTAGCTATTCAGGAGGCTGAGATCTGAGGATCACAATTCAAAGCCATCCCGGTTCAAAGCCAGCCCAGGCACTATAAAAACTTCATGAGACTCTTATCTCCACTTAATCACCAGAAAATCACAAGTGGTGAGCTGAAGTGCTAAGGAACAATGCCCAGGCCCAGAGTTCAGCTCCCAGGATCGACCAAAAAAATAGATATTTAATGAGGGCTGGGAGTTTGGCCTAGTGGTACCGCGTTTGCCTATAGCATGCATAAAGGCCCAGGTTCAATTCCTTGGTACCATGTACATAGAAAAAGCTGTAAGTGGTGCTGTGGCTCAAATGGTAGATCTCTAGCCTTGAGAAAGCTCAAGGACAATGCAAAGGCCCTAAGTTCAAGCCCCCCAGGACTGGCGAAAAAAAAAAAAAAGGTATTTAATGAGTGACATCAGGAAAACAGTAAGACAAAAAGAGAAAGTAAGATTACTAAATTACCAAAATGTTTCACAAACTACATTGCTATAAATCAAAACCATCATCTACATATTGGAGACAATGAAAATACTTTTTTTTGTTGTTACTATTGCAGTAAATTTGCTTGCTAAATACTAGGAACTATAGGAAAACCTAATTATGCTGCTGGCTGTACTCTGTATCAGAGCACATTCTTGGCAATGATACCTCTTAATAACTTCTTTATTGCCTAAATAATGTTTTTTGGTCAGAGCTCTAGTTCTAGAGAAAAGGACTACTAGTCAGATCAGAAATGTTCTAAAGTAACTTTAAGTAGAAACTAAGCTTTTGTGTCAAACATTACTGTTCCAACGAGTCTTTTGTACTATATTCCCACAAGACTATTTTCCCATGATGTCTATGCTTGTTTGCCTAATTCTCTTATAGAACACTGATATGTCTGATAAGTACTTGTGAGTACCACCAGTTCCTGCTCGGTACTCTGCTGGATGAAGGCTTAAAGAACAAATGTTCCCGTAGATCCTTTTTAACTCCATTTCCCTCAGTCACACGACTCTCCTTTTGGAACTTAGGAAAAGCATTGGGTCTTGCTCATTTTTGTCAAGAGACATATGGTAAATATATGAAACTTTTTGTTAAGTGAAAATCATAAATCAATAGTTTAACAAATATACAAATGGGTGTTTTTATACTATACAGTTTTTAATACAAATGTACTAATTCTAAAGATAAATTCTAGTATCTATGGAAGTATACTGGCTTGCCAAATAAAGTTGTACAGAAATTAACTTACATGTAACTTTTAGCTGGAGAAGAAGGGGGCATTGTTCCGAAGTCCTTGCCTCCATAAAGGTGCCACACAAGAGAGACTTCCTTTACCACATACCGAACTACAGGAATGGGAAAGTGCAATGGGGCTTTACTTGTATCTGTCTTCTTAATGGGAAGACTAAAGTAATTGTCTCTTATCACAATTGCATCATTGACCATGATTTTTATAACTGGTTCTTCTTCCTTTTCCTAAAACAAACCAACAGGCAACACTTATCATCTCACTACGAACAACTGGTTCTATCTCAAGATTTTTTTCAGTCTATTATATTCCTTTTAAATTAATTCTAACATATGAAATAAGTTAATAATTTCTGCCATCAATCATAAAATACTCTAACATAAATCCAATTCTGTGCTCTGTATAAATCATCCTATGAGGATTTTTTTAATAGTTTATTCTATGTGTGTCCATGAGTGACAATGGTGATGAACTCAATCCTATATTCCAAACTAAAATTTGACAAACTTCTCATACTGACCAAATTACTGCATTTCTAATAGACTTATTTTGAATTTGACTATTTTGTTCTTTTTTGGTTTGAAAGATTTTATTAACACTGATTTTTACATCATATTTCAAATGTCATGTTTAACAAACAAGTACTCAAGAAGGGATATGCAATCACTGGCACATAGATTTTAGAACTATTTTGTTCTTTTTTAAAAATTTAAGCAGAAGGTTCTCATAACTTATTGGTACACAAATATATTCCATGCTTAGTTACTAGAGGGCAACTCTACGTGTGCGCGCATGTATATGTGTGTGTGTGTATGTGTGTGTGTGTGTATGTGTGTGTGTATGCGCATTTCAATTAACCATCAGCCTTTACCTATATTTTTCATCTTTCCCAGTGTTCAGATTAACCACTGTGTAGTATATATTCCTTTCCTTTAATTTCATTATACTTAAGATTCTTCTTGCTACAAACAATATCTGAAGTTCAATAATCGATTTGAGAAATTTTGCTAATGTAGAGCATTATTGCCTGAATCTCTTAGAAAGTGTTAGAGCTGGGCATGGTGACTCACGCCTGTAATCCTAGCTACTCAGGAGGCTGAGATCTGAGGATTATGGTTCAAAGCCAGCCCAGGCACTAAAGTCCGTGAGACTCTTATCTCCAATTAACCACCAAAAATCCAGAAATGGTGCTGCGGGGTAAGGCGGTAGCCTTGAGCTGAAGAGCTCAGGGACAGCGGCCAGGCCCACAGTTCAAGTCCCAGGACCTCCCTTCCCTCCAAAATAAAGAGTCATTGAAACAGTGAAGTGTGAGAACCACTTACAAAGTCCCAAGGGTAAATTATAAAATAATTCTGAAATGCATTTCAGAGGCTAACAAAATCTGAATGTTCTTTGGATAACCTCAGATCAATTATTTTAAGGTGCCACTAAAGTTATCAAATTGTCACCTGGATAGCTGCTTTGGGTGCAAAAAGGATGCAAAAGTCATCATTTTCAGTGGGTACACCCGTCATTGCGTCACTGATCAAGTGGTGAGTGAAGGCTGGGTAAGTGGGGCCAGGCTCCTGTGACACATTCCCACTCTCATCCGGGAACAGGAAGAGATCTGAACAACATGGTTCCTGAATTTGAGACTTTTCATCCAAAATACCTAGGATAAAAAGATTTCCACATCTTGGCACTTTGAAACACTGACAACAATAACACTCCACTTAATGATCTTAGCCATGTTAAATATGACTATGGTAAATGCTTTTGACTATTCCTTACAATTACCCTATAAATCTGAGACTGAAGAGAGCTAAAGTAATTTACCCCAAAACAAGAGGCATAAATACATCAAATACCACCAATGAAAAGACAATGATTTGCTGGGTGCGGGGGGCTTGTGCCCATAATCCTAGCTACTGAGGAGGCTAAGATCTGAGGACTGAAGTTCAAAAACAGACTAGATAGGAAAGTCCATGTAACTCTTAAATCCAGTATACTCAGAAAAAGCCAGAAGTAGCCTGGTGGTGCGATGGCTCATGCCTGTAATCCTAGCTACTAAGGAGGCCAAGATCTGAGGATCAAGGTTCAAAGCCAGTCCGGACACAAAAGGACCCGAGATTCTTATCTCCAATTAACTTCTAGAAAACTTTGGAAAGTGGGGCTTGGCTCAAGGGTAGGGCAGTAGGGACAGTGCCCAGGCCAAGTTCAAGCCCCATGACCACACCTCCCTCCCCCACATACACCCAAAAAGCCTGAAGTGCTGCTATAGCTCCAAGTGGTAGAGCACTACCTTTAAATAATTAATGAAACTTGGGAACAGCACTGAGTTCAAACCCCAGGACTGGCAAAAAAAAAAAAAGACTGATTTAGTGCCAGGGCAGGTGCCTCACAGCTATAATTCTAACTATTCAAGGAGGCTGAAATATGAGGATCCTTGTTTGAAGCCAGCCTGGGCAGACAAATCTATAAGACTCTCATCATCAACTAATCACCAAATGAGCTCCAAATGGAGTTATGGCTCAAGTGTTAAGAGTGTAAGCTTTGACCAAAAAGCTCAAGGACAATATCCAGGTCCTGAGTTCAAGCTCCAGGACTAGCACCAAAAAGGGGGGGGATGGTTTGAAATTCTCTAAGAAAGAGTAAATTATAGTGCCATAAATTACAGACAGTTTCTTCCCTGCTGCTAGGAGATTAGAGAAGTACAGTAATTTAGCAGCACCAGGTTCATGCTGACTGGGTTTTACTTTGGCTAGGATGTTATTTCTGTTCTATGAAAGAAGTTTCTGGAAGTTCAATCTTAGAAGAAACTTCTTGGGCAATAATGTAAAATGAGGAGAAACTCTTCTCTGGCAATTGTGGGAAGCCTCTGTCTGCTTGAGGGGAAGGAAAAAGATAGAAATGGCATTGTGGTTCAAATGGCAGAGCACTGACCTTAAGCAAAAGAAACACAAGCATGAGGTCAGGCCCATAGTTCAAGCCCCACAGTTGACCAAAGAAAACAAACCAACCAGTTCATCCCATTTTCAGAGTGTATATACCACATGTTAAGATGTTTATGTTACTTGTCAATCATTCTAAGTGGCAGCAACAACTTAGTGTCAGTTTGTTTTCTGGCTAGGAGCTACCAGAAAACTATTGTCTCTCATCTTCCTTATAGCCCATATCATTTTAGTCAATTTTATTATCTACTAAGCTTTCAAGAAAAACAAGCAGATTAGTTAATATATATATCCATCAAAATTCAGATATGCCTCTTTTTTTTTTTTGGGGGGTCTTTTTGGTGGTAACGGGGCTTGAACTTTGGGCCTGGGGGCTGTTCCTGAGCTCTTCAGCTCAAGGCTAGTGTTCTACCACTTTGAGCCACAGGGCTACTTCCATTTTCTCTGGTGGTTAATTGAAGATAAGCGTTTCAAGAACTTTCATGTCCAGGCTGGCTTTGAATCGCAATCCACAGAGCTCAGCCTCCTGAGTAACTAGGATAACAGTTATAAGCTACTAGCACCCAGCTATGCCTTTTCTTTACTAAATATTTGCTGAAGAAACAGAAAATGTAAATGTCCCTATGACATCGGTACTCACAGAGAAAATCCCTGGTCTTACCATTAGCCTGTGGTTTTACAGATGAAGAAGCTTGCTGCATGTCAATCTCCTCCATAGCATCGCTCATCAGATCTCGTAAAATCTGTTGATCTGCTTCAGGAAGAACTGGACCACGTGAAGACAACTGACCCCTGGAATCTGCCTACAGCCAAACATGAAACAACAAAAACAGCATTTATTCACATAGTTTTCTAAAATGTCCAGGAAATCACCTTCCCAGACTATCATTCAGCGGATAAAGAACTGACCTTTCAAAGCTCTCATGACTGTCATGAAGAGTCAAGACAGTATACACAGACACATCACTTCCGTGACAGGGACAGAGGGGTTAACACTGCAAACTGTACCTTGGGGTTTCTCTGAGGAGCTCCCACCTTCATCTCTGTCTTGTTAGGTGTCTGTAAGTCACCATAACTCGCAATATACTGAATGAGATTCATCAATGCAGCACAAGAGTCAGAGCATGTTCTGACATGGACAATGTCACTGGAACAATGTAATTCAAAGCGAGGCTCAGTCTGGAGAGAGCACACAAAAAAGAATAATTATGTTTTCTAAACAAGGGACAGAAATTCTGTTTTGTGTAGATATATATTCAATAAAATATGTAATCACTTGTCATAAGAATACTTATTACTTTATTTTAATAATTATTAATTTCTGACCAAAATTAGGTAAGCAGAAAACAATTCTACAATAATTTTATTTTCAGTCTCTCAAAAACTAAGATTTAGCTGGCCACCAGTGGGCCAGCCAATCCTGTAATCCTAGCAATGCAAGAGGCTGAGATGGTAGCCGGCTCAGGCAAGAAAGTTCATGAGCCTCTGATAAGTTACTTCCACCTCCCCAAAAAGCCAAGAGTAGAGATGTGGCTCCTATTTATTTTAACCACTTACTTGCTCTCCATCAGAATCCGACTTCACTGCAGTTATGGTTAATTCTAAAAGCCCCATATCCATCACACGAACATAATCTAAAAGTTTTCAAGTAACAAAAGAAGCACAGCTTTTAAAAGTGTTTATCCAACCAACACCTAATAAACTTAGTATTTTATTAATATGTACTGCAAAACAGAATACAAAAATTCACTACAATTTCCAGCCAACAATTCAGCTTATTCTGGTTAGAAACTACCTTACATTAAATAGAGTGAACATAGTTTGATGTATTTAGCTAATGTATGAAACATTACAATTTCAAAGAAAAACCAAGCATACCTACCTACTCAGTACATGCTTAAAGTACTTTAAAATGTTTATACAAAAAACAAGCAGCATTAGCTTGCTTCAGAATTTGTTTAAATCTCACCTCTATTCAGATTTATTGTGACAGTATTACATTTGTCAGACAGATGTAAAGCAGCCTCATCCATGATTATTCTGCAAAACAAAAAAAAACCAACAAACAAACCACTAAGCTTTGAATGTGTGCCAGGTGACCACTGTATACTTAACTACACCTTTCCTTCTGATGCAAACATTCTAAAAATCATACGCAGTTTCTAGCTGGGAATGGGGCAGAGGTCAGGCCTACCTATCAAGCACACAGACCTGTGTTCAAACCAAAGTATTATCCAAATCATATGCAGCATAGGAGTTAATGCACTATATTAAATATGTAAATCTTATCTATGTGGGTTTGATTAGAGAAACTAATAAAGTATTCTCTAAATTTTAAAAAAGTACATGTAATTTACAACACAAATATCATCTAACATGTTTTAAAAAGCCATTGCTTATGAGTACTACAAATGCTATTCTTTAACTGGTGTAAAAAAAATTAATCATTTATTCAAATCAATCCTACATGTTTGGCATGTTGGTTTATTTGTGTTTTTAAATAGATGGCCAAATTCAAAGGTGTGTGTGTTTTGTTTTGCTGCCGGTCCTAGGCCTGAGTGCTAACCCTGAGCTCTGGTTGCTCAAGGCTAGCATTCTACCACGTGAGTCATAACAACACTTCTGGCTTTTTCTGTGATTAATTGGAGGCAAAAGAGTCCCACTAACTCTCTTGTCTGGGATGCTTTGAATGGTGATCCTCAGATCTCAGCCTCCTGAGCAGCTACAACTATAGGTGCAAGACACCAGCACCCAGCTCAAAAGATGTAAGATACAAACACGAAGTGTACTAACTACTGGATAATTTACCAAAGGAAAATTAACTATTATCTATTGAATAATTCACCAAAAGGCAAATTAAGAATTTTAAGGGCAAATTTCCTCCCTAAAAATGAAATAATAGTAGAGGGGATGTGTATCCAAGAAGGACAATTTGAGTAATTAGACAAAAGGACATGATCAACTATAGATAGTTATGTATGTAATGAAGTTTATGTAGGTACCTGAGAGTAGAAGAAGACTTATCCAATGCAACACTACTAGAAATGCTGAATGTTTCCACAGTAAGAAGAGATCGAATTGGCAAATAAAGAGGCCTAACAGCAAAAAGAAACAAGAGTATCAGTTTGACAAAACAACAGAAATTTTCTTTTAAAAAACATTTTGAGCCTTTTTCCTTTTGCATTTTGTTTGTCTGAGACTAGCGGCTCTGTTACATATCCCAGGCTGCCTTGAATTTGCAATGTTTCTGCTTCAGCCTCCCCAGTACCCGGATTATAGATATACAGATATATGACCACTTTGGGTAAATTTAAAGCTTAGTGCATCATCCATTTGTGAACTTACCTGTAATCAAGTGCACAGCTCCAAAGATGAACATGAAAAGTTGTAAATGAAGTTGGAGGATTATATCCCAAAACAGGTTCATCAACAATATTCAAGAAGTATAAAATCTACAATCACAAAAATATAAAATGGCCTGCTTTTGGAGGAAAAAAGGTTTTGCTATAATATACCTAGTAAGTGTAAAACAGTGTCTCACAGAAAGAACAACCATGTCATTGGAAATTAATGAGGTTACAAGGAAAAAAATTACTATATACAGAGATACACAAGAAGAGTAATGTTAGATGTTAATTTGTTTGACTAGAAGAATCATTTCCCCATATGTGGATACCAAAACTCTCTAGGAATAGCTTGTACATATACCACAAAAATTAAAGGTACCTGATGAATTAAAATTTGTAATGAAGAGGATCATTCAATACTTTCAGCACTATAGAAACCTTACAAAATCTTATCTCATAAAACTAATAAAAGCTGGGTGCCAGTGGCTCATGCCTGTAATCCTAGCTACTCAGGAGGCTGAGATCTGAGGATCACAGTTCAAAGCCAGGCCGGGCACAAAAGTCCCAGAGACCGGAAGTGGCACTGTGGTTCAAGTGATAGAACATGAGCCTTGAGCTGAAGAGCTCTGAAGAGCTCAGGGACAGCAGCTAGGCCCTGAGTTCAAGCCCCATGACCAACAACAACCACACACACACACATACAAAATTTGCACATGCGTGTGTGGGGCTGTTTTTTAAGGTCCAAGACTGGAGACTCAAACTCAGTACCTTTTTGCTTACTGACTAGCATGCTACCTACCAACTAAGCCACACCTCCAACTCCAATATCTTACACATATTGTTAGAGTATAAGATCTGATTCATTAGGTAAACTTCTTTCCCTCCCTTTCTTTTCTTTTGCTGATGCCAAGTTTAAACTCATGGCCTTGCATTTGCTTTGAAGTAATTCTATCACATGAGCCATACCTCTTGAGATAAAGTCTCAATGGACTTTTCTCCCTGGACTGGCTTTAAATTGCAATGCTCCAGAGCTCAGCTTTCTGAGTAGCTAGGATTACAGGTATGAATCAAACAGCAGTGGCTTTGTAACTCACGTATTTTGCTTTTGTTTTGTTTTGTTTTTGTTGGGGGGGTCAGTTGTGGGGCTTGAACTCAGTGCCTAAGCATTGTCCTTGAGCTCTTCTGCTCAAAACTAGCCCCATAGCAACATTACCAGTTTTCTGGTGGTTACCCTGGAGATAAGAGTCCCACAGATTTTCTTGTCCTATCTGGCTTTGAGCCTTGATCCTCAGATCTCAGCCTCTTTAGCAGCTAGGATTATAGGCATGAGCCACTAGTGCCAGGCTGTAACTGATTCTAGAAATAAGTTTTTCCTTAGTTTATGTATA
Source organism: Megascapheus bottae (assembly GCF_031878675.1). Taxonomy (NCBI): domain Eukaryota; kingdom Metazoa; phylum Chordata; class Mammalia; order Rodentia; family Geomyidae; genus Megascapheus; species Megascapheus bottae. Next base: position 26,720,198 of record NC_143522.1, read on the forward strand.
GCTTGGTCTGAAAAACAGGTTCTCTGGCCATCTATTCTCTCACATAGTGTATATAATCTATTTCTAGAAAATAGGTTATATTAAATTTCTCCCTTGCAGTCAGTTAAATGTTCACACTAGTCATCTTTCTACTCCCACCAGCCATAGACCAATGTTTTCATATTCCCTAAATGATTTCATGAGAATATTTGAAGCTAAAAAATAACTCAACTGGTAGAGTGTCAGCCTTGAGCACAAAAGCTCAGGAAGAGCACCTAAGCCTGAGTTCAAACCCCAGGAATGCCCTCCCTCACCACACATACAAAAATAATAATTACGTTATGATTTCTCAGCACAATGAAAAAATTCATTTCTAAGTAACATTAGAATCACATGCATAAACTAGTTTTCCTTCTCACATAAAGAAAAGCTAGCATCTGGCTCAAAGTTAATGTCTTTCTTGTTGTTGTCTTCTAGACTTGCTAGGCAAAGTGCACTTGAGTCACACCTCATCCCCAAAATGAACTTCTTACCCTAAGAAAAATAAGAAACTCTCTTTGAAAAACATTTCAGTAGATTGCAATTCTATTAATATTGGGACCAGTTATGCACTTTTACTTTATGTCTAGCTCAGGTGTAGAATGCTTCCCTAGCATGCACTGAGTGGCTGGATTTGATAGCCACAACAGCAAGGAACAAAGCTAAACATTTTAAATGCTAATTGTACTGTCTATAAATGATTCAACATGAAATTAATTATAGAAATTCTAATAACACAATTTGAAGCAACATCATACCACTGGCCTAGGGAGTAACACAGAAATCACTGCACTTAAAGAACTTCTGGTTAGGCTGGGACTGTGGCTTAGTGGTAATACACTTGCCTAGCAGGCATGAAGCCCTGGGTTTGATACCTCAGTACCATATAAACAGAAAAGGCCAGAAGTGGTGCTGTGACCCAAGTTGTAGAGTGCTAGCCTTGAGCAAAAGAAGCTCAAAGACAGTGCCCAGACCTAGACACTGAAGAAAACAAAAAAACTTCTGGTCGTAAGTGTGATTCAAGCCGGGTGCTAGTGGCACATGCTTGTAATCCCAGCTACTCAGGAAGCTGAGAGTTGAGGATTGTGGTTCAGTCTGTCCTGTCAGGAAAGTCTGTGAGACTCTTACTTCTAATTAATCACCAGAAACTCAGAAGTGGAACTGTGGCTATAAGTAGAATATCAGCATTGAGCAGAAAAGCTCAGGGACAGCACCCAGGAACAAGCCCAAAAAATGAAATAAATAAATAAATAAATAAATAAATAAGAAAAATAACAGGCAAAAAATAAAAGCAAATAAATAGATTTTAAAAAGCAATTCAATACATCATTTATTGCTTATCTCTACCAAGTATTTTACAGATCCCCAGACCGAGACTTTCTGTTTCTTTCCTTACATTAAAAAAAAGGACAACTCGGAAGTGACTCTGGGCTCAAGGGGTAGGGCGGTAGCCTGGAGCTGAAGAGCTCAGTGACAGCACCCAGGCCCACAGTTCAAGCCCTACGACCAGCAAAAGAAAAAAAGAAAAGGACAACTCTATCTCTGAAAAGTTTTAGGGACCATTTGTTCTTTCTGGTCCTGGGGCTCAAAGTCTGGGCCTGGGTGCTATCCCTGGGCTCTCTACCACTAGTACTCTATAGCACTCTACCACTTGAGCCACAAGGCCACTTTCAGCTTTTTTCTGTGATTAACAGGAGGATAAGAGTCTCACGGACTTTCCTGCCCAAGCTGGCTTCAAACCATGATCCTCAGATTTCAGCCTCCTGAGTAGCTAGGATTACAGGTGTGAGCTACCATCACCTAGTGGGACAACATTTAAAAAGAATAAAAATTCTGGGGTATTGATAATATTCTATTTCCTAACCTATGAGGCAGAAGAGCTGAACATTAATGAATTATCCGCTTTTCCATATGCACATTATTAGTATTAATTTAATTAATTGATATATACTTAACAACTCTCTTACCTGCTCATGCCAACTGAGGCCAGCAGGAAGCATTCTGTGCTGGAGAGTGGCTCCTTTTAGTCCCACAGCAATAAGAAACTCCTACACAGAACAATTAGTACCAAGAATTATATTTATCACTTATAGAATCTCACTAGTTTTTCCAAGAAATACATTTGTTGCCTTTCATACAAGTATCCGTAACTATCAGCCATAAATATTTAATAGTACGGAAAGTACAAGACACAAACCTTTGTATTGGACTCTGATTTGTCAGACAATATTTTAACTGCAACAGAGAACATATTCAAATTGTCTCCTCCAACCCCATCTGAAGCAGTTCTAATAAGGCCATCTTCTTCAGAAGAATAAATAGTAGGTTCCAACCAATGTGGACGAGTTAAACAGGGCAATCGTGCTTCTGTAAGAGGAATCACTCCATCCACGATGCCTAGATCCACAATGAGATGTGAAAATATTAGCAAAATGATCATGTGCAATTAGTTCTATAACTGTCTAGACTTCTATAACGCAAAATAAATATCCAGGTACAGGTTTATTCCCTTCTCCAAAATGCTTGGAAACAGAAGTAATCTGGATATAGGATTTTTTTTTTTTCTTTACAGATTGTGGAAAGAAATACCACACATTCCTAGTTAGAGGAAACCCCATTCATTCGAAACACAAAATTCATTTATGTGTCAGATACACTTCAAATGCACAGGTTAAAAGTGATTCATGATTATTTTTAGTGTGCCTATGTGTTTTCTTTTTGTCAGTCATGGTGCTTGAACTCTGAGCCTGGGCCTTTTCCCTGAGCTCTTCAGCTCAAGGATAGCATGCTATCACCTGAGCCACAGCGCCACTTTTGGTTTTCTGGTGGTTAATTGGAATGAAAGTCTCAGGGACTTTGGTGCCCAGGCTGGTTTTGAGCCATGATCCTCAGATCTCAGCCTCTTGAGGAGCTTAGGACTACAGGTGTGAGTGCCCAGTGCCTGGCTTGTGCCTATGTTTTGACCATGAGTAAAGTATTTTCCATTAGTTGTATTTTATCAGTGTTAAAATGTTTTACATTTTGGAGCATTTCAGATTTTGGATTTTCAGATGAGAGATGTTCTGTGACTATAATACTGGCAGCATGATAACAAGAAACCAGCTTGACACTCTACTAATATCAGTATGACTAATAGTACAAAAATTTTAAACTGATAATTCTAAGATGCTAGAAAAATAATCACATCAACATTACAAATGTACAAACATGTCATGTCTATTCACAAGGTACTTCAAAACTACTCAAAAAGTAGTAAAATTTAGCTTGGCATTGATGTACTCCTATAATTCAAATACTCAGGAGGCTGACAAAGGTAGAGTCTGAGTTCAAGACTACATTATTGTGATTCTATCCGAAAGACACACAAAGACATCAACATAGAGGCTAAACTACAGTCCTGAAACCAAAAGGAAAATTTCCTTACAAAATAGTTCATAAAAAGCTGTATCAGTGGCTCACGCCTAGAATCCTACCTACTCAGCAGGCTGAGATCTGAGGATCATGGTTTAAAGCCAGTTGGGGCAGGAGAGTCTGTGAAAGTCTTATATCCAATTAACTATCAGAAAAATGGAAGTAGCACTGTGGCTCAAAGTGGCAGAGCACTAGCATTGAGCAAAAAAGCTCAGAGACAGTGCCCAGGCTCTGAGTTCCAGTCTCATGATCGACCAAAAGAAAAAGAAAAGAATGTATAGATTCATTAACCCCAAAACAGACAAATTATACATGGTTTACCCATACAATGGAATACTGTTATTATATAAGGTTGAAGCACTGACAGAACTTGGTGGACCTTGAAAAATATATCAAATAGAAACAGATAATTTCATTTATGTGAAAATTTCAGAATATGCAAATGTATAGAGACAGAAGGCAGACTAATGGTTGTTTAGGAATAGGGCATATGGAAGGGTGGAGGGTAATAAACAAGTTACATGGTCTCTTCTTGAAGCTATGAAAATGTTATAAAAACTTATCCTGACGATAGCTGAAAAGTTCGGTAAAACCATAGAAGTCATTGAAAGTATACTTTAAAGCTAAATTGTTTGATATATAAATTATCTCTTAATAAAGCTATTATAAATAACTAGATTTGGTGACACATGGCTGTAACATCAGCACTTGACCTCCTAAGCAAGACTGTTTCAAAACTGAAAAATCCAAAAACCAAGAAACAAAAGCTACTAAAACTATTAAAAAGAACATAAAAGAGCCAGGCGATGTGGCTCATGCCTGTAATCCTAGCTACTTGGGAGGCTGAGATCTGAGGATCAAGGTTCAAAGTCAGCCCAAGCACAAAAGGACCTGAGACTATTATCTCCAGTTAACCTAAAGAAATGAGAAGTGGGGTTTGGCTCAAGGGTAGAGTGGTAGCCTTGAGCTGAAAAGCTGAGGGACAGCACCCAGGCCAAGTTCAAGCCCCATGACCCACAAAAAATAAAATAAAGAGGGTCAGGAGTTTGGCCTAGTGGTAGAGTCTTTGCCCAGCATGCACAAAGACCTGGGTTCCTTTCCTCTGTACCACTGCATAGAAAAGCCAGAAGTGGTGCTGTGGCTCAAGTGGTAGAGTTCTAGCCTTGAGGAAAGTCCAAGGATAGTGGCCAGGCCCTGAGTTCAAGCCCCAGAAATGGCAAAAAAAACCCACAAAAAACAAAAAACCCATAAAGGGGCAGGAATATTGCCTAGCATGCACAAAGACCTGGTTTCAATTCCTCATTACCACATACACACAGAAAAAGGCAGAAAGAGTGCTCAAGTGGTAGAGTGCTAGCCTTGAGAAAGCTCAAGGATAGTGCCCAGGCCCTGAGGTCAAGCCCCAGGACTAGCCAAAAACAAACAAAAAGAACATAGAGCCATCTTCAAATTTACAACTATTACTGGATGGTATAATCAGAACCTTCACCCAGAAAATAGTTTATAATATTAAAGTTCACTCAACACTTTATCAAACAAGAAATCGAAATGTGTCAAAGAAATTAATAAATATTCATTGTCCTACCTTTGTGGTATAGACTGAAACTGCTAGATTGAACGCAAATATAATGCTTGTCATCAAAACCTTCATATTTTGTCACACAAAATAATGAGCCACTGTTGAATTCTAACCAGAATTCACCATGCTTGTTTTCCAAGAGATCTCCATTATCTTGCTAAGAGAAGAGGGGAGGAAAAAAGTTAATATACTTTTTTTTAAATCTCAGTGTGAAGAGATGGAGCCTTTGGCCTCACAAATACCAGGCAGGTATTCTACAACCAGTTCCACCCCCAAAAGTAATTATTTAAATGAAGGAAAGAAGTCCCATGGGATGTTCTAATTTCTTAAGTCAACTTAGCAAACCGTCCCATATTACATCAGTGCAGTGCTAAGAGCTGAACCACTTCACATAGTACTTGAAAATGGAATAAATGCTATATGAAACTTCTTGTGCCAAATAAGTGCCAGTACTTTATCCTCCTCAAAAGTAGAAAAAGTAGCAGTTACGAGCCTCAGGAGCAGAAGCAGTGCATTCTCTAAGGGGAAGGTGTTTCACCATGTGATCCCATTGCCACAGCACTACAGATGTCCTCCCAGTCACTGAGACGGCTCTGCCCTTCTAACAGCCAGTTCATCGATGAATACTGTGATCACTCAAACAGGATGCTTTCTGAGATAACACTTTGGATTTACAAATCTTACCCTGACATCTGTGAACACAGCCATTAATCCATGATTAATATTCAGAAGAACTGAGAGAAAGCTCTGAGAGTGCTTGTTCTGAGAGTCTAATTTTTTTTTCCTCCGGGAACGATAGTTGGGATCGACAGCAGAAAAATACTGCATAGTCTCTTCTTCAGACCCACTTTCTTCATCTATGGGGATACAAACAATTACTTAGCTCTATATCCGGTAAAATAAAACAGCAACTTAAAAATTATCACAAAACTATCTTATACGTTCATTTCCAATTAGTTTTACAAATATAGAATGATAATAAAAATTTTATCATTTTTATCCTTATTCCTTACACTTCAGTGTATATATCGTCACTTCAAGGTATACATTATCATTCAAATGATCTTCTCAATAGACAGCAACAGAGAAATATTCTCATAAATTATCAAAGAAACTATAAAATATTGACATGAATAGAAAATATAATCAGCCTCATCTTACAGTCTACAATAAATTACTGTTAATTTAGAAATTAGGCACTTTAATTCAGGATAAATTTAAAACACAGTACCACAGTGAACCGTAGATTTAAATGTATTGAAACTATCTTTGCTGAAGGTGTCAATCAGTTGGCTGGCTACTGAAAGTCCAATGCCATATGAAATATTTTCAAACGTTTCCACTGGTGAAGGGGCTGTTGGTTCCCACAGTAGGAAGTCATTAAAGATCCTATAAAGACAAAAGTTGAAAAACACATATGTGTAATTTAAAATTTAAGTAAACTAAAGATTTCCCTACTGGACAATTTTTAAACGGTGAAACAAGAATCAGACCCTATAAAGACTTTGACTTACGTTACTTCAATGGAAAAACAAATGTGGCTATCATGTAGGACAGTGAGAAAAGAATCTGCACATCAGATACACAGAACTACATACTTGCCTAATATTACCTTAGAATAAACACAAAGTGCAAACTCATACTGTACTTTAAGGTGTGCTTTAAAGACAGAAACTAATTAAAACTAAAAACCCATGCAGAATGCAAGACTACAAACAGGAGAGCATTTTGCAGGCTACAGCTACTTGTGCTTCATTGCACTGCACGTTCTATCAATCCTGTTGGACTAGCAAGAAATTTATTTTCCTCATTTTACCACTGAAGAAACTGCCTCATAAAGAGTAAGTGAGGGCCAGGCACTGGCGGGTCACGCCTGTAATCCTAGCTACTCAGGAAGCTGAGATCTGAGGACTGTAGTTTGAAGCCAGCCTGAGGAGGAAAGGGCATTAGACACTTATCTCCAATTAACAACCAGACAAATGGAAGTGGCACTGTGGCTCAAAGTGGTAGAGCACTAGCTTTGAACAAAACAACTAAGGGACAGTGCCCAAGCCTGGAGTTCAACCCCAAGACCTGACCAAAAAAAGAAAAGAAGAGCTGGAGGCATGGCTTAGGAGATAGAGCTCCTGCCAATGAATGACTAGAGAAAGACCTAGGGTGAGAGTCCACATTCAGTTCTTTCTCTAGAGGTGTTTAAGATCTCCTTTCAGCATGAAGTGCAGCTTTAGCACCTGTGTGTATATCATGAAGAATATGCCACAGGGAGTAAGAAGAATAAACCCTACCAACTATCTAAAGTAACCCAACTGACGCTGGTAAACAGGAGGCCACAGCTTGGATCCCAGCACATCCTACCTTTTTTGGTTCCGTTGTAGGACTTCAACCTGGGGCCTGGGTCCCTGAGCTCTTTTGCTCAAGGCCAGTGCTCTACCACTTGAGTTACAGCACCACTACCTACCTACCTTTTCAAAGAAAGACTTGTGAGCCGGGCATGGTGGATCACACCTGTAATCCTAACTACTCAGGAGGATGAGATCTGAGGATCATGGTTCAAAGCCAACCAGGGCACTGAAGTCTGTGAGACTCTTATCTCCAAATAACAACCAGAAAACTGGAAGTGACACTGTGGCTCAAGGGGTAGGGCAGTAGCCTTGAGCTGAAGAGCTCAGGGATAACGCCCAGGCCCAGAGTTCAAGTCCCACAACCAAAGAAAAAGAAAGAAGAGAGAAAAGAAGGAAAGACTTGTTACCACTCAGATATACGGTTCTTGCCTGCTCCCCTCATCTATCCTCTAGCTTTGAAGAAAAACTCAAAATTCAAAACTTATATAGCATATCCTTCATATATAGCTATTTGAATCAACCACAGCACTTTGAATACCATACTGTGCTTCTTCTTCTCCCCTTCCGGAACTGGCAGGCCTGTCTCCTAGGAGATGGAGTAGCATCTAATCACTTCTACCCCTATTCTAGACCAATGGCTGTCATATATAGCAGGCACTGGCAGCTGACAAGCTGGAAGAGACTATCAAAGAACAGACTCACAGTAAAGCCTATGAGAAAGTGGAAAGCAATGAGGCACCCCTGCCCCTTCCTGTGAAAAAAAAGTTCCCAAACCAATTCCTGAGCTTCTGAAGCCCTAGAAATATAAGCAAGACCTCTGCAATAGCTTCTAAGCTCTATCCAAAATACCCCTTTTTTGGAAACATCGTTGTTAAAGATACCAAGGATATAGAACAAAAAGATGTCACATCTCAGACGCATAGACAGCTATATCCCATAATACAGGTACAAATGTGGCTTTCTTTCTTGGGCATCTAAAGGTATAGAGCTATATAGATCTAGATCAGAGCTTCTATGATTAGAATGAACATATAAAATGAGGAATTTTCTCAGGAAATGCTTTTCCTTTCCCTTTCCCTTATAGTAAGTGCAATCTATACATAACAGCTTAGAGAAACACTATTACTTTAAATAAAACCCAGGGTTCATGGGTTATGGCCTATAAACATGTTTCATATTGTTTTGCCAATTCCCTCATTTATATTTTTGTCCAAACCTCCTTTTAAGGTTTTTGATTTGTGTTATTTTTTTGAGGGGGGGTAGAGGGGTAGGATCTTAGCTTATAATCAAGGCTAGCTTAGAACATATTACATAGCCAAGGCTGGATTTAAACGCATGAGCTTCCAGCCTCTGCTACCAGAATGCTGGGATTTCAGGAGTGTGATACTATCAGTGGCATAAATAGTCTTGACACCAATAATATAAAGCATCAAATGATGTTTCTAATATTAAGAAAGGGAACAATACTTAAAGACACATCATCACAATTCTGTATTAGGGCCTAGAATATAATAAGAAGCTCTAAAATGTTCTATTTAATTAAACCAGTTAGACTTTTTTACATTAAATTTTAGATGCATATATTATAAACTGGATGTTTAAGGTATATCCTATTGGTTTTGATATCCTGGTATAACCAACAATAATGCAGAAAGGATTGGGTCAAGTTCTTCTGACTTCCAGGTTGAATCTTAAAAGAACAGCTCATGCTTTTTAGTGTTAGCCCTCCGTATACATTAGTAATTAGCAGATATCCCTCAATATAACCTAAAGGGAAAAGATGATGAATCAGTGGCTTCAAACTTTCAATCATGTGTGAACAAAGTACAACAATTAAAACTGAAACCCTCACAATAAAAAAAGAAAAACTGAAATCCTTTAAGCAAACTCATAAATTATGAATTGCTTAGAATGTGTTAAAATGGTAACATTTTCTTTCTATACTCTTAATGGTGAAATTCACTGTCAAACTACTGACCTAAAGTAGACCCTAGAGTCCTTCCTGCAATTTAAATCTGATCCTAAGACAGGCAATGACAATCAGGGATATGCTCCAGTGTTTATTGTTCACAGTAAAGAAGTGATAGGTAGGGACATCTGACACCAAGAAATCCTATAGTAGAAGCTAAGCGATGGGAGTGACTGAAGATTAGTGGAAATACAACCATGTGTTTACATATGGCAAGTTAGTACTAACAAACACTAAAAACTTGTTTTCTAGAAATCCACATGATCTTCTGTCAGGTTCATTACAGAATACAGCCCTTCAATGGGTGGAAATAACAGTAGTGACTTAATGCTTAACACATGCCAGACACTGTTCTACACCATTTAATCCCTCAAATAGCCCTTTGGGCAGGCAATAGTACTGTCTATATTTTATAGATGAAACAACTAAGTAAATTGTCCAAAGTCATCAGAGTCTAAGACCTCAAATTCCATTTATTTTCTTGGTATATATGTTGAGGGGTATTTAAGTATAAGATGTTTACTTTTTTTTTGCCAGTCCTGGGGCTTGAACTCAGGGCACAGTGTCTGGGCAGTGTCCTTAGACATTTTTTGCTCAAGGCTAGTGCCCTGCCACTGAGCCACAGCACCATTTCCAGCTTTTTTTCTGTATGTGGTACCAAGGAATCAAATCCCAGACTTTGTGCAAGCTAGAAGAACACTCTACTCCTAGGCCAAACTCCTGGCCATATTTACACTTTATATATAAAGAGTTACAAATTAATACTCAGTCTAGTATTTCAACAAGCCTTTTTGAATTTTAAGAAGAAATGCTTCTCGGTTAATAACTTTACATCCATTCCGATTCTATAGCAGAATCTGCTGGCCGTCTACACAAGTACTTCCTCTTTCCCATCACTGCATTATGTAGAAAAACACAGCATTTGCTCAGTAAGCTAACCCAAGTTATTGTCAATATGCATACAAAGTGCATGGGGGTGAAAGATAATAGGAGATTAAGCAAAGAGAAGTGGGGAAATATGGAAACAGAAGCAAATGGGCAGAAAGTCTGATCCCAAAGACTGAACTTACCTATTATAAAGCTTCTCATAAAAGCTTTTATTAGGTAGAATTATATGAATATTTGGCAACGTAAGTTCCAACACATAATGAGAATTGCTGATAGCTTTGTCCTGAAACTCTGTCATTTCTACAGGGTCTCCTGGCATCACCATCTAAAACATAATTTAGTGCAAAAAAGGGCATCAAATAACCATTTTATGTTTAAATAATTGTAGCACTTTTCAACATATCTGTAGCTTAGTATGTGAGCAACTAAATAAGTCATTAAGATTTACTGAGGAAAATATACATGAAGACAATAATAATAATAATAATAATAATAATAATAATAATAAGGTAGGTGCCAGTAATGTCTATAATACTAGCTACTAGAAAGGCTGAGATCTGAGGATAGTGGTTCAAAGCCAACACAGCCAGAAAAGTCCATGAGACTCATTATCTCCAATTAATGATCAAAAAGACAGAAGGAAATGGAGTATTCTCCTCTAAAACCAGCCTGGTACAGAAAAGTCTAAAACTCATCTCCAAAATAACTAGGAAAAGGATAAGCTGGGCCAGGTGCTGGTGCCTCACACCTATAATCACTCAGGAGGCTGAGACCTGAGATCACGGTTCAAAGCTAACCTGGGCAAGAAAGTCTGTGAAATTCTTATCTCCAGTGAACAACCAGTAAATCAGAAGTGGAGCTGTGACTCAAAGTAGTAGAACACTACCCTTGAGCAAAGGAGCTCAGGGACAGCATCTAGGCTCTAAGCTCAAGTCTCAAGACAGACCAAAAAACAAACAAACAAAAAAAAATGAAGCCAGGTGCCAATGGCTCACGCCTATTATCCTAGCTACTCAGGAGGCTGAAATCTGAGGATCCTGGTTCAAAGCCAGCCAGGGCACTGAGACTCTTATCTCCAATTAACCACCAAAAAAAACAGAAGTGGCCCTGCGGCTCAAAGGAGAGGGCGGTAGCCTTGAGCTGAAGAACGCAGGAACAGCGCCCAGGCCCAGAGTTCAAGTCCCACAACCAACAAAAAAAAGAAAAGAAAACAATGGCTAGGAGCACTACCAGGTGAGCAAATAAGCTGAACAAGTATAAGCTCTATATTTCAACCCAGGTATCAGCAGGGGAAAAAAAGTTAGAAAAACAACAACAATCAATTTTGTAGTTGAAAACTGAAAAAAAAAATAGTATAGATTTTTTTTTTTGTTTTGGTCAGTTGTGTTTATTCAAAGAGTCCTCTGCCCAACTGGCTTTGAACTGTGATTCTCAGATCTTAAACACCTGAGTAGCTAGGATTACAGGCATGAGCCACCGGTGCCTAGCTAAAATAATTTTTTTTAGAAAATAAAAAGTTAGCCAGCCTGTCAGCCTGTGAGTTCCAGGTCAGTCTGAGATAAAGAGGAAGGTGTTATCTCAGTAAGAAAGGAAGAAAGAATGAAATCATCACTATGGCTCAACGGTGATGTGCTGCTTGCTCACATACTTCTTTTTACCTGTTCATTTTCAAACATTACTCTACGGGAAGAAAAAGGAGATGGGGCTGGTCTCCTTAGATCGCAGACGTCTTTTAGGGAATGAGCACCTCCTTCCTCCTCTTCCTGGTAGTGACCATCATTTTCTTCTTCCTCCTCTTCCGCTGCTACTCTTTCCAAAATGGAATGCATGGCTGGTGGGTTTATTTTCAGTACCATTCTAATAAGCAAAGATAACTTTTTTTGAACTAAGGTCTAAGTATAACAGAAAAACTTTAACTTCTATGCAAATTAATATAAAGAACACTCGCCAGGCACTGGTGGCTCACACTTATAATTATAGCTACTTAGTAGGCTGAGATCTCAAGATACTGGTTCAAAGCTAGCCTGGGCAGAAATGTTCATGAGACTCTTTATCCCCACTTAACCAGCAAAAAGCCAGAAGTAGAGTTGTGGCTCAAGGGGCAGGGTGCTAGTTTATGATTATCTGACTAAACTAGGTAACTCAAGAACAAAGTATACCTTCTCCACCCTCTCATTATATATATATTACATATATATATATATTTTTTTTTTGGTCGGTTGTGGAACTTTAACTCTGGGCCTGGGTGCTGTCTCTGAACGCTTCAGCTCAAAGCTACTGCCCTACCCCTGGAGCCACAGCACCACTTCCCTGTTTTCTAGTGGTTAATTGAAGATAAGAGTCTCATGGACTTCAGTGCCAGGGCTGGCTTTGAACTGGGACCTCAGATCTCAGTCTCTGGAATAGCTAGGATTACAGGCGTAAACCATTGTGCCCAGCTCTCTCACTATATTTAACACATACATTTTGGGAAAATAGTTTCCAATCTTTAATTTTTATTCACCCATCTTCCTCTAGTTCCTTCATCAAAGCTATTCTTTTTATCTTAAATTTAATAGTCAAAATGTTAGTTAAAAGAATTATATTTTCCTTAAAAAAGAAGATCCCAGGCTGAAAGTTTGGCCTAGTGGTGAAGTGCTTGCATAGCATGCATGAAGACCTGGGTTCAATTCCTCAGCATTACATACAAAGAAAAAGCCATGAATGCTGGGTACAGTGGCTCACGCCTGTAATCGTAGCTACTCAGGTGGCTGAGATCGCAGTCAAAGCCAGCCCGGGCACTAAAGAACCTAAAGAACATGAGTCTCTTATCTCCAATTAACCACTAGAAAATAGAAAGTGGAGCTGTGGCTCAAGGGGTAGGGTAGTAGCCTTGAGCTGAAGAGCTCAGGGACAGCAACTAGGCCCAGAGTTCAAGCCTCATGACCCACAAGGGAAAAAAAAAAAAAGAAAGAAAGAAAGAAAAAAAAAAGCCATAAGTGGTGCTGTGGCTCAAGTGATAGAGCTTTAGTCTTGAGTAAGCCCAAGGACCATGCTCAGGCCCTCAGTTCAAGCCTCAGGACTGGAAAAAAAAAAAAGAGAGAGAGAGAAAGAGAAAAGATTCCAATGCACTTATTATACATTTGCTCACCGTGGCCAGTCAAAGTCATCTGATGATGCTGTATCTCCATCCACTCCACCAATCACATGGAAAAACTGAATAGATGGTTCTCCTTTCTCTTCCTGGAATGACCCTAATAAAATAAGGCAGACTCACTGCAATGCAATCTATTTCCAAAGCAAAAGACAAGATCTTTCTTCCTAGAGGAACAAATTTCCTCTAAATTAGGAATATAAAGTATGAGTAAATTCTATTTTTTATTCATTGTTGTCTACTTATGTAAGAACAAAAGTAGATAGGATGGGCAGATGTTAAAGATGTTGTCCTGTATTTAAATTAAAATTCTAAAGTATCAACATATTTAATATATAAGGTACAAAATTATAACATAGTAAATATGGCAGTTAACACTTAGTGCTAGTAATGATAATTTTTCATCAAAAAATATAGCTCAGAGGTTAACATGTTCAAAGCCCTGGGTTCAATCCCTAGCACTGAGGGAAAAAAAAGTTTATATAGCTAACCTGCCACAAGAAACATAAAGGTAATAATTATATTTCTAACTATGTGCTTTTAACAACTACTATAAGAATTACCAATATTCAAAATAACCATCTACAACAGATACCTTTTCATTTTGTTTTCCAAACAAAATGAGGCACATCATGTAAGGAATGGCCAGATAATACCTAAAGGCCCATTCATGAAGTCTCAATTGGCACATGTCAATTTAAAAAATCTCCAACAAGAGATAAAACTCAAGAGACAGCAGGAAAGGACAACTTCTGCCACCTTTGGGTGGTGAGTATAGGACAGAAGAAGGGAGCTACTGTGGCAGAGGACGGTTGGGTAGAAGTCAGGAACCCCAGGATGAAGAACTTCTGGAGGTCATAGACAAGCTCATTCCAAGTTCATACACTCTCTCTTCACTAGCTGATAGAAGCAGCACAACACAGAAAAGTTCAAATAGGTTTTACCAGAAGGTAGTTAATATAACTGCTGAAAATTAAAGTGGTAGTGTCAAGAGCTAAGTTTGAATCTTGATTCTGCCATTTACTACAACCTGAATTTTGAAGACGCTTCTTGATAAGCCCACTGCTTCCTCCGTTTATTATACAAGGGTGAGGAAACTAGTGTATGGAGATGATAACCTAAGGAAACACAACCATGTACGTATGTATAGTGCTCAGTATGGCACCAGTAAAGTGACAATCAGTTCCTGCTACTACCAGCCAACAATTAGTAAGTGGTAAGTGATAATAAAAAGCAAGAAGTTCTTGAAAAAAAACTGAATAAGTCACTACTCTTGGTAATTTTTTAAAAAAATTATGCATTTATAAACAATTTTGGGGGGAGATTATTGCTCCAGTTTTCTAACATAATCATCTCCAATGTTCTTATATTTAGAGGCTATCAAATCCTTCTAAGGCATAAGCTTCTATCTATAGAAGAGGTTATATCTAGTTAGGCTGTTATATCTAGTTAGGCTCTTACCAGCTAGTTCTCTAAAAGTAAGTTCCAATTTAATTTGTTCTGGGGTTGATCCTCCTGTAAACTCCGTTTTAAATTCCAGATCTGTGAATGCTAAATGAAGGATCTCTTTCTGAAGTGACTTCTTAAACCATGGTCCTCTTTCTTGGTCTGATCTTAGATCAGGGATTGGGAACCGAACAGAAAGATTTAATGCTGGTGTGGCAACTTGTACTGACACTCGACAATTTGCAGGGCTATGTGAATCATCGAGAAATACTTCAGTGAAAGCCTTGTGCTAAAATACAAAAAATTTTAAAATGCCAAAATATTAAGTAAATAAACACAAATGATACAAGTACTCAACATTTCAACATGTTCAATTACTTTGTTTTTCAGTATAAAGCATTAAAATATAATTCAAACAAACTACGATACAATATTACTTTAGTATAATAAAACAACCACTAAAAAGTCTAAGACTACAGCCAACAGTTGTAACTCTAACATAAAAGTAATTAAAGGCAAACTGAAGCAAAGTGACAGTAACAGTATATACATACACAGACACACACACACTACTATAAACTAAACAAATGAAAGAAGATATACATTAGCCAATCAACAAATCCAATAAAGTTAAAAACTACTGGAGCACACAACATGTGAAAGATTTATCAATATACTACTTTAAAGACTCAGTATGGGTCATTCTTGCCCCAGAGATGATATCACCCATTTTCAGACTATTCAAAGTACATTCCTTTCCTAATAAATTCTCCTGTTATTTTCACTAAAACATGTATGAATGTGTTTTAGAGTACTCTACTTGGTACAATATGTAACCGGTTATTCTTCACAAAGATTTATTTAGGAATTTGAGATAATTTACCAGGTGTTATAAAATGTGAAATGGAACAAGCATATCATCTTGTTTTGGGAATTGAACTGGTAAGCCAGCTTAGGAAAACTGTACAAATTCAAGGAAATAAGTCTGCAAGGCAAAATTGGGTGATCAAGGAAAACTCTCTGAACTGGTTAATCTCCTTTTGAGGATGTTTGACAAAGATGGCCAGGTTTTCTTGGGAGAAACAAAGTCAGCATGGGCATTCCTTCAGTTAAATGAATTTCTCCTCATGGTGACAATGAAAGATAAAGAACATACTTCCAAACTAATGAATTTCTGAGATGACCACAAGTGATAGAAGCAATGAATATAGTCTTTATGGAATAAACCTTTCATGAATCACTGAATTTTTTTTTATCCCATCTATGTCCAGAAAAAAGATAAACCACCTATTCACACTATTGTGGCCTAGGAAGGCTAAAATAGCCATAAGAGTTTTAGACTATGTGGAAGATGTCTTCCACAGTTTCTATGGAAACTTCCTTATGAGTAACACTAGAGCCAAAAAGCTAGAATTATAATAAAAAGTACCATTTGAAAATGGGAGATAAGAGGGACAGGGAATGTAGCCTAGTGGTAGAGTGCTTCTTGCCTAGCATGCACAAAGCCCTGTGTTCGATTGCGCAGTACCACATACACAGATAAAGCTGGAAGTGGTACTGCGGCTCAAATAGTAAAGCACTAGCCTTGAGCAAAAAAAAAATACAAAGACAGTACTCAGGCCTTGAGTTCACACCCTAGGACTGACAAAAAAAATAATAAAAAAGAGGCCGGGAGTTTGGCCTAATGGTTAAAGTGCTTGCCTAGTATGCACGAAGACCTGGTTCGATTCCTTGGTACCACATACATACAAAAAAGCCGGAAGTGGTGCTGAGGCTCAAGTGGTAGAGCTCTAGCCTTGAGAAAGTCCAAGGACAGTGCTCAGGCCCTGAACTCAAGCCCAGGACTGGCAAAAAAAAAAAAATAATAATAATAATAATAAAAAAGAAAAAGAAAATGGGACATGAAAAATATGTGCCAGAGACAAGGACAAAAGAATTCATTAAGTATCGTCACAGGGAGTCTGATCTGGACTGTGTCTAAGACTAGTTATGATCAGAATATAATGAAGTATACTTCAGAACTGATATAGCCATAGTGTTCTAAACGAAATTCATGAAGAATCAGAAAATCAGGCTTTATATTTGTATTACTCTCTCTTTGATACTAAAAATTCTAAAAACATTATTGTGGAAGAAAATTTCCCACACAAATGTCTTTTAGTTCATTTAACCATTATTATTATCACAAGAAATGATATTTATCATCATGCCTAACTCCCTTTATTTTTAACTAAAGTTGTCTGTTCGGTCATAGTCTTAGGGCCACCAAATTCCTAATGTATATGTTGCAAATCTAACTACTTGATTTGCTTAGAAAGAATTCTAGGTACCATCTAAGTAAAAGTAATACAATGTGATATTCAATTTCTCCATTTTCTTTCAGTCAGTCATGGGGCATGGATTCTGGGATAAAGCGCTGTCCCTGAGCTCTTCAGCTCAAGGCTACTACCCTACCCCTCAAGCCACAGTGCCATTTCCCATTTTCTAGTGTTAACTGGAGATAAGAGTCTCCAGTTGTTCCAGGGCACAGAGGCTCACACCTGTAATTCTAGCTACTCAGGAGGCTGAGATATGAGGATCAAGGTTCAAAGTAAGCCAGGGCACAAAAAGACATGAGAGGACCTAAGACTCTTATCTCCAATTAACCCTGAGAAAATGGGAAGTGGGGCTTGGCTCCAGAATAGGGTGGTATCCTTGAGCTGAAGAGATCAGGGACAAAGCCCAAGCCAAGTTCAAGCTCTATGATCCATAAAAAAAGTTTCACTTCTTTGGGTCTTTAGTGCCCGGGGCCAGCTTTGAAGTGCGATCCTCAGCTCTCAGCCTGATGAGTAGGTGGGATTACAGGCGTTGGTTGAGTTTCCCCGCTGGCTTCAATTTCTCCATTTCCAAAAGTATATCCTTTATTATCTGGACTACAAAGATAGTTCAGAAATATCTGAAAAATGAAGTCATTTCTTTCGGAGAAAGACATCTAACTCCACTGTAGCGTAACCATTTATTCTTATTCTAGACATTGATTTTGTTATCTAAAGTTTACATGGATTAATATATGTCTTCACTTAGTAGTTCCTGATGAGCCTTCTTCATGCTACACCAACTCCATAACACATTTTAGAACTGCAGCAAAAGTTTCAGCGTAATTACTAAACTAATTATTATAACTAATGTACGTAACTATTATCAAGACATAAAAGTAGCTGGGTGCTGATGGCTCATGCTTGTCATCCTAGCTACTCAGGATCGTGGTTCAAAGCCAGCCCAGTCACAAAAGTCCATGAGATTCTTATCTCAAATTAACCACCGGAAAACTGGAAGTGGCATTGTAGCTCAAGTAGTAGTAGTACACTAGCCTTGATCTGAAGAGCTCAGGGACAGCGCCCAGGCCTGCAGTTCAAGCCTTATGACAGACAGGAAAAAAAAAAAAGACATAAAGATATTTTCACTTTTTCATTATCATAAATAATTTAGTTTTATATGCTATTTTAATGCACAAAATCTATTATCTAATCACAATTGTGTTATTTACAACTTTTTGAACACTTACCAGGCTAATATGCTTATTATATGATGTATACATGTGTGATGCCATCATTTCTACCGTAGTAAGTTTCTGTGGTTGAAGCAAGGAATTTAACCTGTCCACAATACTGATATCCAGTTCACAACATACGGGACTTAATTTAATTTTCAACTCAGCCTTCTGAGGAACTGAACTAAGTCTTGCTTGATTACCCTTAAAAAAAAAATACGTTCATTAACAATACTATAAAAACTCACAACCAAATATATATCAGAAAGATTTTATAGGTGGTAATCACTCAAAAGGATCTTTTACCTGGGGTCCTCTATTCTCTGAATGTTTATAATGAAGCTGAAGACACAGAGGAGGGGGGCCATCAGTTCCTTCTTTGGATTGGAACATTAGAAGCTTAACAAAGAGAAATACAGTTAAAGCTAAGACACTGAGCTGTGATTAATCACATGAAGCTCTCTTTCTGACTTGGAAGAGCATTCTGACTTTTTGGGTTTCATTGTGACCACTTACTAGAATTACAAATGGTACTCTAGTTAGCCAGCTTTTGTGATGCCTTGGATCTCGTCTGTGGAACCCAAGTGAGGACTCAAACAAATTGATGCCCCGCCCCACCCCCAAAGAAGATTTTTAAAATATGTAAGGGAAAGTAACAACAATGTTATTTTGACAATTTAAAACATTTCCTACCTCGGATTACATCAAATAATATCACTGAAGTGAGCTAAAAATAAAACATTTTTCTAAGTCACACTTTCACATTAGGAAATAAAATCAGATTAATGGTTAAAAAAAATACCACTCCTCTTGTCTTGCATAGCACTTACCACAAGAAGAATTCATAAGTATTTGCTTTAATAATACAATTCTTCAGATAAGAAGAGTACTTTGAAAATGAGTGAAATGAAAGCATTTGTCTCGTAATCTGTCTGCCAATGTGGAACATGTTAGTACTAGATCAAAATGTTTATTAGATTCATATAATGTTTCTGAATGCCATACTTTAATAGTTGTTTCAACAAAATAAAAAGATTTAAAAATGATAATAGGCTAGGGGCATGACAAAAGTGACAGAATGCCTATATAGCAAGCAAGCACAAAGTCCTGAGTTCAAACCCTAATAATTAGTAATAGTACTAATAGTATGAATTCCATTTTTAAAGAAAACCATTACTGACTGTATAATTCTTAGAAAGCAAAACAGATCTAAAAATAATTCCAAATGAGGTACAGGCATTTACCTCTGTATACTGAGGAGGAACTGAATGAGAATCAGTGGGAAACAGACACTCCAGAAACTCCATTTGTCCAATGGACACATCAGTACTAAAGTAGTGGGAAGCAGATCGTTGTCTTTGTTCATAGGAGACTTTGATGCCAGTACCTATAAATCTATTATAAAAATGAAGTGCTTAAAAGTACTCACATACATCTACATTAAACATATACAAGTAGCCATCATCTTCCTACTTACTTTTCCCATGTAGTTAGGGACAGCAGACAAGTATCACCATACTCAGCTATTTTTTTTAAATAGATGTCTTGCTGACTTTTGTTATGGCTGGCCATAACAAAATATAGCACAAATGTTAACTAGCAATATAATATAATTTAGTAATTATATTTAGCATTTACTAAATACCTATTTATTAGGACAAGTTCAACATATTCACAATAAGTAATATTCCTTAGGATAGAAACCAGAAAGATGGCTTCAAATACACAATTCCTAAACTAAAGAAACCAGTTCTGGCCAGGTGCTGATAGCTCACACCTGTAATTCTAGCTATTCAGGAGGCCAAGATCTGAGGATCGTGGTTCAAAGCCAGCCTGGGCACAAAAGTCCATGAGACTCTTCTCTCCAAATAACCACCAGAAAAGTAGAAGTGGCTCTCTGGCTCAAAGTGGTAGAGCAGTAGCCTTGAGCTGAAGAGGTCAGGGACAGCACCGGGGCCCAGAGTTCAAGCCCCATGAACAATCAAAAAAGAAAGAAATTTTAAAACTTCAACTTTGAAATTTCTGTAGTTTTTGCTATATTGTTTGATATGTATTTGAAAACTGGGCAAAAATGGAGGAAAAGGAATGTCTTTACAATATGAGTAGAGACTATGGTCCTCACCTGCAGAGTATCTTTTTGGTATTGTTAAGATACCTACATTGCAAATTTTGCAATATTTATATTAAAAGCTGGGGCTTATAAGCCCAGCTACTTTGTCGGTTGAGATTGACAGGACTACACTTTGAGGCCAGCCATAACAAAAGTCAGCAAGACAGCTAATATGTACATATATATATATATACATATATATACACACAAACATATATATACAGAGAGAGAGAGAGAGAGAGAGAGAGAGAGAGAGCGCACACCGAGTATAGGGATATTTGCTTGCTATCCCCAACTACATGGAAAATATAAGTAAGAAGATGGTCCAAGTTGGACAGGTAAAAACGTAAGATCCTATCTCAAAAATACCCAAAGTCAAGCAATCTTGTTAACAGCCAGGCAGGGAGCTACAAAGGTTTAGCAGACTCTAATAAATTTATCTCAGTCTTATATCTGCATTGTTCTTGGTATCACATAACCTAAATGAAATATTCTATACTATTATCTATATAATCACAAGAAAACCTTTGCTCATTCCATTTATTTACAAATAAAAGGTGAATTATAAAAACAAATAGGGACCATGATGCTGTGCCTCAAGTGGCAGAATGCTATCCTTAAGTGCTCAAGAACAGTGCCCAAGGCCTGAGTTCAAGACCCAGGAAATGGCCAAAAAAAAAAAAAAAGGTATAAAACATATTCATCTAGGGGCCAGGAGTTTGCCCTAGTGGTAGAGTGCTTGCCTAGCATGCACAAAGACCCAGGTTTGATTCCTCAGTACCACACACATAGAAAAAATCTGGAAGTGGTGCTGAGGCTCAAGTGGTAGAGCTCTAGCCTTGAGAAAGTCCAAGGACAGTGCTCAGGCCCTGAGCTCAAGCCCAGGACTGGCAAAAAAAAAAAAAAATTTATCTGGTTCTTTAGCAAATATTTATTATTAAATACAAGAGTACTAACCTAAGGTGATCATGTAAGCAAGCTTCTGCAAATACAGCTCGCAAAGACTTAAAATCTTCTGCTGAAAATCTTGCTGGATCAATCTTTTCTATACAAGTGAAGAAAGCTAAGGCCATAGGTGTCAATGGATTGAGGTTCAGTGATGTTTCAGGTGGAGATAAAGGATCAATGTGAAGCACAGAAACTGAAAAGGCTCCAACAGTGAGTCGAAAAATAAGCTCAGGCCTGGATTCATCCACTGAAACAGATCTCGAAGGGAGAGCTGAAATGATGTGTTGAAATTATAGATGTAAAATTTAAGACCAACAAACAATATACATATAAAAATTCTACAGCATTTATTCATGCATTAGTTTTTTTTTTTTAAAAAGAGTTGATCAGAGGATTATGGTTCAAAACCAACCCAGGCAGACAAATTCATGAACCACTTATCTCCAATTAGCTAGCAAAAAGCTAGAAGTGGAAGCATAGCTCAAGTGGTAGAACACCAGCTGTGAGCAAAGATTTGAGTGAGAGCTCAGTGTCCTATGTTCAATCCCAGTACAAACAACTCAAAACAACAAGAACAAAAACTGATCATACAACACTACACTACTAAACTAATATAAAACAAAATAGTTATCTTGCTAATCTCATATCTAGAATCCTTGATATTTGAAGAGGGCATTACAATCGTAAACATATGAACAAATCTTTTACATTCATACAATTCATTAAAAAACAAAATTAGCAGGGCCCTGGTGGCTCATGCCTGTAATCCTAGCTACTCAGGAGGCTGAGATCTGAGGAGGGCGATTGAAAGCCAGCTCAGGCATGAAAGTGTTGAAAGTTCGTGAGACTCTTATCTCCAGTTAACCACCAGAAAAGCAGAAGTGGCACTGTGGCTCAAAGTGATAGAGTGGTAGCCTTGAGCTGAAGAACTCCACAACCAAAAAAAAAAACAAAAATTAGCCAGGTACTGGTGGCTCCACTGTAATCCTAGTTACTCGGGAGGCTAAGATGTGAGGATCACAGTTTGAAACTGCAGAGGCAGGAAAGTCTGTGAGACTCTTATTTTCATTAAACTACCAAAAAGCCAGAAGTAGTGATGTGGCTCAAGTTGTAGAGATCTGGCCATGAACAAAAGCTGCTCAGGAATAGTGTCTAGGCCTTGAGTTCAAGCCCTAAAATTGACATGGAAAAACAAAACAAAACTTGGTGGACTGGGAGTATAACTTGGTCATAGAGCATGTTTAGGGCTTTTGGTTCTATCTCCAGAGCTACACAAAAAGTAAAAATCAAGGGCCGGGAGTTTGGCCTAGTGGTAGAGTGCTTGCCTAGCACGCACGAAAACCCAGGTTCGATTCCTCAGTACCACATACATAGTAAAAGCCAGAAGTGGTGCTGTGGCTCAAGTGGTAGAGCTCTATCCTTGAGAAAAGCCCAAGGACAGTGCTCAGGCCCTGAGTTTAAGCCCCAAGATTGGCATAAAAAGGGGGAAAAAAAAGGTAAAAAAAAAAAATCAAACAGTAAATATAAGATTCTAAAATTATAATAATATGAAATTTATAGTATGCATTTTCATTAACAATATCTAGATATTTAAAATACACAAAGAAAACAGAAAGCAACTATTATAAAGCACTTCACAATGAAATGTTCATTTTCATTCTAAACTTTGATAAATGGCCTAGATCAAAAGAAAAATTATCACTGCTCCAAAAATGTACAGCAAGGGTACAGAGTACATCCTTGGTATATGGAAGGCTCTGGATTCAATCTCCAGCACCAGAAACATTAAAAGAGGGAGGCCAGGAGGATATTATTTGAAGATCTTTGTTTAAATTTTTCAATTGTCAAAAGTTCCAGTGAACACTAACAAGCGTTTGACCTGTACTTACCAGCCTTCTGTAAAGACGCTGGATGGACTAGGTTAGAAGGGAATGTTGACCCTCTTATTGGCTGCTCTCTATGATTATCAAGGAATTCTCCCCAAGTAGGCTGAAGCTATAAAAAGACTGCTTTTAATCACCTGAGTAAAGTGCAACATTTTAAAAGAACAAAACCTGTTATAATCTTTTGTAATAACAAAAATAATTAAATATAAAACTTTACCACAGTAGTACTTAATGGAGATCCTGCTGGGGTATTTGTATATGTACTAGTTAATGATAACTCCAGGTCCATGTTTGGTGGGTCCCCAAGGGGTGGAAGAGAAGAGAGACTATGGGACATGTCCATATCAGCCATGGAGAAGAAAACTTCTTCATCTAGAGAGAAAAGAGGCTTCATCATTGCACTATAAGTCCACCAATTCAAGTCTTTTCCGAGGCTAATAGATGTCAGCGTAAGTTTCCATTGGTAACTTGAGATATAGTAATACCCCAAACTGTATGTTATTTCCAAATGGCATGTTATACGAATGCAAAGATAACTGAACCAAGGGTAAGTCGTCCTACTTGTGACCATTATTTTGGTTAGTTGTGGAACTTGAACTCTGGACCTAGGTGCTGTCTCTGAGATCTTCAGTTGAAAGCTAGCGCTCCACCACTTGAGCCACAGTGCCACTTCCAGTTTTCTGTTGGTTAATTGGAGATAAAAGTCTCATGGACTTTCATGCCCGGCTGGCTTTAAACCAGGATCCTCAGATCTCAGCCTCCTGAGCAGCTAGGATTACAGGCATGAGCCACCATCACCCGGCTTTCATGACCATTTTGTTGACTTCTTAAAATTACATAACAAGTATTATACAATATATGTTTAAAATGTCATATCACAGTTGAAAAGTTAAAAATCAGATTTTTAAAAATACTGTACTGAAGTCTAGGAATTGTAAGATTCCCAGCACCAAAATTGAAATAAACAGTACAAACATAACTACAAACTCTAGTCTTACATAGATATAGTTGGTGGGAGTAGAGAACCAAACCTATTAGTTTGAATTCCATTTATATTCTAATTTCTTCTTCCTGGAGATTGACCCCCATACAAATGAATTGTTATGGCCAAAATTTTTTGAGTAGGCTTTAATCATCTATTAATCACTTAATCAAATTTATTCTTACTACTTATGACACTAGTTCTCAAGCATCTGTAAATGTAAACAGTGTATGGATTATATTTACAAATACTTGACGGGAAGTTTCCTATTTAAAAGCATCTATTTACTGTACAACATTATATGAGCACATATTTGAGAAAGTGATTACTCCCAATTCATGTTTTGTGTTAAATCCATAGTTTTACAAATTGACTGTTTTTAGAAAACAAGACAAAAACCATACAATCAAAAAACTACAGCAACCATATGCTAATGACTCACAAGGCTATGGTTAGACCGAGCTGTAAAATCCTTTCTTATAGTAGGGATGTTTTGTTTTCATTGCTGAACTCTTTTTCATAGGAGCCAAAATGATGTTTAGTTTTTTCTATGATGATAATGTATTATTCTGGTGTCAACTGTTTTGAGTTGCTTACCACGGCTAGAAGGTGTACGAGCATTTTCTGTCTCATAAAAGCTTTGCTCTGAAGGTACACCCACAGACAGGGAATCTTTTCTTAAATAATAGCGGTTTAATTCCATTTGAATT
This sequence comes from Megascapheus bottae, assembly GCF_031878675.1. NCBI lineage: Eukaryota > Metazoa > Chordata > Mammalia > Rodentia > Geomyidae > Megascapheus > Megascapheus bottae. Next base: position 26,745,149 of record NC_143522.1, read on the forward strand.
CGATATTCATCTTCCTGCTGCATGGGTCGGTTTTTCCTATCTTTATTAGCTAATCCTATTTTGCTAGAATTTTCTACAAGTATACAAAAGGAAAGCAAAACAGTTAGTTGTTTTAAGTATATTTCTCCCCAAATCCATTTACCCAATATGAAGGGTTAACTCAAAACCAGTCAGTAGAAAAATCATAAATCTAAGTATTTTAAACAAAAACCTAGGAATCAAAAGATTTTATGTCTGATAGATTGAGCTATAAAAGATATTTAATGTAGGCCGGGCGGTAGCTCATGCCTGTAATCCTAGCTACTCAAGGGGCTGAGATCTGAGGATCAAGGTTCAAAGCCAGCCCAGGCACTAAAGATCTTGAGACTCTTATCTCCAATTAATCACTAGAAAAGGGGAAATGTAGCTATGGATCAAGTGCTAGGGTGGTAGCCTTGAGCTGAAGAGCTCAGGGACAGTGCCCAGACCCAGAGTTCAAGCCCCACAACTGACCAAAGAAAAAAAATGATATTTAATGTATATGCTATTGACCATGTTCAAGAATTATATTTCCTCATCTGTATGAAGTACTATCCTCCACCAATGAAACAGGCCAGAAAAAAAATTGAAAACAAATGTAATACAAATAATTGAATGCAAATCTGTTCTACAGAAACACAATTCCAAAACCTAATTAACTTTTAGTGACTCATATTTGTAATATATCTTCAATTTCATGTATCAAAAAACTTTACTACATATAGTACATATTTTAATTTAAAAGCTTCAATGGAGCACTGGTGGCTCACACCTTTAATCTTAGCTACTCAGGATGCCGAGATCTGAGGATCACAGTTTGAAGACAGCATGGGCACAAAAGTCCTTGAGACTCTTATCTCCAATTACCAAAAAAAAAAAAAGGCAGAAGTGGCGTTGTGACTCGAGTAGTAGAGCACCTTGAGCAAAAGAATCTCAAGGGGCAGCACATTAGGTCCAGAATTCAAGCCCCTGAACAGGCAAAACAAAAACTAAAACTAAAACAAAAAACAAAAAAAAAACAAAAAACACCTCAAAGACCATGCAAATGTTTTACATATATATATATGTATATATATATAAATTTCAGGAGCATAGTAATTAATAATAATAATATTAAAACAACATAATTATACTTGCCTGGTCCAGCAATAGCTGCTAACATATCCAAAAGTAAGTGTACCTGTCTTGGTGACAGGAATAGATGAATGGAATCTATCTGTCCATCAACATCCAACTTAAAAAGAAAAATCAGGATGAATAGCTTTTTATATGATCAATGCCATTAATCTCTCCCCCAATACTTTCTCTCTACTAATTCATACAATTTAAATGAAAAGCCACCACAAAATGTTGTTAGAGATAATCCTCCAGAGAAATCCCATGTTAACAAAACTGCTGTCATATTTTTTTTTTGTCTCTCTAAGTCTTCAGAGTATTTGGTATCTGAGAGGGCCGTAGGATAGTCCCAGGTTGAATATGGTGTACAATCCTATAATCCCAGTTATTCAGGAGTCAGAAATCAGGATGATGATGGTTGAGACAACCCCAGGTAACAATGAATGTGACCTCACCTCAAAAAAAAAAAAAAATCACCTCAGCATGATGGCCCATGCACCTGTAATCACAGCTACATGAAAGGCCTAAACAAAAAGACTGAGGTCCAAGAGAAGCCTGAGGCAAAGGGGAATGCAGGGGACCCATAAGATTCTATCTGAAAAATAAAACAAAAAGGGCTGGGAGTAAGACTCAAAACGGTAGAAGCTGTGGGCTCATACCCAGACCTATAAAAAAAATTTTTTTTAAAAGCATAATAAGCCAAGTGCAGTGGCTCAGGCCTGTAATCCCAACTATACAGGCTGAGATCTGAGGATTGCAGTTCAAAGGGTTCAAAGCCAGCCCTGGCACTAAAGTCCATGAGTCTTTTATCTTCAATTAACCACCAGAAAACTGAAAGTAGTGTTGTGGCTCAAGAGGCAGGGTGGTAGCCTTGAGCTGAAGAGCTCAGGGACAGTGCCCAGACCCAGAGTTCAAGCCCTACGAGACCAAAAAAAAAAAAAAAAAAAAAAAAGCCAATCCTGGGCTTGAGCTCAGGGCCTGAGTACTGTCCTTGAACTTTCACAAGGCTAGAGCTCTACCACTTGAGCCTCAGCTCCACTTCTGGCTTTTTTCTATATATGTGATACGGAGGAATCAAACCTGGGTCTTTGTGCATGCTAAGCAAGCACTCTTACCACTAGGCAAAACTTCCGGCCCGCAGCCTAATTTTTTTAAAAAGCATTTTTTAAGTTTGAGATTGTCGGAATGGGGGAGTGAATGGAGGAAGAAATGCTATGTAAAACCTGTCTTCACTTGAATTTTGTGACCTAAGATACCATGAGCACCAACTGAGAGTAAAAGCAATGACTTCAAAGGCAGCAGATGCCTCCTTTACAGGTAGAGTAATAAAGCTGTGAGTCACTGAAAAGACTAAATACTTGTAATTTTACTAGAGAAAAGAAAATAAACACTGACCTTAGCTCCAGGAAGTACTTCGTTCTGTTTCCATGTGAGACTCAATTCTAACCTGCCGACTAAACTTCCAATCTGTACTGGGTCAGAGGGTGCTATCTCTGGTAAATTTCTAGTTAGTTGTGGATGTGGCTCATAAACAATTTTGGGGTTCCAACTAGGTGACAGCTTTGGCTCAGTTTCCTACACCAATACAAAAAGAAAGTAAATGTTTTTTAAATATCTAGTGTGAATAAATCAGAATGAAAAACAGAAATGTCAATAATAAAATAATTGACATGCAAACTGTATTATTCCTTACAGGAATACACCTATAAGGAAAAATAAATATAGTACCAAGATAGCATACTAGCTTAGAAATAAAAGTAAATCATAGAAAGTGTTTTTTTTTTTTTGAAGTACCATATCTGCTCAAAGGATAACAATAAGAAAATCCAATAGGCATTATATAATCAAGAAAGCTAAGCTAGGTATAGTGGCACTTACCTGTATTCATAATACTCGTAAGGTTGAAGATTAACTTCAAATTTGTTCGAGCTACACAGAATGTTCTGTTCCAGGCTAGCCCAGGCTACAAAGTAAGATTCTGACTCAAAAAAACAAAAAACATTGGGGCCGGGAGTTTGGCCTAGTGGTAGAGTGCCTGCCTAGCATGAACGAAGACCCGGGTTCGATTTCTCGGCACCACATACGTAGGAAAAAGCCGGAAGTGGTGCTGAGGCTCAAGTGGTAGAGCTTTAGCCTTGAAAAAGTCCAAGGACAGTGCTCAGGCCCTGAGCTCAAGCCCAGGACTGGCAAAACAAAAAACAACAACAACAAAAAACCTGATTTACATAATAACAAATAAGGCAAATTATAGAAGGCCTGACTTATAAAGATTCTATACTCTTGAAAGGAATTAACAGAGTTCAATAATTATATAAAAATTTTCAGAGGAATGGTGCTGTGGTTCAAAGTGGTAGAGCATAAGCCTTCAACAAAAAAGCTCAGGGACAGCGCTCAGGCCCTGAGTTCAAGTCTCACAACTAAAACACAAAAAAGTATTTTGTTTTGTTTTGTTTTGGTTTTGGGGCTTGAACTCTGGGCCTGGGCACTCTCCCTAAGTTCTTCAGCTCAAGCTAGCACTCTACCATTTGAGCCAAAGCCCCACTTCAGGTTTTCTGGTGGTTAATTGGAGAAAGGAGACTCATGGACTTTCATGTCCACGCTTGGTTTTGAACTGCGATTCTCAGATCTTAGCCTTCTGAGTAGCTAGATTATAGGCATGAGCCACCAGTACATAAAAGACAGATTCATAAGATAAATTTTCAGTAATATATTACTACCTCTCTACCACTTGGAGATAAGAAACTCATGGACTTTCTTGCCTGGGCTGGCTTCAAAATGTGATCCTCAGATCTCAGCCTCTTGAGTAGTGAAGAGTACAGATGCATGAGTCCTTAGCTCCTGGCTATGTAAGGTAAATTTTAATATTGCTTGAGTTCTTCCTTTTATTGTCAATGCATATTAAATATTAACCAATCATTTTGGCCCAAGACATAGTATTCAACATTTCTCTATCAAAGTTACATATAGCAAACTGCAGGACATCAGGTAGCTCAGCTCACTATTATAATCCTAGCTACTCGGGAAGTTGAGATTTGTGGATCAAGGTTCAGAAACAAATCTGAGTCCAATTAACTAGCAGATAGCTTATGTGGTAGAGCGCCAGCTATGAGCAAAAATGCCAAGGCCTAAAAGCCTAACAAAAGAAATTAAAGAGGATACCAGGAAATGGAAAGACATCCCATGCTCATGGTAGAGAGAACCAATATAGTGAAAATTGCCATACCGCCAAAATTTATATACAAATTCAATGCAATCCCCATCAAAATCCTATAGACATTCTTTACTGAAATAGAAGGTATAATCCAAAGGTTCATATGGAACAAGACCTAGAATAGCCAAAACAATTCTAGGTAAAAAGAGCAAAGCAGGTGGTATTACAATACCAGACTTCAAACTCTACTATAGAGCCATAATAACAAAAACAGCATGGTATTGACACAAAAATAGACCAGAAGATCAATGGAACAGAATAGAAAAACCAGAAATAAAACCACATACCTATAGTCAACTTGTATTTGACAAAGGAGCCAAAGCTATACAGTGGAACAAACACAGCCTATTCAATTATTGGTGCTGGCAAAACTGGGAAGCTATAGGCAGAAAACTAAAAATTGACCCTAGCCTTTTGCCATGTACAAGCATTAACTCAAAATGGATCAAAGACCTCAATGTCACACCAGAAACCTTGAAACTGCTACATGACAAGAGTTAGAAAGACACTGGAAATCATAGGCACAGGCAAAAAAATCCTGAACAGAATCCCAGGGTCACAACAGATTGGAGAGAGACTTGATAAACAAGGCTACCTAAAAATAAAAAGTTTCTGCACAGGGCCCGGGAGTTTGGCCTAGTGGTAGAGTGCTTGCCTAGCATGCATGAAGACCTGGGTTCGATTCCTCAGTACCACATACATAGCAAAAGGGCGGAAGTGGTGCTGAGACTCAAGTGGTAGAGTGCTAGCCTTGAGAAAGTCCAAGGACAGTGCTCAAGCCCTGAGCCCAAGCCCAGGAGTGGCAAAAAAAAAAAAAAAGTAATTATAAAAAAAAAAAATTAAAGGCCGGGAGTTTGGCCTAGTGGTTAAAGTGCTTGCCTAGCATGCATGAAGACCTGGGTTCGATTCCTCGGTACCACATATAGAAAAAAGCCGGAAGTGGTGCTGAGGCTCAAGTGGTAGAGCTCTAGCCTTGAGAAAGTCCAAGGACAGTGCTCAGGCCCTGAGCTCAAGCCCAGGACTGGCAAAAAAAAAAAAATTAAAAAAAAAAGTTTCTGCACAAAGCATAGTCGCAAAAGCAGAGAGATAGCCAACCAACTGGGAAAAGATATTTACCAATAATATATCAGACTAATGATTAATATCCAGTATCTACAGGGAACTCAAGAAACGAATCCCCTCCAAACACAACAAACCAGTCACTAAATGGGCAAGGGAACTAAAGAGAGACTTATCAAAAGAAGAGGTTAAAATGGCAGAAAAGCATATGAGAAAATGCTCATCATCCATGGTCATAAGGGAAATGCAAATAAAAACAACCCTTAAGATACCCCCTTACCCCAACAAGAATGGCCAAGATTCTGAACTCAGACAATGATAGATGCTGGCAGAGTTGTGGAGAAAAAGGAACCCTACTGCACTACTATGGGATTATAAACAAGCTCAGCCACTCTGGAAAGCAGTATGGAGGTTTCTTAAAGAACTGAAAATAGACCTTCCCTACGATCCCACCATACCACTCCTAGGCATCTATCCTGAACATCATAACCCAAGATATGATAAGGACACCTGCTCAGCTATGTTTAACTCTATACTATTCACAATAGCCAAGTGATGGAAATAATCCAGATGCTTTATTGTGTGTGTGTATATATACATATATATGTATGTATGTATACAATGGAATTCTACATAGCCAACAGACAAGATAAAATATTGGCATTTGCAGGGAAGTGGATGAATCTAGAGCGAATCATGTTGAGTGAGATAAGTCAAGACCAAGGGAACAAAAGGCACATGGTATCTTTAATATGTGGTTATTAGATCCAAACAGTTCAAGAGTGAGGACTCAATATTTGCACACCCAATGCTATGGACATGGTATTGAAAATATGAACACAGCTACATAGACTTAAAAATCTATGACTCTATAGACATAATGTTTTATTACATAGATTAATATGTACTTATGACATACAAACCCTCAGCCTAATTTCAATTATGTTCTAAAATCTAAGTGCCAGTGATTGTATATAGAGATTCCCTTCTTGAATACTTGTTTACTAAACACATCATTTGAAATATGATGTAAAAATCAATATTAATAAATTCTTTAAATAAAAATGTCAAAGCCTGAGTTCAAACTCCAGTACCAATTTTTAAAAGATGATGATGATGATTATTATTCCCAACCAGATGGAGCCTCATTAAATATATGTTATATACCTAGCAAAATTTAATAATCCTAATTCCCCCTCCCCAGACAGTCTCACTACATAGCTCAGGCTGACCTGGAACCCCTGATCTTCTTGCCTCAGCCTCTCAATTGTGAGCACCCACAACCAGCTTAAAGCCCTTATTTAATCTGTATCAAAATCTCTATCAGGTTTTGGGTTTTTGTTTTGCTTTTCTTACCACTGGTGCAGTTGAACACACTGGGGAAGATTTTGCTGATGCAGAAAACTCATCCCAAAAGAGAGAGACTCCAGAAAGCTGAAGTAACTTGTGAGCAAAAGCTGTCGGCTGATGTACATTAATTCCTGAGGTTTCATCAGCTGTTTCATCACAGTAGACAGTTCTAAAAGTGAAATACAAAAGGAATTTGTATAAAAGTCTAGAAAAACCTATTTGCAATGATAAAAAAAAAAAAACAAGCACTGGACCAAACTTAAATTAATTGTTCCAGGATTTTGTTGGGTGGGGGTGGTCACAGGGCTTGAACTGTGGGCGTGGGTGCTGTCCCTGAGCTCTTCAGCTCAAGGTTACCACCCTACCCATGAGCCACAGTGCCACTTCTGGTTTTCTAGTGGTTAATTAGAGTCTCACAGATAATAGTGCCCAGGCTGGCTTTCAATCTCAATCCTCAGATTTCAGCCTCCTGAGTAGCTAGGATTACAGGCAGAGCACAACGTCTAGCTAGTTTAAGGAATTTCAGATGTCAGTACTCGCTTTTAAGAATGTCTGTAATTGGGCTAGAAGCATGGCCCAGTGGTAAAAGTGCTTGCCTAGCATGCACGAAGACCTGGGTTCGATTCCTTGGTACCACATACAAAGAAAAAGCTGGAAGTGAGGCTGTGGCTCAAGGGTAGAGTGCTAGCCTTAAGGAAAGAACAAGGGCAGTTAGTCCATATAATGTAGGTCAGGACACAGCAAGCACCACACTTCAATAAATACTTAATTCTGAGAAAGACAGTTTTATAAAGCTTGTAAGTTATAGGGCAAATAACTCCCTAAGTTAGCTTCAAGGAAAATAACCCCTCCAGTTCCTCACAAAACATCTCCCTTTTCCCGTTTTTTCCCAGCCCTCTTCCGCCTCTTCTTTCCTTTTTCTTAAATATAGCCAGGGCTGGCCTAAACTTATCCTCCTCGCATCCTCTTCACATCCTAAGTACTGATATGGATCACGCACGCAGCCTCAAAACACTGGCACCAAGTCACAAGTCTAACAATGAACACATTGCTTTCCTTCCTGTGTGATCAATCTTCAAGTTAAAACAGTTAATGAATAGGGTTCTAAAGGTGATGCTGGATATTTAGATGGCAGATGTTTTAATACATCATCTAAGGTGATTTACCTTTAAAAATACAGAGTGTTCAACTACAGTTATCTTAAAAATAACTTTACTAATAGTTGTGTTTTGCAAAAGAAAGCCTAATAATCTGTTTCAACCTTAGTTAAGGTCCCAAGTGTCTACATTTATAATGAACTCAGTGTTTACACCTTACCTTGCATGTTTCAGTCAGCAGTATACAACATCAACACAAATGACCAGTGGTACCTCAACTCTATATTCAAGTGTGTGATGGAAATGAATCCCTGTTTTTAAAGCTATTTAGAAGGCTCCACGTGATAGAAAGTTAAAAGCAATTGTTTCCATCTTTTTAAGCACATCTTGACCTTAGAATAAGACTCACAGAATCCTTCAAAAAGAGCCAATACTTTCATCCTTTTTCACTAAAAATAACATGTTAAGCAAAAGAAAAATCCCATTAATGAAATATAACTATACTACAATGCTCACATGAAAACTCTAAAAGCAGTACCTTTAATATTATGATTTAATATTAACTGAAAGAGAACTGCTTGCTTCGAATTCAATGTTATATATTAAATATAGTTATACCCAACTAGTACTTTCAGTTTTTAGTAATAAACCTCAAATATAATTTGGAAAACTTTTCACTTGAAATTATACAACAATTTAACATCATTACATCTAGTCTCCAAAAGCATCCTGAAATCTAATATGAGAGGTAGACAGAATCATTTATTTTCACAGAAAAATTCTTACCTTTCTATTCGAATTTCAAGTGCAGTTCCAGTTTTGGAATTTTCTGGCACATGTTCAATTCTCAAAACAGTGTCTATAAAAGTTACTTTTACTCTTCTGAGTACTAAAGTAAACAAACAATCATCAATGGACAACCCATACATATACTAAATAAAAATTTTTATTTTTGTTTTTTAGTTGCTGAAGATCAAACTCAGGGGCCTCATACATACTAGACAGTATTCTACCAATTGAGCTATGTCCCCCACACAAAATAGAATCTTCTAGTTAAAAATAAATAAACATTAGAGCCAGGCACTGGTTGTTCACATCTGTAATCCTAGCTACTCAGGAAGCTGAGATCAGAGGACTGCAGTTCAAAGCCAACCACAGCACGAAAGTCCATGAGATTATTATCTCCAATTAACCACCAGAAAACCGGAAGTGGATCTGTGACTCAAGTGGCAGAGTGCTACTTGACCTGAAGAGCTTAGAGGGCAGCGCCCAGGCCCAGAGTTCAAGCCCCATAACTGACATACATACATACATACATACATGTGTATATATATATATATACATATATATATATTGCCTTGGGAAGAACTTATAAAACAGAGCAATTGGATTTCTTTTTCTTCTTCTTTTTTTTTTTTCAGTTGTGGGACTTGAACTTGGCCTGGGCACTTTCCCTGAGCGCTTCAGCTCAAGGCTACCTACCCTACCCCTGAAGCCATAGACCACTTCCAGTTTTCTGGTGGTTAATTGGAGCTAAGAGTCTCACAGACTATTTAGTGTCCAGTCTGGCTTTGAACCGTGATCCTCAGATCTTAGCCTCCTGAGTAGCTAGAATCACAGGCGTGAGCCATTACACCCAGCTAAGACATTAGATTTTTTTTTTTAATTACTAAATTCTGAGCTTTTAAAAGAATATTATTCCTTTTAGAGCACTGACTCATGTTAATCTCAACAGACATTTGGAGAAAATTACTAACACTGTTAAATTCTAATTCTGTTATTTTACAAGCAATAAATTAAACAAATTTGAGAATATATGCAACATGCAATTAAACTGAATACAATATTCAAAATGTCAATTCCAAAATTTTAAAATGAGAACAGAAATTCTAATTTAAAAAAACCTTTAACAGGTTACCTTATACAATATTTATTAAATAATTAAATAATTGTACTAAATTACTGAATAAAATCAGAAATTTAAAAACTGCTCAATAATGCCAAACCTGTTTCAATGGTTTCAGCAAACTTTTCAAGTCCTTCAAAAGGCTGGGATCCTTCTCCTTGCTCATCTGTGAGTTTCTGGCTAAGACATTCTTTTGCCAGCTGCATACTGCTGGTCATGAAACTTGACCAGTACATAGGCTCTGAACCAGAGGCTACAGAAAGTAAACATTAATCCAAAGTAATTTCTCAATGTTATAACAATGCCATTTCTTAATATATTTCAAGTAATGTTTTAACACTATGGTATTACTCAGAAAAACCACATTCTAGGAATTACTCTTGAGAATATATCACTTTATTGACTGAGGAAGAAAACCCACAGAAACAAGTTCAATAACATGTACTTTCACTTCATGCTTTATTTTTATCAAATATTAATTCTGGTATCCATTCAACAAGAACAGGTTACGGTTTTGTTGCTGTTGTTTTATTTTACTGCCAGTCCTGGGGCTCAAACTTAGGTTTGGGCAGGGTTGATGAGCTCCTTTTTGTTCAAGTCTAGCTCTCAACCACCTGAGACATAACACCACTCTCAGAATTTCCTGTGATTAATTGGAGATAACAGTTTCACTATTTTATTTCCCTATTTAACATCATATAACAAAATAAACTTGTCATTTTCCTACTAAGGCTGATTATGAACCTCAATCCTCAGATCTCAGCCTCCTGAGCAGCGAGGGTTACATGTGTCAGCTACCAGCACCTGGCTAAGAATAAATACTTTTACATAGACATGGCCTTGTTCTAAATACTACAGAGCAGGAATCAACAAGCTTTCCTGTAAAAGATTATATATTAAATATTTTAGGCTTTGTGGGAAATATGCTCTATAGCCCAACTACTAATCTCCACAAAGATCATATCAAATAAGCAACATTTTATTCACAAAAATGGATGACAGATCTGACTTTACCTCTAGGCAATAGTTTGCTAACTCTTCTGTAGAGGACAAAAAATAAATTAAGAATTCTGCCTTAAAAACTGACCATCTAGTAGAAGAAATAAAATATGACTAAGAAGAAGTAACAGGCAATTCTTTGGTATCAGCTGAAAATATTATATAAAAGCTAAGAGAAGAGCTCAGGGGTAAAAAGGAAATAAGGTAGAGGTAGCAGATGACACAGGCCTTGGAAATCAGGAGAAATGTAGACAAAATAGAAAAGCATTCTTAAAGGATGAAATACATCAGTTATTAACAATTCTTTCCATATTCTCTGCTGACAAAATTTCATCATACTTCCTTACATTATTCAAAACAAGCTGAATGGTTACTAGAATTGTTGTATTCCAAAAAAGAACGTTTTAAAATCTTTCTTTTCTCCCTTCCTTCCTTCCTTTCCTTCTTTCTTTCTTCTTTCCTTTTTTTTTTTATTTGCCAATCCTGGAGCTTGAACTCAGGACCTGGGCATAGCCCTTGCACTTCCTCAAGCTAGCCTCAGCACCACTTCCAGGTTTTTCTGTGTATGTGGTACAAAGGAATCAAACCCATGGCTTTGTGCAAGCTGGGCAAGCACTCTACCACTAGGCCACACTCCTGACCTTATAGTCCTTTCAGTGGCCTATTTTTCAAGGAAAAAATATTCGTTTGACTTTCCAAAGGGAAATATTATATCCATTCATCATTGTTAAAAGACAGAATTATGGACTGGGAATGTGGCTCAGTGGTAGAGTGCCTGTCTAACATGCACAAAGCCCTGTGTTCAATTCCTCAGTACCATATAAAAACCATTTTGCCAGAAGTGGTGCTGTGCTCACATGGTAGCCTCTCTAGCACAGAGAGGCTCAGGGACAGAGCCTGGGCCTTGAGTTCAAGCCCCAGGACCAGGAAAAAAAAAAAAAAAAAACAGAATTATTTTTGAAGTAATTATCAGGTCATTAAAGAGGATTTTCAAAATGCAGGTCACTGTATTTCTAATTGTAATTTATGTCTTTTTTTTTCAGTACTGGGGTTAGAACTCAGGGCCTTTGAACTTGCTAGGCGAGCACTCTACTGAGCCATACTTCCATCTCTCTTATTAATCAGAATTTAAAATTCTGAATTTCAAGAAACAGAAATATAAATATGAAATTATACTTTTTTTTTGGGGGGGTGCTTATACCAGAACCTGAACTCAGGGCCTGAGCACTATCCTTAAGCATTTGTGCCCAAGGTGCTCTATCACAGCCCCACTTTCATTGTCTTTTTTTGGGGGGGGGGGTCACTTAATTGGAGAGAAGAGTCTTATGGAAGCCAGATACTAGTGGCTTATGCCTGCAATCCTAACTACTCAGAGACTGAGATCTGAGGATCACAGTTCAATGCCAGCCCAGGAACAAAAGTCCATGAGACTCTTATCTCCAATTAACCGCCAAAAAATGAGAGGTGGTGCTGTGGCTCCAAGTGGTAGAGTGCTAGGCTTGAGCGGAAGAACTCAAGGACAACGCCCAGGCTCAGAATTCAAGCCCCACAATCAACCAAAACAAAACGTCCCGGGGAAGTCACTGCTGCCATCTAAAATGGCACGCCTGTGGCTGCATATACACACAATCTTTCTGTATGTATCAATTCTAGTTTTTTAAATTTTCTGCATTTGTAAGTATCTACTCTAAAGAACAGTATTTCCATCTTCCTGTACTCCTTATATACTTACTTATCTCTATCAGTATAAACTTACTAACTTTTTAAAATTTAACATGGGATAATAGTTATTTAGCACTCCCCATGTCCCAACCTGGCCAACAGTCCACTCCTGTTATCCTTTCAACATTTCTCCGTCAGTCTTCAAGTACTCTTCCTTGTTTTGGGGTATAATATTTTCAATATTTCTAATAAAAAGTCACTCAGACAACTAGTAACAAATAATTATACAAGTCAAATTCTCTGCATACTAAAGTTCCTGAGACTAAATGAAGAAACTATTGTAAAGCTAAAAAAAAAATCACACATATCCTACATATAGGAAAATGCCAATACTTTATCATCTCAAAATCTCACAAATACAATACAAAGTAATACATCATGCACTAACTTTCTTGCAATTAGGTTACTTTCTCAATCTCTGAAGGATGAAAGAACAATTAAAGCAGAAACATATAACACACCTACCTAGGCGAGGTCTAGGTCGAAAAACCATTTCTAACCCTTTCACTTCAAGGGCACAATTATCCTGTAGCAGGGAGCCCCATGGAACTGACAGAGATATTGATTGAATGAACCCTTCTGTGACTTCTAAAGGTGCATCTGCTGACTCCAAAATTTCATTGAGACACTAAAGAGGGGAAAAAAAGTTCATTTTCAAATCATACAAATCGGTTAACATTTTCAAAGATATGACTATGTCCCCAAATGTGAAGCACATAGTAAGCAAAGACTAAAACAAAAAGACACAATTCTGCCCCTCACTAATCTTACAAGATGGTATATTATGAAGGAGACAAGTTCAGGGAAAGTAATATATGAGAGCACAAACAGTGTTCTTTGAACATATGATAGAAGACTAACCTGGAGATTTGTGGCTGGCTATCTGAGGAAACATTTAAAGTATTTAAAGCTAATAAGACTGAGAAGGAGGTAACCAGCAAGGGATTTCAGGCAGGGGGACCAGCATATAGAAAGACTCCAAGAAAGAAGTCACAAAAGTACATATACACTCATGTGAAATACTGGAATATCTAAAAAATGAGTTGCTTTATGTTTTAGAGTGCCAGGGTGAAGAGCTGAGATAAAGCTAGCTAGATAAAAGAGGGAAAGGACTCAAAGGCCTGTTTAATGCATGTTAAAGCGTGGGAAAAGGCCCTTGGGAGTACTGTGAAGTCACTGAAGGAGATACATGGAAAGGTAACCAAAGTGAGATTCCAAGTCGAGCACAAACTGAAGAACAATAAAAGCTGAGTAGAGGAATGAAGGGACAAAGGATGAACACATGCAGCAGTAGACACTCACTAGACACTATGTTGAAAATTAAATATACAACTTGTAGGTGACACAGGAAGGAAAAACGGAGAGTGAGAGAGGAAAGTGGTGACATGGTGCCAAAAGAAATGTACTTATTATTACCTGCCTTACATAACCATAGCCCCTCTTTCTGCACATCACCTTTATTAAAAACAATTTAAAACATGAGGAATAGAGAAGAATTAAGAATGAAACCAAGGTGGCATCTTGAGTAACTGCTTGTAGTTCCCACTAAGACACAAAAGCCTAGAGGAGCCAGTTGGTGAAAAGATGAGGAAACTTCTGTTCCCAAGTCTGCATTTAAGGAAACCTACCAGATATTTAAAGAGGCAGCTGAAGAGTCTGGGCTAAACCTCAGGGAGACACACTAATATTAAGAGAAATAAAAGGGTACTCTTAAGTATAGAGGATAAATGAATGCCAGAGGGGTAAAGAGAAACTGCCCCTGGCAAGTTAAGAGTAAAATTATAGAAGGTCTAAGAAAGATCACAGGAAACATTTAACAAATGGCTAGAGAAGTAGAACCTGAAAGACTATTTAAAAAAAGCCGGGCTCAGTGGCTCACACCTATAATTCTAGCTACTCAGGAGGCTGAGATCTGAGGATCAAGGTTCAAGACCAGCCTGGGCAACAAAGACCTTGAGACTCATGTCCAATTAGTCACTAAAAAAAAATGGGAAATGGGGCTGTGGCTCAATGGGTAGGGCAGTAGCCTTCAGCTGAAGAGCTCCGGGACAACGCCCAAGCCCAGGGGTAGGGTGGTAGCCTTGAGCTGAAGAGTTCAAGGACAGCACCAATGCCCAGAATTCAAGCCCCATGATCCACCAAAAAAAAAAAAAAAAAAATCAGGGGCCAGGAGCATGGCCTATTGGTAAAGTGCTTGCCTAGTATTCATGACGCCCTAGGTTCGATAAAATTGGTACCACATATACAGAAAAGGCTAGTAGTGGTGCTATGGCTTAAGTGGTAGAGCACTATCCTTAAGGAAAGTCCAAGGACAGGGCTCAGCCCCGAGTTCAAACCCAAGGCTGTCAAAAAATCAAACTATGAAACAACAACAGCAGGATGAAAGTAAATTGTCTCATCTCCCATGAAACTGTGGAAAGACAATATAAAAAGAAATGGTCAAATATAACAAATACTGGGGCTGGGAGTTTGACCTAGTGGTGGAGTGCTTGCCTAGCATGCATGAAGACCTGCGTTTGATTCCTTGGTTCCATATACTTAGGAAAAAGCTGGAAATAGTGCTGTGGCTCAAGTAGTAGAGGTCTAGCCTTGAGAAAGCCCAAGGACAGTACTCAGGCCCTCAGTTCAAGGCCCAGAATTGGCAAAAAAAAAAAAAAAAAAAGCTTGAAGTGGTGCTGAGGCTCAAGTAGTAGAGCTCTAGCCTTGAGAAAGTCCAAGAACAGTGCTCAGGCCCTTAGCTCAAGCCCAGGACTGGGTTATATATATATAACATATATATATAAACAAATACTAACAAGAAGTCAGAGACCAGCAACAGCAACTCCAGTGGTGTGCTAAGGAAAACCAGACTACATTAGAAAGCAGATAAAATACATGCAAATAGCAGAACAATTAATTGCTATTTTTTGCTGGACAATGGCTTTTTTTCCTGTATTAAAGCTTACACAAGGAATATATCATTTTCACAAAACAAAACAAAAAAAACCCTTAAGAGCTTATTCAGCAAATATATTTGCAGAGCACTCCTTTAAAACATACCATATGTTTAGACCCTAACTCAATGTCTTAACTAACTGGTTGAGTATTAACAAGTGCTTACCTTCTCAGACTCAATTTTCTCATCCACTAAATTGGAACAGTGTTTATTTAGTTGAGCTTTACTGACTATTCAGATAAAGGATATTATATATGTAAAGCTAACAATATAGTTTCTAATACTTTAGTGCTAGTCACTGTTCTTTATTTTCTACTATATTAATTAATATAATATGAACTCCATTAGGAAATCAAGGTATTTTTAATATTATGAAGAAAAAGCAAGCAGTAAATTATGGGTCCAGCTGGGAGCTAGTGGCTTATCCTGTAATCCTGCCTACTCAGGAGGCTGAGATTTGAAGATCAAGGTTCAAAGCCAGCCCTGGCAGGAAAGTTCATGAGACTCTTACCTCCAATCAACCACCAGAAAACTGGAAGTGAAACTGTGGTTCAAACTGTAGAGCCAGGGCCTTGAGCTGAAGAGCTCAGGGTCAATACCCAGGCCCAGAGTTCAAGCCCCTTGAACAAAAAGAAAGAAAGAAAGAAAGAAAGAGAGAGAGAGGGGGAGGGAGGGAGGGAGAGAGAGAGAGAGGGAGGGAGGGAGAGAGAGAGAGAGGGAGGGAGGGAGGGAGGGAGGGAGGGAGGGAGGAGAGAAAGAGGGAGGGAGGAGAGAGAGAGGGAGGGAGGAGAGAGAGAGAGAGAAAGGAAGGAGGAAGGGAGAGAGAGAAAGAAAGAGAGAAAGAAAGAGGAGAGAAGAAAGAAGAGAGAAAGAAAGAAACAAAGAAAGGGAGAAAGAAAGAGAGAGAGAAAGACAGAAAGACAGAAAGACAGAAAGAAAGAAAGAAAAGAAAGAAAAGAAAGAAAGAAAGAAAGAGAGAGAGAGAGGGAGGGAGGGAGAGAGAGAGGGAGGGAGGGAGGGAGGGAGGAGAGAGGGAGGGAGGGAGGAGAGAGAGAGGGAGGGAGGAGAGAGAGAGAGAGAAAGGAAGGAGGAAGGGAGAGAGAGAAAGAAAGAGAAAGAAAGAGGAGAGAAGAAAGAAGAGAGAAAGAAAGAAACAAAGAAAGGGAGAAAGAAAGAGAGAGAGAAAGACAGAAAGACAGAAAGAAAGAAAGAAAGAGACAGAAAGAAAAGAAAGAAAGACAGACAGAAAAGAAAGAAAGAAAGAAAGAAAGAAAGAAAGAAAGAAAGAAAGAAAGAAAAGAAAAGAAAAGAAAAGAAAAGAGAGAGGGGGGAGGGAGGGAGGGAAAAGAAAAGAAAAAAGAAAAACAAGAAAAAAGAAAAAGAGGGCTAGGAGTTTGGCCTAGTGGTAGAGTGTTTGCCTGGCGTGCACAAAGACCTGAGCTCAATTCCTCAGTATCACATACATAGAAAAGGCTGGAAGTTGTGCTGAGGCTCAAGTGGTAGAGCTCTAGCCTTAAGAAAGCCCAAGGACAGTGCTCAGGCCTTGAGTTCAAGCCTCAGGACTGGCAAAAAACAACAACAACAATAATAATAATAATAATAAATAGGGCTGGAAATATGGCTTAGAAGCAGAGTGCTTGCCTAACCATGAATGAAGCCCTGGGTTTGACTCCTCAGTATCACATAAACAAAAAATACTGGCAGTGGTGCTATGACTCAAGTGATATAGTGCTAGCCTTGAATAAAAGCAGCTTAAGGACAGTGCTAGGCCAAGTTCAAGCCAAAAGGAAGGAAGGAAGGAAGGAAGGAAGGAAGGAAGGAAGGAAGGAAGGAAGGAAGGAAGGGAGGGAGGGAGGGAGGGAGGGAGGGAGGGAGGGAGGGAGGGAGGGAGGGAGGGAGGGAGGGAGGGAGGGAGGGAGGGAGGCGGGGAGGGAGGGAGGCGGGGAGGGAGGGGGACGGGGAGGGGAGGGGAGGGCCTGCAGGCAGGCAGGCAGGCAGGCAAGGAAAGAAGGTAGGTAGGTAACAAAAAAGAGAAAAATCTATTTTCACAAAGACTTTGCAGAAGACTAAGCAAAATCATGTGCTAACATCATACTCTCAAAAAAGTGGTACTGGACTTTGGAGCTGGTTTACAGGATAAGCTTTTAATACTAAATGGAGAGTACTTAGTAAATTGTCACTACAGTCTTTAAAAACAAACTAAAACCCTCTACTTTCACTCAGGATTTAAGCTCAATAGTACAGCAACTGCCTGCTACAGATAAGGCCCGGGTTCAAACTCCAGGACTACAAGAAACAAAACTAGCCCGGTGGAGTGACTCATACCTATAATCTTAGCTACTCAGGAGGCTGAGATCTGAGGATAGAGGTTCAAAGCCAACCCAGGCACAAAAGTTCCAGAGACTCATCTCCAATTAACCACCAGAAAGTAGTTCTATGGCTTAAGGGGTAGAGCTATAGCCTTGAGCTAAAGAGCTCAAGGACAGTACCCAGGCCCAGAGTTCAAGTCCTATGACTGACAAAAAATAAAATAAAGTAACCCTAACTTGGCTCCCTCTGGTCATCAATCCCATTTATCTTTTATTATTAAAAGTAGTTACTTACCCAAACTGGAAACTACAATCTGCCTTTTAAACTTCAACTCTTTTAAAATGGCTCTTAACCATCAATAAACTGACAGATGTAATGTAGTTTTCACAAATGTCTTCATTTCGCTTTTTGAAATTCTAAAGTTCCTTGGCTTTTGACACTTCATACAACGTCTTTTTTCCCCAATCCCATATTGCTTAACATGCTAGAGTTCACCTGCATGTCATGTTTGTGTTGTTCCATGTCCTTCCAGTTTTAGTCACTACAGCTACTCTGATAGTTGGTATTTATCAACTTCAATCCTCCTTTAGTCCCTCTGCCTTTTCCCATGCCCACCTGAATGTTCCAAAGCCTTCTCAAAAAAAAAAAAATCAAAGCAGTAAAACAACCTCATTCCAACTTCAACCTTCTCCCTGCTCTTCTAGCAGTTCCTATTTCACCACCAACCTACTGTCTCCAACTTTAGTCATGTTAGATTTTATTTTACTGTTGATGAGTTTCATATAAAATCTGATTTTCAGATCTAATCATATTAATTTTTACAGAAAAATTTATCACGCCTGATCTTCTAAATGTGAGGGCCACTTCACTGTACAAGACAAAAAAATAAGCTCAGAAATGCTAGCTTCACATAGTTACATATTTTCATAATAAAAAGTTTCAAATTTGCAGACCATATTGCTACCAGTAGAAGAGATAGGATTCAGGACTATTATTTCATATTGCATAAACTTTTTTGCTGTTTGAATTTTTTTTTTTTTTTGCCAGTCCTGGGCTTGAGCTCAGGGCCTGAGCACTGTCCTTGGACTTTCTCAAGGCTAGAGCTCTACCACTTGAGCCTCAGCACCACTTCCGGCTTTTTTCTATATGTGGTACCGAGGAATCGAACCCGGGTCCTCATGCATGCTAGGCAAGCACTTTAACCACTAGGCCAAACTCCTGGCCTGCTGTTTGAATTTTATGCAATGAGCATATACTGGTTTCATCAAATGATTAAAAGTATATCAAAGTGTTTTAAATAAGTGTACAAAAGCAGTAACTACGCCAGGCACAGTGGCGCACACCTATTATCCTAGCTACTCAGGAGGCTGACATCTGAGGATCACAGTTCAAAGCCAGCCCAGGCACTACAAAGCCTGTGAGACTCTTATCTCCAATTAATCACCAGGAAACCAGAAGTGGCACTGTGGCTCAAGGGTAGGGCGGTGGCCTTAATCTGAAAAGCTCACTGACAACGCTCAGGCCCAGAGTTCAAGTTTCAGAACTGAACCACCTCCTCCCCCTCCAAAAAGCAGTGACTAAATCTTTGCAACAAGAGGATCGATCAACATTAAACAACCAATTAAGAAACAGAAATTGATAAAATTCTCTTTCAAGTAAGGGCCAAACTTTCTGTCCCTATTTTGTGGCTTTTATAAACTACTGAATAGAATGGTTTGTAAAGTTGTACTGTAACATTAAAGGTTATGTATTTATTTATGCTGGTAGTATGCTTAAACTCTAGGCCTGGGTACTGTCCTTAAGTCTTTTCACTCAAGGCTAGGGCTGTACCACTTTGAGCCACAGCTCCACTTACATTTTTTTTTAATTGTAATTAGTAAAAGGGTTACATGATATTTGCCAGATAGAAGGTGCATTAATTCACATACATTGATACCCTTTCACATGTCTTGGTACTCCACTTAACTGAGCTTTTCTGCCAGGGCTGGTTTCAAACTACAATCTTCAGATCTCAGCCTCCTGAGTAGCTAGGATACAGGTGTGAGCCAGCAGTGCCTGGCTTAAAGAGTAATATTTAAAGAAACAAATACAGTCAGACACCTGTGGTACCTACCAAGTACATAGGAAGCTAAGATTGGGAGGATTATGGCAACCCAGGCAGAAAAGTCCACAAGACTCCACCTAAGTGAAAAGCAACTGGACAAGGTGGTGTGTCTATCATCTCACCAACAATTGGAAACCTAAAATAGACAGTTGTGGTCCAGGCACATGAGCTAGAGGGAAGCAAAAACTATCTCACACATATCTAGCACAATCCAGGACGAGTGGCTCACATCTATAACCCTAACTACTCAGGAAGCAAAGATCTGAGAACTGCTGTTCAAAGCAAGTCTACCCAAATCCTTAGGACTCTTACCTCTAATTAATATTAGGAAAAACATGCATGCACACACAAACTCACAAAAGAAATTGAGAGCTGGGCGTGGTGGCTCATGCCTGTAATCTTAGCTACTCAGAAAGCTGAGATCTGAAGATCTAGGTTCAGAGCCAGCCTGGCACAAAAGAACCTGAGACTCATCTCCAATTAACCTCTAAAAAACAGGAAGTGGGGAAGAATTCAAGCCACATGACCCACAAAAAAAAAAAAAAAAAAAAAAAAAGAAAGTGAGGCATGGTTCAAGTAGTAGGATGCCAGCCATGAAAGAAAAAAACTGAGTGATGGGGCCGGGAGTTTGGCCTAGTGGTTAAAGTGCTTGCCTAGCATGCATGAAGACCCGGGTTCAATTCCTCGGTACCACATACATAGCAAAAAGCCAGAAGTGGTGCTGAGGCTCAAGTGGTAGAGCTCTAGCCTTGAGAAAGTCCAAGGACAGTGCTCAGGCTCTGAGCTCAAGCCCAGGACTGGCAAAAAAAAAAAAAAAAGAAAAAAGAAAAAAACTGAGTGAAGAGTATAAGGCTCTGAGTTTGGAAAATAGCTGAAAATGGACAGAAGCCTTATTAGCTAAGCAGTAAAGTACCTGCCTGATAAGCAGAAGATCTGAGTTCAGAATCTTGGACAACCAAAGAAAGAAAAAACAAATACAAATTTTGGTAAATGTTAATAATTTTGAAGAGTCAACAGTCTAAGAATTTACATTTATGCCCGCAAAGCTATAATTCCTCCAAGTACAAGATGTATGAATAGCTTATACTTATACACAGTCATATATGCACTTGGCAAAATCCCCTGAATATTGTAGCATTACAAGTTACACTGAAGTTCTCCCAGTGAAATTCCAAAATCTAAATAGTAGGACAACATTCTCAACCTAGTTGGCCTAGATGATCTCTTCTTTTCTACTCAGGCAGCATTTAAGTCATTATTCCATTGAGATATATCTATATGATTCAATAATTCTAGAATCAAAAATAGAGCTACCTGTCACGCGTGGTAGCTCACTCCTATAATCCTAGCTACTCAGGACGCTGAGATCTGAGGATCAAGGTTCAAGGCCAGCCCAGGCACTAAAGTCTGTGAGACTCTTATCTGCAATTAACCACTAGAAAACTGGAAGTGGTACTGTTGCTCAAGGGGTAGGGTGGTAGCATTGAGCTGAAGAGCTCAAGGACAGTGCCTAGGCCCAGAGTTCAAGTCCCATGACCCACCAAAAAAAAGAAAAAGTGGAGCCACCTGAACTACTCAGCAAATACATACCTTCTTATAGATTCTTCAGACCTTTCCTTTTCTTTACAATTATCTCACTTTTCATATAAAAGGAGAAAACAACATTCTAGTATCCACTGTACATTTGCTACTCCATGTTTCATGAACTGAATAAAATTTTATGACATATTCATGTATAAAATTTAGCAATTAAATGAAATTTTTAAGTGAAATTAAGAAGCTTCAGGAGAGCAAATTACTAATGTCTATGTTCCTAGACATAGTGAGTTCCTATGAGAAAAGAGTCTAAGTTCACTATATCTCCAGTTCCTCACAGTGCCAGATGCTAAATGCTCAATAAATGTATTGAATCCATTAATAAAAGAACTTCCACTTAAAAATTAAATGCAGGGGCCGGGAGTTTGGCTTAGTGGTTAAAGTGCTTGCCTAGCATGCACGAAGACTCGGGTTCGATTCCTTGGTACCACATACATAGAAAAAAGCTGGAAGTGGTGCTGAGGCTCAAGTGGCAGAGCTCTAACCTTGAGAAAGTCCAAGGACAGTGCTCAGGCCCTGAGCTCCAGCCCAGGACTGGCAAAAAAAAAAAAAAAAAAAAATTAAATGCAGGCTGGGAGTTTGGCCTAGTGGTAGAGTGCTTGCCTAGCATGCACGAAGACCCAGGTTCGATTCCTCAGTACCACATGCATAGAAAAAAAAAAGCCCGAAGTGGTGCTGAGGCTCAAGTGGTATGGCTCTAGCCTTGAGAAAGTCCAAGGACAGGGCTCAGGCCCTGAGCTCAAGCCCAGGACTGGCAAAAAAAAAAAAAAAAAAAAAATTAAATGCAGCCTCCTAGCACACATAATAGTCTCCTTTCCATATTTTGTCCACTTCTAGGACAGGAACTCTTGAAGTCAGAAGACAGTCATTCCAATTGCAGAGCAGTTGCAAAAGCTGTACATCTACTCTCCTCTGCCACTTCCTACATAAGGCAATGATCTCCAAACAGAACATTTAACCAAAACTGGAACAGGATTAATAGAGATGTGAGAAGAATATTTGACATTTTATACTAAAATTTTCAAATTAAGGTAAGATGTAATAATATTTAATATAAGTGAGCCCTGGCACTCTCACTTAGGCCATACATCAAACTGGTATAAAAAAAACTTGGGCAGTTTGGCCTAGTGGGAGAGTGCTTGCCTAGCTTGCATGAAAACCCAGGTTCAATTTTTCAGTACCACATACAAAGAAAAAGCCAGAAGTGGTGCTGTGGCACAAGTGGTGGAGCTCTAGCCTTGAGAAAATCCAAGGATAGTGCTCAGGCCCTGAGTTCAAGCCCAGGATTGGCAAAGAAAAACAAGCAAACAAAAAGAGACCAGCAGTTTCATAACAGGGAAGAGTTAAAAGCAAGGTGCTCAGTTTGATGTTCAATTTCAACAGACTGAAGCTTACTTCGCAAACATTCTAAGAAATGAAAACAGACATTTAAACAGTACTTTGCAAGACAGAGTAATTGACAATTACTTTGGCTTCCTGGTTTGTGTGTGTTTTTTTTTTCTTCTGGTAATAACATGATTGAGTACCTATAATGGAGGGTCTAGTTCGTGGATGTTGATTGAATTTAGGTGAATAGCATGCCCACTATCACTGGGCTAATTGTGGCAGCCTCGACTATGCTAAGACCTAATGTTTCCCAGACTAGTGCTCTTCAGCCAGGCACTAGTGGTCATGCCTGCAATTCTAGTTACTGAGGAAGCTGAGATCTCAGGATCATGGTTCAAGGCCAGCCCAGGCAAAAAAAAAGTCTACCAGGCTCTTATCTCTAACTACCAAAAAGCCCAAAGAAGAGCTGTGGCTCAAGTAGCAGAATGTCATCCTAGAGAAAAACTTAAGGAATAGCACCCAAGTCCTAGCTCCAGTACTAGCACTCACACACAGGAACACAGGAACACACCCACACGAACGAACGAACACGAATGAACACACACACACACACACACACACACACACACACACACACACCCTAGTGCTCTTAAACTACCTTGTTATGTTCTATTTTACGTCACCTACTGACTGATAAAACTACACCTTTACTCATCCCCTGTAACACTAATTAATGAGTCATAGGTGGTGTTGCCCTAATTTAAGCTTTACAGTGAAGGAGAGGACTGGACACTGGTCAAATCACAGGCATTTCGGTATTAAACCCGCAGGAGCGGCCATTCAAGCCACAGGCCTCTGGACGACAAGTCCGAATGGCAGGCGTTTACAAAAAGCAAACCAATCAACCAACCTAAGTGTGAAAATCGCAGCATCAGCGCGCTTTTGCAACGCCTGCCTTTACGATCTGTCACGTGAAGCAGAAGAAGAAGAAAAAAAAAGCAAAACTGAAACAGCACGGCTACCTAGAGCCAGCCACACACCATCATTCCCAGGCTGGGCACACCAACTGGCCTGGAAACCCATCATCAGACAACGCAGGCAAACCGGCAGGGGCGGCCTTCCTCTAACTTTCCTTGAAGATGCCCCAGATGGACGCAGGCAGACCAGGCAAACACAGCGAGCAGTAGGGCAAACCAACATGACTGGGGGATTTGGGCAATCCGACTGACACCCCCTCTTCTGCCTCACTCTTGGAAGACCATCATCCAGGGACACGGGACCCCCCGCCCCCCGCGGGCTCCTGCACCCCACGGGGCAGGGCTTTCCGTGGGTCGCTAGAAACAGACTCAGTGACAGTCCTGGAGCCCCGTCCCTCGGCGCAGCCACACCCGGGTCCCCCCGGAGGGGCTCGGAGGGCCCTCGTGCCGATCGCCCCGAGGATGGCCGAGGGGGCCAAGCTCTTACCCACTTGTCCAGGGGCACCTGGGAGAGGGAGCCGGTGCCCTGATACAGGTCCAGGCTGAGCTGCTCCAGGCTCAGCTTCTCCTGCAGGAAGTGGCCCAGGTACCTCTGCAGGAGGTACCGACAGGCCCTCTTCTTGATTGACTCAGAAAACGGCCACGGCATGGTGAGGGCGGACAGCGGGGCGGGCGGGGGCTGAGGGCCGCGGGCGGCGGCTCGGACGTCGGGCCGAGGCTCCGGCTCCCAGGCCGCGGCGGCGCCTCGGGTCCCGGCCGGCGTCCCAGGCCGTGGAGCGGGGTGGTGGGGGGGTCTAAGCCCGGGGCCGCCCCTGCATGCCGGCTCGGCGCCGCGGTCCCTCAGGAAGACCCCATCACCCGCGCCCGGCCGCTCGCGCTAGGCCTGGCCGGGACGCGGAGGCCTCGGGAGGGCGCAGCCGGCGCTGAGAGAGGGAGCGGGAGGGTGAGCGAGGAGGCGGCCGGGGCTCCGAGGCGGACGCCGCCACCACCGCCGCTGCCGCCGCCGCTGCCGCCGCCGCCGCCGCGAGACAAATTTGTTGTCATCCACCAGGCGCGCTCCCGAGCCTCGGACGCTCCCGGCGCGTTCGCGCGAGGCGCAGACTCCGCGCGGCGGGCCGGCGCAAGCGGAAGTGACGCCACACTGGGGCGCCGGGAAGGCGGGGAAAGGGCTCGGGCTGGAGCACTTCCGAGCGCCAGAAGGCGGGGAGCGGGCGGGGGAGGAGGCGGCGCCGCGGGTCGGCTGCGGTGGCCTCGGAAGGAGGTCGAGGAGGAGGACGTCGCCGGCACACGGGTGAGCGGCCCGGATGTGGGTGGACGGGTGGGAGGCCGACGCTGCGTGCGGAAGGGCGGTGAGGAGCGTCGGGCCGACCGGTCCCGGGTGAGAGGAGCCCCGAGGCGTGCGGGGCCTGATCCGACCCCGGCCTGCCGGGAACTGAGGCAGGGGGCGCCGCCGCCCCGGCACCGTGAGGACCGGAGCCCCTCTCGGCCCTCCGCGCGCGGGGTGCTCCGGAGTCTGGCGGCCGGCGCCTGCCGGTCGACCAGTGGTCGGGTCCCCGCCCGGTGCTGGCATTGTTTCCGAAGCCGCCTCTCCGCCGCTCTTCCCCCGGTGGTTCGCCGTTACAGCACCCCTCCGGCTCATCGGGGTGTGTTCGTTAGACCGTCCACTAGGAGAGTTGGGGGTTGTGGGCATCTGTGGATGGATGCCTCCCGAGCCCGCAGGAACCTCGGTTGGACTACCTTGTCTCTCCCGGGGATTGCGCGACCACGTTCTTGGCCGGGATGGAGCCGGCTGAGCTCGGCGGTCCTGAAAGGCCTGAGTGCCGGTAGCCTCCGATCGATTCTCGCGGCTCTGGGTTTAAGAGCCCCGGCGCCTGACCCCGGGCCACCTTGGAAACTGCCACTGCTGCCTCTGTGAGCTTGGGTTGCCTCTTCCGCCCAGTGGATCCGGTGAGCCTCTTACGTCCGAGTGTTCCCGGGAAGATTAAACCGTGTGAGTGAAGGCATGGACCTAAGTAAGTCCTGAAACATAAAGCTGTTTCATTAAGGGTAGGATCTGAGGATGATTCCTGTAAGCTAGGACACCGACCTCTGGAGACTGAGATCTGAAGATAGCAGTTAGGAACTGCATGGGGCAGGAAAGACCTCTAGACCCTTATCTCCAATTAAGCTCCCCCAAAATGCCAGAGCGGGAGCTGTGGGCCTAGTAGTAGAACACTAAAAATGTTAATTTAAACTTTAAAAAAAAAAAAAGCTGAGGGACAGTGCCAAAGGCCCTCAGCCCAACAAGCCTCAGTACTAGAAGGAAAAAAAGAAAAGCCACGAAACAACTAATGAAGGATTTACATATTCTACTGTCTTGATAACTTTCCAAAATGTTCACATAGCCCAGAAATGTTGGCAAATAGATCTGTTTCTCCTTTAAACTACCCTCTTTCCACTAGGGGTGTCAATTTATTCGGTTGCTTGGAGACTGTTGATGCCCCGTTCTTTGTTACAGATTTATCCAGAATGTTCCCAGTAACTTCTGCTCCCTGGAAAAAATATTACATATTTATGAAGGGGCCATTAAATGAAAGTCACTGGGGTTAGTAAAGAGTCAAGAGTTTGGGATGTAGCTCGGTGGTAATAAACTTAAGTAGTGAACAGGTAGATGGTCCTGGTTCAGATGCAAGGCTAAAAAATTAAAAAGCAGATCCTTCAAGGAGCTTATGTCACTTATCTAGTAAACATTTATTGTCTGCTATATGCCAGACGCTATTGTAAATGCAGAAGCTAGAACAGTAAACTGACTAAGCCCCTGCCTTCTTGGATCTTATATTTTGTTGAAGGGAGAAACAGTAATCAAACAATATGCAATGTTGTGTTAAAAAGAAGACTCATTTAATAAGATGACACATTAACAGAGGCTTGAAGAGAGGCATGTCCATGCCCAAAGAACTGTTTTCCAGGCAAGATGTACCAGCAAGTTCAGATTGTCATGGTAGTATGCATTGTGAGTTCCAGAAACAGCAGAAGGGAAGAGAAGGAAAGGGTAGAAGCAAAGATCATAGAGCAGGTCATTTGGGGATTATAGAAGCATGGGCTTCACTATAGTGTGATAAGCTAGTTTGTTTTCCCAGGATCATCTGCTACTACTGTGTTGAAAATAACCTGATTGGGCTGGGATGTAACTCAGCGGCAAAGCACTGGCCTAGCAAGTGCAACATCCTGGGTTCGATCCCCAGTACCAAAAAAGAAAAAAAAAATACAGTTAAAGAAAATAGGTATTGGAGGACCAAAGAGGAGTACAGCAAGACCGATTAGGATATCTTAGTAATTCACACTGCAGTGAAACATGGTTTGCACCAGAATGGGCATTAGTGAAAATGGTTAGAGCTGAGGTCTAGATATATTTTGAGGTTAATAAGACATGTTGGTAAGTAATAATTAGAAAACATGTCATAAAAGGAAGGTAAACAAAGGGGTATGAAAAGTCAAAGTTGGACTCTAGAACTAGAGCTTGGGAAGTTTAAACTGGCTTTTCAACAAATGGATGAGACTAAGAACCCCAACTGAACTTCTGTCAGTAACTCTTTCCTTTGCAATATGAAATTTCAGTCAGGCTGTTCTGTTCATAGGAAGCCTGCAATTTCAAATATCAGAAGGGGAAATAAAAGTGGAAGATTTTATACTATCAAGCACACTCCATTCTAAGCGTTAAGTGTTGTTGTCTGATACACTTTATACTTGCTAAGAGGAAGTCAGCATAGATGATAAGGCAGTGTTGCTAACATGAAATGCTAATACCTAGCATTAATTGAGGAAGGTGAAAACTGTTGCCAAACTAAATATTGTCAACTATTTAAGAGTTAAATAGAAGGATTTGAAATGACCGGTTAGAGGGTGTACTCCATAGACTTATTTAAAGAAATCTGTTAACTTGAATTCATCAATACAAGTCATTAAAACCCAAGCTCAAGCATCCTAGGCTCACCAACCAGCCAGCAGTGGCAGCGACTACCCTTTGCCTTCTTTTTTTTTCTCTTTTTAATTATTTATTTTTTGGGGGGAGGGGCCAGTCCTGGGCTTGAACTCAAGACCTGAGCACTGTCCTTGTGCTTTTTCAAGGTTAGAGCTCTACCACTTGAGCCAATGCACCACTTTTGGCTTTTTCTATGTATGTGGTACCAAGGAATCAAACTCTGGTCTTTGTGCATGCTAAACAAGCACTCTACCACTAAGCCAAACTCCCTGCCCCAACCTTTACATACTTTACATAATGTAAAGAACACAACTTGGAGTCAAATGCCTTAAGTTTGGAGCCCTGCCCTCCTCTTCTTTAAAGACATTAAGGGGTGTTGGGCTTTCTTTTATTTTTATGACAGTCCTGGAGCTTGAACTCAGGGCCTGGGCACTGTCCCTGCTTTTCCTCAAGGCTAGCATTCCACTGCTTGAATCACAGCACCACTTCCAGCTTTTTCTGTTTATGGTACTAAGGAATCGAACCCAGGGCTTCATACATGATAGGTAATGCATTAAGCCACATTCCTAGCCATGTTTTATTTTAGTACAATAATAGATATAAGACTCTCTTATTAAACTATATCCCCAACCCCAGAAGAATTTTTTGGTTTTTTTAAGACAGGGTCTTGCTATATAGCCCAGGTTGGCTTCAAATGCACAATCTTTGTTGTTGGCATGGGGCTTGAACTCAGGGCCTGAATGCTGTCCCTGAACTCTTTTGCTCAAGGTTATAGCGCTCTACTTTTGAGCTACAGTGCCACTTTTGGTTTTCTGGTGATTAATTGGAGATGAGTTATAGATTTTCCTGCCCCAGCTGGCTTTGAACCTTGATCCTCAGATCTCAGCCTCCCAAATAGTTAGGATTATAGGTATAAGCCACTAGCACCTGACCAGATTCACAATCTTTTTGTCTCAGCCTCCTGAATGCTGGGATTGCAAGTGTGCTACTACACATATTTCTTGAAAGTACCAGGTACACAAAACCATTCTAAGCACTGTCCATATATTTACTCATTTAGTCCTGTCAGCATAACATTAAGATTCACTTTAGAAAGAATATATAGCTGGAAAAAAGAAAGTCTAAAATATTTTTCCCTAAGTTGCAGAGTAACTGACAAAGCCAAAATTCTAACTCCAATTAAAGTGACAGCTTATTTACTACACCTTACTGGGTACTTGTTCATGTTGAGAGGATTGATTTTCCAGATGGTAGTGTATGGCACAAACAAAAATAACTAATGTTCTGCATTCTGGCCCTCAGCTGGATAGTAAAATGTCAGCTAAAAAGTCAGAGTATTTGCCAACTATACCTCTGTGGAAATCTATCCCATCCACGGATATAATACCACACTCGTCTTGTTTCCTGATACACAGAGCTGGCTGTATTTCTTCACCTCTTCAATGCATTTAGTTTGTGATGAAATAAGATAAAATAGAGAATAAGAAATTGGGCTGGGCCCGGTAGCTCCTAGCTATTCTGGAGGCTGAGATCTGAGGATCAAGGTTCAAAGCCAGCCCACGAACAAAAGGACCTAAGACTCTTACCTCCAATTAACCTCTAGAAAATGGGAAGTGGGGCTTGGCTCAAGGGTAGGATGGTAGCCTTGAGCTGAAGAGCTCAGGGACAGTGCCCAGGCCGAGTTCAAGCCCCATGACCCACCAAAAAAAACAGAAAGAAAGAAAGAGAGAGAGAGAAAGAGGTAATTGCTATCTTGATAACCCATCTCATGTATCCTCCAACACACACACACACACACACACACACACACACACACACACACACAATGCTAACACAGCCAAACAGTTATGCTAACAGGTGGAGAAAGAGGTGGATCCTGAATAATTTATGTGCAACGTTTTAAAGAGTCACTTTTGGAAACATAATATGAGGTGATGCAATGTCCTAGAATAACTGGTGGCAGTTGTAGCCTGTGGTAAAGAAGCACTGTAAAGTTGAGAGGAAGCAGTGAGGTTTTCTGGTCTTTGTTTCCTTATTGATTTGTTTTATGTTGGTTAGAATGTACTGTTTAAATACAGTGCTAAGAGTACTTATTTCCTGGAGGGTAATAAGAAACAATAGTTCCTGGATATTTTTTGTCTTTTTCTTAGAATCTCATTTACAGTATCTAGTTCTGAAGAAAAAGTTTACCAGACTATAGTGTTGCCACTTATTTATAGATTTTAAAACTTCTCACATTAGCACAGTGTTTCTCTTTACCCTCAGACCTCTCCTTAACAGAAAAACTCTTAAAATTCTGTCAGGTTGATTTGTGGCTTTTAGGGTAATGTGTGTATCATGGTGAAAAGGAAGGCAAAGTAAATGTGTAAATTGCCATAATGGAAAAAATTGCCATTTTTGCAAGTGCTTCTGATTGAATATTTCTATTTTCAGATGAATGTATTCTCAGCAATTGAAAGACATGCAAATGCTGAGGTATAGAAAATTAAGTGAAATTATGCTTTAACTTTGTCTAACTTCTGATTATAATTAATCAACTTAACCATCTTTATTTTCAAAATAGTTGTTTGACTTTTGTATTTTCTTTTGACATAGGATCTCATTAACTTTACCTTTGAATTCATGATTTTTCCTGCTGTGTCTCATGAGTAGTTAAATTGCAGGCAAGCACGACCATACCTGGCTTAGTGTGATTTTTGTTTTATGGTAGTAGGATTTGACTTTTATTTGAATTAGATGTTACCAGTTACTTCAGCCTCTTTTTTTTTTTTTTCTTTGTCAGTTGTAAGGCTTGAACTCTGGGCCTGGGCACTGTCCCTGAGCTCTTCAGCTACCGCCCTACCCCTTAAGCCATAGCGCCACTTCTGGTTTTCTAGTGGTTAATTGGAGATAAGAGTCTCATGTTCTTTAGTGCCCGGGCTGCTTTGAACCAAGATCCTCAGATCTCAGACTCCTGAGGAGCTAGTGTTACAGGCGTGAACCACTGTAAAATGCATGGAACAGTAATCCTTGAGAGGCAAGATGGAAATGAGATGACTGGAGAGGTTTTAAACATGGCACTTGTAGCAAGACCTAGGTGTCTGGTTATTGTGGTAAAAATGGATGGGATTCAGGAAGACCAAAGCAGCCAGGACAGAAGCTTCACTTCACAGAGAGAATGCTGTGGGGAGACACATAATTAAAGTAAAAGAATTGTATTAAAGATTGGGTGCCAGTGACTCATGCCTGTAATCCTAGCTACTTAGGAGGCTGACATCTGAGGATCATGGTTCAAAGCCAGCCCAGGCATGAAACTCAAGGTCTGAACACTGTCCTTGGGCTTTCTCAAGGCTAGCACCCTACCACTTGAGCCACAGCACTACTTTAGGCTTTTATTATGTATGTAGTACCAAGGAATCAAACCCAGATCTTTGTGCATGCGAGGCAAGCACTCTACCACTTGGCCAAACTCCTGGCCCCTGTGAGACTCTTATCTCCAATTAAGCACCAGATCACAGGAAGTGGCACTGGGCACTGTAGCTCAAAGTGTTAGAGCAATAGTCTTGAGCTGAAGAGCTCAGGGATAGTACCCAGGCCCAGAGTTCAAGCCCTGCAACCTTAAAAAAAAAAAAAATTACCATTTTCTGAGCTAAAGCAGGACCAAGAATAGTTCCTATTCCAGATGGAAAACCTCATAATTCGTGTAGCATTAAGTCAAGAAATGATTTTGCATTGTAAAACTAACCAGAGACTAAATACAAGAGATTAAAAAGCATAAAAACAATGTCCAAGAAGAATAAAGTTGTTTCTAATTAACTACATCCCAAGATAACGCTCAGTATTTACAGGATTTTAAAATAACCAGCATCAGTTTCTCAGTACTTGGTTGGCATCAGTCCAAATTACAGGCTGGCAAAACAGTAGGTAAGCAAAATGTTTTATGTCACACATACAAAGCAGCAAACCAAACTTTATAACCCATTAGAGGGGGGGAGAACAATTAAAACTTAACCCAGAGGGGCCAGGAGTTTGGCCTAGTGGTTAAAGTGCTTGCCTAGCATGCATGAAGACCCGGGTTTGATTCCTCGGTACCACATACATAGAAAAAAGCCGGAAGTGGTGCTGAGGCTCAAGTGGTAGAGCTCTAGCCTTGAGAAAATCCAAGGACAGTGCTCAGGCCCTGAGCTCAAGCCTAGGACTGGCAAAAAAAAAAAAAAAACTTAACCCAGATACAGCAATGAATTTCATAGATAGGAAGTTTCAAATTTTTTTATTAAAGAATTAATTAACATTGATTTTTTTCATATATTTCTATTGTAATTAATAGAAGGGTTACATTATATTCACCAGAAATTGCATTACTTCACATACATTGATACCCTTTATCGTGTCATGGTCCCCATTTCCCTCCCCTCACCCCCTGCCGCCACTTATGTTTAACATTGATTTTTACATCCTATTTCAAATGACATGTTTAACAAGTGTTCAAGAAGGGAATTTCTATATATAATCACTGGCACTTAGTTTTTAGAACATAATCAAAATTAGGCTAAGGGTTTGTATATCATAGATACATATCAATTTATGAAATAAAACATGTCTATAGAGTCATAGGTTTTTATGTATATGTAGTTATGTTTATATTTCCAATACCATGTCCATAGAATTGGGTACGCAAATATTGAGTCCTTGTTCTTGTACTGTTTGGATCTAATAGCCACATATTAAGGACATATTAAGGTGTACTTTTGTTCTTTTCATCTTGACTTGTCTCATTCAACATGATTCGCTCTAGATTCATCCACTTCCCTGCAAGTGCCATTATTTTATCTTGTCTGTTAGCTATGTAGAATTCCATTTTGTGTGTGTGTGTGTGTGTGTGTGTATTATATCACATTTTCTGTATCCATCTGCAGTAGAGCATCTGGATTGTTTCCATCGCCTGGCTATTGTGAATAGTGCAGAGATGAACATAGCTGAGCAGGTGTCCTTATCATATCTTGGGTTATGATGTTCAGGGTAGATGCTCAGGAGTGGTATGGCGGGATTGTAGGGAAGATCAATTTTCAATTCTTTAAGAAACCTCCACCCTGCTTTCCAGAGTGGCTGAGCTAGTTTACAATCCACCATCAGTGTGTAGTAGGGGGATGTTTCATATTTTTAAAGTATTTCTTGTGTTTCTGATTTGGGTTCCTGTATTGGAACTTGGTCCTCAGTGTGTCGCAGAAGGTACTAGAACCTTTCCTTGGTGGGACTAGCAGAAGATGGAGGACACTGAGGATGCTGCTCTTGAAAGGGAATCATGCAGTTTTCTTGAGAATCCAGTTCCCCAAAGAGCCAGCCTATTCCTGGATCTCTGTCTCCCAGGATCTCCATGTTCTCCCCACTCCTCACAGGCTCCTCTACTCATCTTAGTGCCAGCCATTGTGTGCCACACACAGGCTCTCACCAGAGGCCACACACATTAAACTACTCCATCTTGAACTTTCCTCAGCAGATAGAAGCAACAGAAAACAAAGACCCCAGCAAACTGACTTGGTGTTTTGTGACACTGTTTACAAAGCCCTGCAGAGAGAATGTGATTCCATAAGCCCTTTCCCTTCCAAGTGAGTTCTTAACTGAAGACATGGGTAAACTTCTCCACGTGATGCCTTGAACTAGATTCTTACCCACCCCATTCGATTGTGTTCTGACTGTGGGGCTGAAACTGCAGAATGTACAGCATGGACCCTTTCTGAGAAGATAACCCTTTCTGAGAAGACAGCCTGGGAGTTGCTCTGACCTCATTCGAGAAGAGCCTTTCAAACTGCCCAGCATCACATATTTGCCTGCCCAATGTGTTTATGGAAAATACAGAAAAGGAAGAGCAAAAGAAGCGCCTGTCTTCACATGCACTCCAACAGGCATGGACATGGGTAGACAGGATCATGGCCTGCAAAGATGTCTGTGTGCTAGTCACAAACATTCATGACAGGTCCCTCACATGACAAGGAACTTGATAGCTGTGATTGTGAACTACCTTCGGATCATCTGGAAATCATCCTGGATTGGCCCCTGTAATTGAAGGCTTTCTTGAGAAAGACTCAGGCAATAAAATACGGAAAAAGCTGGGCAGGGTGGCTCACAACTGGAATCCTAGCTACTCAGGAGGCTAAGATCTGAGGATCAAGGTTCTAAGCCAGCCCAGGCACAAAAGGACTTGAGACTCTTCAATTAACTATTAGAAAACGGGAAGTGGGGCTTGGCTCAAGGGTAGGGAGGTAGCCTTGAGCTGAAGAGCACAGGGACAAGTCCCAGGCCCAGGTATAGGGCTGTAGCTTTGAGCTAAATAGCTCAAGGACAGTACCTAGGCCAAGTTCAAGACCCATGACCCACCAAAAACAAAACAAAAAAAAATCCAGAAAAGATGTGACTACAGAACCAGAGATTGATCTGCTTCTTTGAAGATAAAGTCAGCAACCATATGCCAAGGAATTCAGGTGGCCTCTACCAAGGAAATTGAATCTGAAACCTCAGGGATACCTTGCTTATATCTTGATTTTTATACTGAACA
Source organism: Megascapheus bottae (assembly GCF_031878675.1). Lineage (NCBI taxonomy): Eukaryota > Metazoa > Chordata > Mammalia > Rodentia > Geomyidae > Megascapheus > Megascapheus bottae. Next base: position 26,779,368 of record NC_143522.1, read on the forward strand.
TCTCCAGAACCGTAGTAGAAAAAAAAAGTGCTATTTTAAGCCACTAAATATGTGGTGGTCTTTTTACAACAGCAATAGAAAATTAATACAAGCACATACTGATTCTTGGCTTTTATAAAGCTCTTGTTAAGCACTTCCTGCTTAATGGGCACCAAAATAGCATCATCATCATTAAGGTTCCATATTTTGAAGCTTTTTACCTCCGTAGGATGTTAAAGAACTTTATCAACCACTACCTTTAACTTAGAGTAAATGCCTAAATCAATTAAGGATGCTTTCTGTTGCCAGTAAAATAAGGGGAATTTGTTGGCCGCAGTAACTGAAAAAGGTTAAGCTTAAGAAACAAGATGGCCCTGGCTACATTTCTATATGAATTGCTTGGCTCTGTTTTCTTCCCATTGTCAGCATCATCCTTGAACTCCTGCGCTGCCCCCCCCCCCCATGCCACCCCAACCTCAAGATGGCTGCCAGGAAGGTCTGGGATTTTGTGCTGTGTTCTGTGACCGAACTATTCTGGAATAATGAGGCCCAGAAGCATTCCATATATTGACTCTCTGAAAGCAATCTAACTGGCAACTGGAATCCATCTCAGCCAAATTGCTTGGTTAAGTCTCAAAAATATGTGTGGTTGTCGGGCGTGGTGGCTCACACCTGTACTCCTAGCCACTCAGGAGGCTTAGATCTGAGGATCAAGGTTCAGAGCCAGCCCATGCACAAAAGGACCTGAGACTCTTAATCTCCATTTAACCTCTAGAAAATGGGAAGTGGGGTTTGGCTCAAAGGTAGGATGGTAGCCTTGAGCTGAAGAGCTCAGGGACAATGCCCAGGCCAAGTTCAAGCCCCATAACTCCCCCCGCCCCCACAAAAAAATATGTGTGGTTTTGGCAAGAAGAAAGAGACCAATAAATAAAGTTTTGCTGGACTTACGTAGCTAAAGTAGTAGAGCCATGAGTTCAAATCCCAGTACTATCCCCAAAAATATGTTATAGCCAACAAAAATGTTTCAGTAATACTTCAACATAGTATTTTAACTATCATTTACTCAACAGCTGAGCAATATAAATTTATACGTATCATGAAAATTGTGAATTTTAGACATCACTGAAAGGCATTTCAGAGACACTCTTCCAGGAGTTTAGAATGTTTGTGAAAGTGTCTTTTTGCCCCCTCTTTTGTTCTCCCCCCCTCAACCTTGGTACTGATTATTATACAACATTGCAGTAGTCAGTGGCCTTCTTACCAATCTATACAGATGCCTTCCCTTATGGCACCACTTTCTTCAACATTCACTGTTTTGAAAGTCATAGTTGCAATGAATTAGACTCCTGCTAAAAAATTGTATTAGTAATTTTTGACATCTGTTGTTGAGCTCCTTGGGGTTTTTTTTAAACAGATTAAATGTGTAGCACACTTTGGAGACTCAGAATGGACAATCACATTTGGAAATTTTAAGTTTGTAAAATTAAAACATGCTCAGATCAGTATATTAAGCACTATATTGATTAATATTCAAGGAAGGTAGACATTTTTAGACTACCAATGTTTCTTTATATAGTAAGTCCCCTTTAGTTATCCTGCAGGTTCCTCCAGCAATCGTTATTGGTTCTATAACTATGTTGGGCAGTTGGCAGTGAGCAGGAGTAATGTCCTAACTTGAAGCTAAGAGGTAAAGATCTTTAAGACATCATTAGTTGAAAGAGAATTGGAGGAGGAACGCATTACCTACGTGTCCTCTGTCTTGTTTTGTTTTGTTTTGTTTTGTTTTTGTTTTGCCAGTCCTAGAGATTGAACTCAGGGCCTGGGCACTGTCACTAGTGCTCTACCACAGAGCCACTTCTGACTTTTTCTGCTTATGTGGTATGTAAGAAATCAACCCAGGGCTTCATACATGGTAGGCAAGCACTCTACCACTAGCCCATGCTCCTGGCCGCTTTGTCTTTTTTTAATGGCTGAATATAATATTTTATGCTTTGTCTTCACAGTTTTTTTTTACTTTTATCATACGCAAATGAGGTATAGCTAAAGAATTACAAGTTTTTATAGTATTTGGAGCACTGGTTCTACAGCAGAGCCATCCAGGAGCTCTGAATAAACAAAACTTCTTCAGATGTCTGACTCCCAGCAGTGAGGTCAACATATCTGGGAGGTTCTCCAGGCAGTGTAGGCAGTTCTAGCAAGTTGGAAAGCATAACACAAAAAGGGTCCAGTGAGAAAATGAAAAGGATGCATTGTAGAAGGTACAGAAGGCACAAGCTAGCATCTCACAGGGGACTGACTAGTCCTGTAAGAGAAAGTTAGGAAGCTCTTTTTAAAAAGGAAGTTTACATTTTTAGCCAAATGGTCTTGGAACTAAAAATATCCTACAAACATCTAAAAAGGTGTTCATTCAAGGAAATATATTAAACAAATGAGTATTCATCATTTTCCTTGGCTTTTGTTTTGGGTCTTTACTTGGTAGACAGGTACTCTACCAGTTGAGCCACGCTCTCTGCTTTTATTCTTTGCTTCAAAGAATAAAATCCCTCCTGTTCTGGTAGAATATAGGAATCAGTAAAATCTTGGCACTTGGGTGTTTGAAGTAGGAAGATCTTGAGGTTGTAGCCAGCTTAGGCTAGGCTACAAGGCCAGGCCTGTCTAACAAAACAGCAAAACAAAAGCACTCTTTAGTTTGGCAGGGGGGAGTGAATTGTAGTATCCATTGAAACTTAACGTGAGCATGTCCTTTAACACAGCAGTTCCAGTTCTGAGTATCTCTCCTAGAGGAATAATTGAACATTTAAAGTATAGCTAAGAACATAGCTCAGTATAAAATGCGTTCCCGATACATGCGATTTTAAACGGGAACTCAACCAACGAGATACAGAGAAGCCATATTTTGAGAGGTCGCTTAGGGAGTCTTATTAGGAAGCAGGTAGCTACAGGCAGACTAGCATCCCAAAGAACTTGCAGCCCCAAATGCAGTTACGACAACTTATAAAGCCAAAACCCATATCAAGGCAGAAGTCACAGGATATGGAGACTAGCAAAGCGTGTTCTTCTGGAGCAAGCTATCTAGGAGGAACAATCAAGGGCAAGTATTCTCTGGACCAAAACTTTTCCTGAGCTAAGCAACCTCTGACATATCTTCAATTCAAAGACTATCACCTATATAGTGCTTAACAACCCATAACACAGCTGCAGACCAAAGAAAGTATATCACCTCTAGAGTTCTTGGAACTGGGTGAAAATCCTCCAGTATCCATGTTTCAGAGAGACCTCAGGCTCAGCCCCAAGCACTGCAAATTAAAAAGGGAAGAGAGCTACTATGTATCCATCCACTAGTCTTTAGGCAGCATTGTTTGAATAGCTAATACCTAATAAAATTCTTATCAATATGAGAATTTGTATCTTAGGGAAAGTAGGAAAGAGATCATTTTTGGAATGCCCATAATTATCTGTCCAAGAACCTCTAGAGCCACAACAGACACAAAAATAAATGTCACTGTAACACAGAATTTACTTCTGCAAAAGATTATGCCATAGGGAAAGCAGCAGCACCAGATTCAAGATGGTGGCCAGCAGAAGGCTGATGAAGGAGCTTGAAGGGATGCTTAAATGTGGAATGAAAAACTTCCGTAACATCCAGGTTGATGAAGCTAATTTATTGACTTGGCAAGCACTGGTGAATGACCCCCAACCCAAGCACCCCCTTCGGGCTGACCTACCTAAAGAATATTCTAAGGACCGTAAAAAATTCTGTAAGAACACTGAAGAGTTTTCAAAGAAATATGGGGAAAAGCAACCTGTGGACTAAAATCTGCTGTGAACGATTCCAGCAAGTGTGAACAGAGACCCAGAGCAGTGCATTCAGACACTCCACAAAGCAGGACTCTGGAAAATTGACATGTGCCACCACCTGGCATTTGCTTGTGGCAGTTACTAACTTTCTACAGTTTTCTTAATCAGAAGTGGTCTAGGTAACCTGTAAAGAAAGGATTAAAAATTGCATATGTTCAAAGATTATACCGTAGGTCAAAAATCTGTTGAGCCAGCACACATTGCAGGCAGGCTGCTCCTAGTCACATAAGGTGACCCCGAAAGGACGTTGAAATAAGATTAACAGTACACAAGTAATCTCGAAGCATTCCCACACCCTCTGTACAATCTGAGATATGGCTTCTAAGGTGTGTCTTAATTCCATCTTTGAAAAAACAGTTAACACAAAGCCTTAACAGTTAAAAAATCCTTCTTTATTCCAAAACAGCCCTTTTCCTGTTTTTTTTTGGTTTTTGGGTTTTTTTGGCCAGTCCTGAGCTTGACCTCAGGGCCCGAGCATTGTCCTTAGAGCTCTACCACTTGAGCCTCAGCACCACTTCAGGCTTTTGTCTATGTATGTGGTACCGAGGAATTGAACCTAGGTCTTCATTCATGCTAGGCAAGCACTCTACCTACCACCAGGCCAGACTCCTGGCTCAGTCCTTTTCCTTTCTATACTTGTTGGTATATTGTCTTAGCAGAGCGCTCTACAAGTGCCAAACCAAAGCAGGAACTTTTAAGCAACTCACTTTGATAGAAAATGTTAGGAAAGATCAAGCAGATGAAAGGGAAGAAAGGGGCCAGAGACCTCAACAAATCAGATCAAATTTTAATCATTGCTGACGAGGAACGCCAAGAAACAGAACAGAGTCAGATACAAGGGTCATGCAAAGTATGGTCCAGGGCTTCAACACAGTTACAGGTTGTGAAATAAATGAGGTAGTTGCAGTAAAAAGTTCCATCCAGGGCAATGCATACTTTTATTAGAGGTGTAAGGAGTATATGAAGTTTTTACTTGCTCTAGAGTGAGGACTTCATCAGGAGAGGTGAAGGCATATGGGTCGTGAGTGTTTGGGAGGGGGGGCGGGGAGAAGGCCAAAAGATTGTGAAGGCAAAGCAGATTCCCATTAGGAAAGACACATCTTTTCACTTGTGAAAACTACTAACAATGGCTTTAGATACTTTCCCTGGAAAAAAAAAATTTTTTTTGTCGGTCACAGGGTTTGAACTCTTGGCCTGGGCACTGTCTCTGAGCTCTGCACAAGACTAGAGCTCTGCCACTTTGAGCCATGGTGCCACTTCCCGTTTTCCGGCGATTAATTGAAAATAAGTCTTACAAGTATTTTTCTGCCTAGGCAGACTTGGCACCAAGATTCACAGTCCTCTGCCTCTTGAGTAGCTCGGATTACATCATGAGGCTACCAGCGCCCAGCATTTCCTGGAAATTATTAGCTAGTGTTTTATACCAGCTAGCAATTGTAGGCCACAGCTGTTTTGCTGCAACAGTATCTTGGGAATCTTTCTGTTAACAAAATTTTGTATCTGATTTTTTGTAGGATGGAAACGGACTGTAACCCCGTAGAGCTGAGCAGTATATCTGGGTTTGAAGACAGCTCAGAGCTTAATGGTTTTGAAGGAACTGATGTGAAGGACATGCGGCTAGAAGCAGAAGCAGTAGTGAACGATGTCCTCTTTGCCGTTAACGACATGTTTGTCTCCAAAAGCCTGCGCTGTGCAGATGATGTGGCCTACATCAACGTGGAGACAAAGGAAAGGAACAGATACTGCCTGGAGCTCACGGAAGCAGGGCTGAGGGTAACTCACTCTTCTTTTTAGGGAGAAAAAAAATAGTGAATCCAAGGCAGTCTGTTCAAAAAGGAGGCAATGTTGAGTAGCTTCGGTACTGGGAATGTGGTTTAGTGGTAGAGTGCTTGCCTCACATGCATGAAGCTGGGTTCAGTTCCTCAGTACCACATAACTAGAAAGAAAGAAAGAAAAAAGTTCCAAAATGTCTTTGATCATCTTGGTGAAATAGGATTCCGTCAGAAAAACAGAATTATTTATGTGGTGTTATGTTGCTTTAATCATCAACCCCCAAAAGAATTTACTTCTCATCTGTAGCTAAATACACCCACCAAAACGATGCATTCTGTGTGCTGAGTGAGTGTTGCAGTCATTGTGTTGAAAGATCTTTGTCCACCTCTTATGTCTCTTCTTAAAACAAGATTGAAGGCCAGCCATGGTATTGGTGTGTCTGTTATCCTAGCTACTACAATGATGGAGACAGGAAGATTGCAGTTTAAGGCCAGCCTGAACAAAAGTTACCAAGATTCTGTCTTTAAAAAAATCAGTCAAGAGGCCTAGTGGTAGTCTTGCCTAGCATGCACCAAGACCCAGGTTCGATTTCTCGGTACCACACATATAGAAAAAGAGGCAGATCTCTAGCCCTGAGAAAGCATAGGACCATACTTAGGCCCTGAGTTCAAACTCCAGGACGGGGGGGGGGGGGGGGGGCGCATGGGAGGAGGTAGGTGGAGCAGAAGAATAATTAGGGCTAGGTGTTAAAAAAAATTGAATCAAGAGGCCTAGTGGTAGAGTCTTGCCTATCATGCACAAAGCCCTGGGTTCAACTCCTTGGTACCACATACATAGAAAAAGCTGGAATTGGCTCTGTGGCTCAAGTGGCAGAGTGCTAGCCCTTTAGTAAAAAGTGTTCAAAGACAGTGTCCAGGTCCTAAGTTCAAGCCCCAGGACTGGCAAAAAAAAAAATAATAATAATCAGGTTGCCTATAATCCTAGCTACTCCGGAGGTTGAGACTTGAGGATCTCAGTTTGAAGCAAGCCCAGGCAGGAAAGTCCATGAGACTCTTGCCTCTAATAAGCTACACAGAAGCCAGAAGTGGTGCTGTGGCTCAGGTGGTAGAGTACTAGCCTGGAGCAAAAACAGCTCAGGGATAGTACCCAGGCCCTGAGCTCAAGCAGAAAGAAAGGAAGGAAGGAAGGAGAAAAAAAGAAAGAAGAGAGAGAAAGAAAAGAAGGGGGAGAGGGAGGGAGGAAGTGAGAGAGACAAAGGAAGTTTGAAAGAGAGGAAGAGGGGAGAGAGAAGAAAGGAAGAAAAGAAAGCAGGCATAGTGGTGTATAGCTGTGGTCTTAGCTGTTCAGGAAGCAAAGTTAGTACAAGACCTGAAATTACCAATTCTCATGGACTACTTCCAAAATACAGTTCTAAATCTGTAGTGGATCGTAAATAGAAATGGGCAAAGAAAAACAAAAAAAATGGATCTGAGACAGAAATCAAAAATGAAATTCATCAATGAATGACCAAAAAACTGTCATATTTTGGCTCATTCTCCAAGATGGCTGAAATGAGAGAAAAGCAATTTTGATTATCAGAAATCTTAAATGTGAGTGATACTGGGTGAGTCGGCCTATCCTAAAGCCCTGCTTCTTTACCTACAATCTAGAGCAGAAACAGACACAAAGAGAGAGGAGAAAAATACGAGAGCATCTGTTCTGTATCAGTAGTAAGACATGATCCCAGTCCTCCAGGAAGATTAGACTAGCAAGAATAAGAGAAAGGCAGAGAGAAGTATACTGTACTACTCAGTGCTGTAAGAACAGCCATCCCCTTTTACACTCAGGAGGCAAAAAGGTGAAGAGACCCCATCTCAACCAATATCTGAGTGTTGTGGTATGCACCCGTCATCACAGCTATTCCATAAGCTGAGGTAAGAAGAATAATAGTTCCATGAAAATCCATGGCAGCAAAAAAAAAAAAAGGTTTGCAAAACTCCATCGAAGCAGAAAAGGTTATGCATAGTGAGGAACACGTCATCCCAGCCACACAGAAAACATGCATAGGATTGCAGTCCAGGTCAGGCCAGGCAAAATGTAAGACCTTATCTCAAAAATAACCCGAGTAAGCTAGATATTTGTGGCTCACACCTGCAATTCTAGCTACTCAGGAGGCTGAGATAGGAAGATTCTGATTCAAAACCAGCCCAGGCAGGGAAAGTCTGTGAGCTATCTTCAGTTAAACAACCAGAAAGCTGGAAGTAGAGCTGTGGCTCGAGTGATTGAGTGCCAGCCTTGAGGGATTAGAAGTCTGGACCCTGAATTCAAGCCCTAGTACTGATCCAAAAATAAACAGTAAATTAAAGTAGTAAAATCAGCCAATCCAAGCAAAATATGAAAATAGATTTTATAAAGATTCCTCTAAGGGAATGTTTTGCTGGTGTTGTTCCCATGTCCTATGTTATAAATTACGTTGAAACTACAGGAAGTACTAAAACATGACTATTCTGTTGATTGAAGAGAGGAACATCATTAGAGAATAACCCAGAGTAGCACTTGAGTCATGCCTTCTGTGCAAGATGGACACGAATCATTACACCCATTCCGTCTCTTCTCTTGTAGGTGGTAGGTTATGCCTTTGACCAGGTGGATGATGATTTGCAGACACCCTACCACGAAACAGTGTACTCCTTGTTGGATACACTCAGCCCCGCCTACCGGGAAGCATTTGGTAATGCACTGCTTCAGAGACTGGAAGCTTTGAAAAGGGATGGACAGTCATGACCAAGCTTCTTCCTTTCAAGGGGATGGCTGCTGGTTCCGAATGTCAACAAAAAACTTGAAATTCTTGCATATGATCACAATAGAAAACACATCTTTTGTTCTGTGTGTTTAATCATTTGCTTCAGATTTAGGCTTTTACCTCAGAACATGATTGACAAATGCGATATCTCAGTTTTTGACTCATTAAGGGAATTGTGAGACCATTATTAACAATCAGATTCCTTTATATAATTTCTCTTCATTTCAAACCCTAATCAGTATCTCATTCTCTTACCACAGGGCTTTGAAGCTGCCAGCATTCTCTTTTCCATAGGAAATTACAGATTTGCACAGTAATATAGGAATTAGAATTACCTAACTTCAAACTTGGATTCAGCCTGCTAAATCAGGGGTTTATTGCTAGCTTGGACTTACTTTGTAGTGCTTATTTTGCTACTAGCCTTATTGGAAACAAATGATCAACTAGTTTCCCCTGCACAAAATTTGAAATTCACTAGTTCACTTAACTGCTTATAGTACTAATACAGACTGATAAAGGTGGATTTTTTTTTATCTAATAATTACTTACTAGTGCTTAACTAGTAGTAAGTGAAAACTGGACTGAAATTTGTTGTTTGAAACTGCCTGCCACTTAAGCAGAAGACAAACCGCTGGCAAATGAATGTAATAATTACTTGTTTCCAAGATAACTAAGCACATGAGCAAATATAGGAACAGGCTCCATTCTCAACAAAAAGCATCCTCAGTGTATATTATTTCAAAGGAAGAAGCTTCTGGTTTCCTAGAAGACAATATTTTGGCCTGTGTTCTTATTATGAATGTCTGTTTACATATGTATTATATATATATATATATATATATTCAGAAAGTATTTTTGCTTCAACGTTTCCTTTCTATGATGTAGTGCTTTGGCACTCTCACGGGACCCCTCCCTCCCAGACAGAGGGACAGTGTTGTCTCAGTGCTCAGTGTACAGTGTCAGATGAGTGCATTGTATGGGTTTGAACCAAAGGATGAATGAAGCATTCAGAGACTTCATATTTGAAAAAGAGATACTCTGTATTTTATATTTTGTTACAAGTACTGATATTTATAAACTTACTAAACTACCATACTGCTGCATATTTTCAAGTACGTGATCAGCAGAGATGACTGAAAAGTTGTTTTTCAATCACCTAAAAGCAGCTGCTGTAGAAATGTTGAGCTAAAATTTTGCGTCTGGGTGCACCTTCATAATATGCCATTTTTTTTTTTTAAGTTACGTTACAGTTAACAGTTTTAGTCTCCAAAGATCTTGTGAAAGCTCGGGATGTAGCTCAGGGTAGACCACTTTCCTAGCATGTTGCAGCCCTGAGTGCAATCCCTAAGACTGAAAAAAGAAGAGGAAAAAAGGTAAGGATCAAAGCAAAATAAAGGGTTGAAGTTCATTTGTGTCAATGTTCACAGATTTCTCTGGACGATTGGGTTTTATATGGTCATGCATGTTCATGCACTGCACTGTTAACAGATGCTTAACTGTTGAGAAATGAAGTCTAACTTCAGGTTGAACTCTCTCATACTTGAACTCAGGCTAAGTGTAAATGGTATTTGTAAAGTTTGAATGAAATCCTGTTTACTCACTTTTGAGTTAAGTATGAAGAAAAGCAATTGTACGGTTAAAATTGAAATTGTTCATTTTGTGATAAATGATTGATTCCAAGAACTTCTGTCTCTGTTTTTTGAATTTCTGATATTTTATTACTATGAAAGGGGAATAAGAAATCAGGACAGTAGTGACACTACATAGATCCACATGAGACCTAACTACTCAACCTTCCACTTACAACACCGGAGGAATATAACCTTATTTTACTTCTAAAGGAAAGAACTTAAGTCTTCTAAATAACAAATCAGGAAGAAAAAGAAGAGAAAGACTTGAAAAAAATTTAAATAGAACAATAGGGGATAACACAATCAGACACTCAAAAACAAAAATGCACAGATGTCCAAGGACCACTTGAAAAATGTTCTAAATAGGAAAAAAAGAAAAATACTCAATCCAATCAATAATTGAGAAAAATATTTAAAATAACCGGGCTTAAAGGTGATGAGGAATAAGAAACTAATGGAAAAAGCTGGGCATGGTTGCTCATGCCTGTAATCCTATCCAGTAGGCTGAGGGTCATGGTTCACACTGAGCCTGGGTACTACAAAGCCCGAGACTCGTATCTCCAATCAATCACCAAAAAACTGGAAGTGGCACTGTGGCTCAAGGGGTAGGGTGGTATCTGGGCACTGGTAGCTCACACCTGTAATCCTACCTACTCAGGAGGCTGAGATCTGATGATCAAGGTTCAAATCCAGCCTGGCACAAAAGGACCTAAGATTCATCTCCAATTAACCTGTAGAAAACAGGAAATGGGGCTTGACTCAAGGGTAGGGCAGTATCCTTGAGCTGAAGAGCTCAGGGACAGCAACTAGGTTGAGTTCAAGTCCTGTGACCCACAAAAAAAAAAGTCGATGAGACTATCTCCAATTAATATCCAAAAAAACCCGAAAGTGAGCTCAAAGTGGTAGAGCACTGGTCCTGAGGAATAGTACTGAAATCCTTAGTTCAAGCCCCATAACTGACAAAATGAAAAATGAAAATGTAGTTATTTCAACCTAGTTGTTTATTTCTTTTTTTTTTTTCTTGGTGGGTTATAGGGCTTGAACTTTAGGCCTGGGCACTGTCCATGAGCTCTTCAGCTCAAGGATACTGCCCTACACCTATTCTAATTTTTTATGTAGCACATTTTTCTCATTTCTATCTTTTTACAGTTTCAATCATGGCATATCATGTTTTTCCATCAGAAGGGTAGAGCATAACTTGTCCTAGAGCTTTGCCAGTTTTTCATTGGAGAAAACCAAATGGCTTTTGAATCATTTCCATCTGCCACCAACACTCTTAAAACCTTTTCTTGCCAAGTATTGGTGATTCATGCCTGTAATCCTGACAAGGAAGAGATCTGCAGAGTGTGGTTCAAATCCAGGATGGGCAGGAAAATCTGTGACTTTTATCTCCAAGCAAGCAGCATGAACATGAAAATGGAGTTGTTGTCCAAGTGGTAAAGTGCTACCCTTAAGTGAAAAAGCTGAAGGTCAGTAGCCAGGCCCCAAGCTCAAGCCCCAGTCAATACAAGCACAACACTCCCCCCCCCCACCACACACACACACACACACACACACACACACACACACACACTTTCTTTTTGTTTGGGGATAGAACAAAGCCTTGCACCTGCCAGACAAGCATGTTATTACTTAGCCACATTCTCAGCCTTCTTTAAATCTCCAAAATTGCCCAAGCTGGCCTTAAGCTTGTGCTTCTCCTTATTCAGCCTTCCCAGTAGCTCAAACTACAGCTCCTTACCATCACGCCCGGCTCTACCCATTAGCTGTTGAAAAGGCTCTTTTACAAATATTTCAAGAAATGTTTTAGTGTATTTTTTAACCAACTGTAAGAGTGCCCCTCATGAAATTCTGGTCTTTTATTTAAATAAAAGCACATGAAGAACCACTAAGTGAGCCGGGTGTAGTGGCTCACGCCTGTAATCCTAGCTACTCAGATATAAGGATCTCGGTTCAAAGCCATGCTGGGCACTAAAGAACGTTGAGACTCCTGTCTTCAATTAACCACTAAGAAAATGGGAAGTGGTGCTGTGGCTCAAGGGGTAGGGCAGTACCCTTGACCTGAAGAGCTCACCAAAAAAAAAAAAGGAAAAATACTTCTGTGTAAGAGTATCCCTGTCACACTGGCCCGCGGGGCTTCCCCTGTCCTGCTCCCCGCAGCTCGGAGGTAAATCTTTCCCTCGTCGTTGACTGGAGAGCAAAAGCCCACTGTCCTCTGGGCCAGTAGGTCACTGGGCCGTGTTTCCTTTCCGAAGGAAAGAGAAGGGAAACACGACACAGGCCCGCCCAGCAGGGCCTTCTACAAAGTGCTCTCTAAAGACGCGCTCTGCGGGAGGGCACGCCCCGCCCAGCTCTAGACCACGCCCCCAGAGTGCTGGAAGTCACGCCCCTCCCAGAACACCACGCCCAATCCCCTTCGCCGCTCACAGCCCCGAGCGCCGGGAGCCCCGCCCTCCCTAATACCACCAAACCACGCCCCTCGCCCAGCTAGCAGACCCGCCTCTAGGGCCGAGAGGCCTGTCTTGTACCACCACACAAGGCCACGCCCCTTCCGGAACGCCGAGCCCCGCCCTCGCCGAGACGGACAGGCCCAGCCTCTCGGGGCTCAGGCTGGTCTCCTTAGCAACGGGACTCTCAACTCAGCCACCAGCGCAGCTACTACCATGGCTGAAGAGGAAGGTGTTAACCCGTCCGAAAAAGTTTTCCGGATCCAAAGAGTGTTTATAAACCTGCTGGACACCTACAGCAGCAAAAACATTGGAAAGGTGAGCGGCGGCGGCCGGCGCCAACCTGCCTGCCATCCCGGGGCCCCACGTCGCGTCCCCAGGGCCGCGTCCCCGCGGGGCCTCCCCTCGGGAGGTCCCACGCCCGGGCACCGTCCATGCTTCCGGGACCCCCAGTCCACAGCCCTCCTGGGAAGGCCTGCCACCTGGAAGAAAGCCCAGGTGCTTGGAGATTTGCAGCCCCCGTTCCCACCCTGTAAATGTGCTGAAAGCGCAGCCCAGAAAGGCCCCGGGCTTGCCAGGATCGTAGAGTGCGGGGAGGGATCTGGAGCGAGCCACGAGGGGACAGCAACAGTCTTCGTGTCGTCCATAAAGCATTTTTCACTCACTCATACCTGGGGTACGTCTATGATGTGCCAGGCCAGGGTTTACACTCTGGGTCTCATGTAGCTTTCCGGCATGGTTAGCCCTGGGGAACCACGGTAATCAAAAGGCCCAGGTCCTTCAACTCCAATCATTCCCTGGTGGAAACGAAGTTCTGGTTCTATCGTTCGGCTCACTGACCTCAGTTCTGTGCTCCGGAAAGACCTGGTCAGACTGACCATCACACCTGCAAAGAAGACAACACCGCTTAGGAAAGTGACAGATGTAGCCCAAACGACAGAACTGATTCTCTCAAGGTTCTTGAGAAGCGAAGTCCACACACCCAGTGTGACAGCTGGGTGGCTTTCTGCCTGGAGCCTCTAGAGGAGAATCTCTCATGATTGTCTCCTGCTTTGTGAAATTGCCAGCCATCCTCGACCTATCTTGACTACAAGAGAAAGATAGAAAAAAATAGACCCATTGCTCTAGTCACCATCCCCTTGTTCTCTTGGTGTTTCTCCCTCTGTCTCTGTGCCCAGATTTCCCCCTCTTTTTTTTTAACAGGGTGGGTTTGGTCATGGGGCTTAAACTTGGGACTTGGGTGCTGTTTCTCAGCTTTTTGCTCAAAGCTACCTCTCTACCACTTGAGTTACAGTGCAATTTCCAGTTTTCTGATGGTTAATTGGAGATAAGAGTCTCAGAACATTCTGCCTGGGCTGGCTTTGATCCTCTGATCTCAGCCTCCTGAATAGCTAAGATTGATTACAGGTGTGAGCCACCAGTGCCCAGCCGACTTACCATCTGAAATCCATTAGTTGGGACTATGAATGTGGCCTAGTGGTAGAGTGCTCGCCTAGCAATGCAAAGCCCTTGGACGTGACATTGTGGTTCAAGTGGTAGAGCGCTAGTTTTGAGCAAAAGAAGCTTAGGGACAGGCCCTGAGTTCAAGCCCCAATACTGACCAAAAAATCATTAGGCATATAACTTATAGGTAATATGTATTTTACATAATACTAATTATACATGATAAAGAGTGTATGATGAACATTTACTAGAAAAGACTCAAAACACCCATCATTGCTTCCAAATTTTCAGCACAAACAGAAAAGGAGCATCAAACAGTTCTAAAAACAATAACGGCAACTGGGTTCAATACACAGGATCCTCCAGCCACTTGGAAAAGTAAAAAAAATAGTCTTATTTTCTGTTTCCCAAAAGGATAGGCATAAAGAGTATGTATCTATAAAGAGAGGTTGCATATATAGAAATATATAGATAGATATATAAATCAGATATGGGTAGATATCAGATGTCATATATATGTGTATATATGTATATATGTATATTAGAGAGAGAGGGAGAGAGAGAGAAGCAGCTACATACAGAAAGTATATTGAAGATTGTCCAAGAAAATCAAATATTCTCAGCTCTGAAGGAGGGAACTTGTGCGTTCATGGCATACTATGTGGGGCACTGAAGTCTTCATAATTAATAAGTTGTGGGGACCGGGAGTTTGGCCTAGTGGTAGAGTGCTTGCCTAGCATGCATGAAGACCGGGGTTCGATTCCTGGGTACCACATCCATAGAAAAAAAGCCAGAAATGGTGCTGAGGCTCAAGTGGTAGAGCTCTAGCCTTGAGAAAGTCCAAGGACAGGGCTCAGGCCCTGAGCTCAAGCCCAGGACTGGCAAAAATTAAAAATAAGTTGTTCTTCAATGACCCTGCCCGCAGATAGCATGATGCTTGAATAAACACAGCATGTCCTGTGTAGACATATCTCCCTTCTGTGAAGGACAGTGGGGATGAGGTGATGCTGGTTGATGGGAGATGACAGCTTGGTGGCACAGCTCTCGTGGAAGATGGCATACACCTGACATTCTGTCATGAACCAGGAATTGTAGGGTGATCTGCAGGAGGCACAGCTGGCACTGCGCACAGGGTTCACCAGACTGTCAGGAATCTACAAAAGCATGTTAATTCCATTTCTTATCAGAAGGAAACAAATGAAATTTTAGTGTCAAACATTGTCTTTGTGACATGCAATCATAAAATATGATTTTTGTTTGCAGTACTGGGGTTTAAACTCAGGACTTTGTGCTTACTGGACAAAAAAAAAATTTTTTAATGAAGGAAGAGGTCCCTGAGGGATAAGTACCAAGTGGCCCTTCTCCATAACAGTGACTCTCACACACACAGTCAGCATTCTCTCCATAATTATGGCATCAATCACAGAAGCAGAGTCACGTACAGAGCCACAGAGGCTGGCTGCTGCATGGCTTGCTCAGCAGTTTGGTTTATATTTTAAATCCAATGGAAAGTCATTGAGGTGTGTAAACTAGGGAGGCAATGCAATTGAGATGTGAAATGAGGGATAAAAGAGAGTCTGACTCGATCTGTGATCAGATATTTTACACTATTTTTTAAATTTTTTTGTGGGTCATGGAGCTTGAATTTTGGTCCTGGGTCCTGTCCCTAAGCCACCAGTGCCCAGCTCAGAAATATCTTTAATAATAACATAATTTTGTATTTAGTGTTTAACCACAAACTCTAGTTTATAAATTCTTGATAACTGTTCTCAATCTGTACAAAGCAACGTGGGCACAGGAATAAGAAACATATAACAAATGACAAGTACCTCTCATTTTCAGTTATACTTACTGGACTATGCCATCCTTGTCCTTTTGTTGGTGGTTGTGGTTCACTACCCTGTGATTTTGGACAACTTGCTTACTGCTAGGTATCAGTCTCCTCCTCTGTGGAATGAGATAGCAAAATTGAACATGTATGCTTGAAATATAAGTGATATATGTGTAATATTCTTGAGAGAAATACCTCCCAATAAGAGATGAATACTTAAAAAAAGATGGATATTGATCTTCCATGATACTTTGGATAATTTTTTTGAATCACTGTATATTAGGTTTTGGGGCTTTGGTGGTTTCTGTTGTGTTTATTCCCAATGTATGGTGATGTTGCAATCATTTTTTTAGGTTTAACATAAGTAATTAGTCACATTTATGATGATAAAACTCCTTTTTTGTTTTTTGTTTTGGTTGGTCATGAAGCTTGCATGCTGGGCCTGGGCGCTGTCCCTGAGCACTTCAGATCAAGACTACATGCTACTCCTTGAACCACGGTGCCACTTCCAGTTTTTTGGTGGTTAATTGGAGATAAAAGTCCCACAGATTGGGGCCGGGAGTTTGGCCTAGTGGTAGAGTGCTTCCCTAGCATGCACCAAGACCTGGGTTCTATTCCTCGGTACCACATATATAGAAAAAAGCCAGAAATGGTGCTGAGGCTCAAGTGGTAGAGCGCTAGCCTTGAGAAAGTCCAAGGACAGTGCTCAGGCCCTGAGCTCAAGCCCATGACTGGCAAAAAAAAAAGTCCCACAGATTTTAGTGCCCAGGCTGGATTTGAACTGTGATCCTCAGATGTCAGACTCCTGAGTAGCTAGGATTGCAGGCGTGAGCCATTGGGCCTGGCGCAGGTGCCAGGCTTGTTTTTGGTTTTGTTGGTTGTGAAGTGAACTTAAGGCATGGACACTGTCCCTGAGCCCTTTTGCTCAAGGCTAGTGCTCTATTACTTTGAGTCACAGCTCCACTTCTGATTTATGAGTGTTTAATTGGAGATAAGAATCTCATGGGGGCCTTTCTTCCCAGGCTGGCTTCAAGCCACAATCCTTAGTTCTTAGCCTCTTGAATAGATAGGATTGCAGATGTGAGCCACTGGCACCTGGTGAGAATGAAATCATTTTTTTGTGGGTCATGGGGCTTGAACTCTGGGCCTGGGTGCTGTCCCTGAGCTCTTCAGCTCAAGGACACCGCCCTACCCTACAGCCAAGCCCCACTTCCCATTTTCTAGAGGTTAATTGGAGATAAGAGTCTCAAGTCCTTGATCTTCAGATCTCAGCCTCCTGAGTAGCTAGGATTACAGATGTAAGCCACCAAGCCCAGATGAGAATGAAGTTCTTAAACACAGGACAAGTCACTGTTAAATATAGCTTCTGTAAAATAAAAAAATAAATCTTGGCCAACTTTGTTCTTGTGTTAGTTGCTGTGACTAACTGACATAAACAATATAAGACGGGAAGGATTATATTTTGCCTCATGGCTTCAGAGGTCTCAGTGCATACCTTGGGCTCTGTGGATCTGAGGCCCATGGAGAGGCAGAGCATTATAGCAATAGAACACGTGGAGAGTCCATCTACGTCGACATCATGATGAACAGGAAGCAGAAAGAGACAGGCAGAAAAGGACTAGAGACAAGCTATTGGCCTTCAGTGAGCTACTTTCTCCAGGTAGGTTATTTCATCCAGAAATTTCTAGAACTTCCCTAAATAGTACAACCAGATAAAAATCACCCCTTCAAATGCATGAGCTTTTTTAGTGGATTATTTCACGTGCAAGTCCTACTTGTAAGGGTCCATGATCAAAGGAAAAGGAACAAGCCTGACTCAAAAATGAAGGTTAAATAAAGCTTTATTCTGAGCCCAGAATGAAGAACCATACTGACAGGGGGAGGGGGGGCGGGGGGAGTCCATGCCTAATCTCACAGGCTACTTTTATAGGTTACCAGCCATGCGGTTGGGCTTGGCTATACACAGGTGGCAGTAGAATCTCAACACCTATAGGAAAGCTGTATGGTCAGTGGGGTCATACATGAGTTGCTGTTTGAACTGACCTATCATCTTGGATGGTTTTGGCGCACTGCCCTAATGGACAAAGGAAAGGGGAAGCAGCTTTACTTACTCTGGCAGACAAAGGGGGAAGGGGGAGGAGCTCTTATTCTTGAGTGCTTCTTACTGATGGGATGTCTCTACCTGGTCAGGCTGCCCCTGTCATCTGGCTTCTTTTCTGAGGTAACTTCTTTATGGACTGGGTTAACTACTAAAAATGGGGTTCCTCTGGTTACGTGATTTCTTACAAAACCAATTCTATTTTATTGTTCAGTGTGGTCACCATTAGCCCCATGTGGCCATGAGCACTTAAATACGTCCAGTCCAAATGCACATTAAACCTCAAAGACTTAGCATTTCCAAAAATGATGCAAAAGAGCTAGTAAGCCTTTTTTTGTTGTTGTTGTTTTTTGGTCAGTCATGGAGCTTGAACACTGGGCCTGGGCAGTGTTCCTGAGCTCTTCAGCTCAAGGCTAGCACTCTACTCCTTGAACCACAGCACCACTTCCAGTTTTCTGGTGGTTAATTGGAGATAAGTATGTCAGGAAGTGGGGCCGGGAGTTTGGCCTAGTGGTTAAAGTGCTTGCCTAGCATGCACCAAGAGTAGGGTTCGATTCCTCGGTACCACATACATAGAAAAAAGCCAGAAGTGGTGCTGAGGCTCAAGTGGTAGAGCTCTAGCCTTGAGAAAGTCCAAGGACAGTGCTCAGGCCCTGAGCTCAAGCCCAGGACTGGCAAAAAAAAAAAAAAGAATGTCAGGAAGTTTAGTGCCTGGGCTGGCTTTGAACTGCGATCCTCAGATCTCAGCCTCCTGAGTAGCTAGGATTACCGGAATGAGCCACTGGCACCCAGCTTGCTATAACCATCTTTATAACCTCTTTAGGATGGGGCTCAGTGGTAGAGCACTTGCCTGGCATATGTAGGACCTCCATAAAAAATAGAATTCTTATGCTGTTAGCACATTGAATTAGTATTATTTTGGATATGCTAGATTAAAAAGGTTCAGGCTCTGGACTTGATTCCTACCACTGAAGAAAAAATAACCTAAAATTAAAATTAATCTCATCTTTTTCATTCTACTTTTTAAAATAATAATGTGGGTATTACCCTGGCACCAGTGGCTCACATCTGTAATCCTAGCTTCTCAAGAGGCTAAGATCTGAAGATCAAGGATCAGAGCCAGCACAGAAAAACACAAGAGACTAATCTCCAGTTAACCAGAAAAGGCTGGAAGTAGAGGTGTGGCTTAAGTAGTAAAGTGCCAGCCTTGAGAAAAATAACTAAGCAGGAGCATAAGACCCTCAGTACTGGCTTAGAAAAAGCCGGAAGTGGTGGTATGGCTCAAGTGGTAGAGCTCTAGCCTTGAGAGAGTCCAAGGATAGTGCTCAGGCCCTGAGTTCAAGTCCCAGGACTGGCAAAAAATGTAAGCCAGGTGCTAGTGGTTCATGATTATAAGTCTAGCTTCTTAGGAAGCTGAGATGTGAGGATCACGGTCCAAAGCCATCTTGGGCTTTGTGTCTATGACACTCTTATCTCCAACTACCCACCAGAAGAAACACTGTAGCTCAAAGTGATATAGTGCTAGCCTTGAGCAAAAGAAGCTCAGAGACAGTGCCCAAGCCCAGAGTTTAAGCCCCACAACGGTGATGACAATGAGGAAGAAGAGGAAGAAAAAGGAGGAGGAGGAGGAGGAGAAGAAGACGAAGAAGAAGAAAGAAAAAAAGAAAGAAAGAAAGAAAGAAAGAAAGAAAGAAAGAAAGAAAGAAAAGAAGGAGAAGATGAAATTTAGACTATCTAGGCAGGCAATTACATTTCTGCACTTTTTTTTTTTTTTTTTTTTTTTTTTTTGCCAGTTGGTCCTGGAGCGTGAACTCAGGGCCTGAGCACTGTCTTTGAGCTTTCTCAAGGCCAGAGCTCTACCAATTGAGCCATAGCACCACTTCTGACTTTTTCTATTTATGTGGTACCGTGGAATCAACCCAGGTCTTCATACTTGCTAGGCAAGCATTCTACCACTAGGCCAGACTCCCGGCCCACACTGCTGTATTTCAATTGAATGATGTAGCCATCTTTGCTGGAGCTGTCTCTGGCTATTACACAGAAGTGCTCCTTACCAATCATGTTGTTGGGGCCCTCTGAGCCCAAGTTCTGTCTGTAAAATGGAAAGCATAATGAATGGTACTCCTACATTCTACCACTGTGGGAATTAAATCAAGCTAAATGAGTGGGAAGGGGCCATGGCCCCAGCAAGCCCTCCATCAGCATTCATGTTTATAATAATAATAATAATAATAATGATAATAATAATTTTAGGCCTTGTTTCTCTTTCTCTGTGCAGAAGTTCTTAGCAACCCTTGCTGGCATTCATGATTCATGGCATTCATGCTGGGCAAACTTTCTGTTTTCTTGTAGTTTCTATCTAACTGTGTTGCTGGGGCTTCGCTTGAAGAAATTACAGAGGAGGAGGAGGAGGAAGATGATACCAAGTCAGGTGCCCGGGAGGCCTTATCATTCAGACAGAGGGAGGGCACCTTCCAGATCGTGGGCACTTTATACAAGCCCGACAGCCCCAGGCCTGATTTTGCCGTGGAGACATACTCGGTAAGGCCCACTGGCTTCTGCCAGCATAGACATGGGTTAAAGGCCCCTCTCAGCCAAGCGCGGTGGCTCATGCCTGTAATCCTAGCTACTCTGGAGGCTCGGATCTGAGGATCTCGGTTCAAAGCCAGCCCGGGCACTAAAGAATGTGAGACTCTTATCTCCAATTAACCTCTAGTAAATGGGAAGTGGGGCTGTGACTCAAGGGGTAAGGCAGTAGCCTTGGAGAGAAGAATGAACAAATGCATTCCTATACTCAGCAGACACTATGTGGAAAGTGAACTATGTAAATTGTGGATAGGGGAAAGCTGGGAAAAAGTGAGGAAGGGATAACATTGTCTAAAACATGGCTTGTATTCATTACCTGACATGAAATAGTAACCCCTCTGTATAATACCTTAATAACAACAAAATTACATAAATAGATAGATAGATAGATAGATAGATAGATAGATAGATAGATAGAAATTGTGACACAGGATATAGAGAAAACCAGTGCCTGGCAAAAGGTTCTATTTTAAGACAACTGATGAGGGAGCTCTGGGGAATTACAACAGGGGAATAACAACAAATCTGGCATCCATGCCATATGCCACATCCAACTATCACCAGTTACTTCTGTCCAGTGGGAGACCTATAAATTTTTAAGCATTACAAGTTTCCATATCTTGCCGGGCACTGGTGACTCAAGCCTGCAGTCTTCAGGACCCTCAGGCTCAGGGCCCAGGCTCTAAGTTCAAGCCACAGGATAGGTTCCCAAAAAAGTTTCCAAATCTTAAAAAAGTATTCCTTGGGCTGAGATGTGGCTCAATGACAAAGTGCTCGCCTAGCAAGTACAATATCCTGAGTTCGATCCCCAGTACCAAAAAAGACAAATTCTCTTTTCAGAGCATCTCTCGGGAAGACCTGCTCGCGCGGCTCATGGAGTGTGATGTCACCATCTACAACATCACGGAGTACTCGCAGCAAGTGGAGGAAGCCTTATGGGCAGTCTCTGGTCAGTGAGACATGTTCTTATCTGTGTGTGTGTGTGTGTATGTGTGTGTGTGTGTGTGTGTGTGTGTATGTGAAGGCCTTCATCGGGCTAGCCAAGGTTCGACCACTAAACTGTAGCTCTACACTCTACTGACATTTTGTAATAGCAAGGGATATCTATCTATCTATCTATCTAAATATATATATATATATATATATATATTGGTCAGTCATGGGGCTTGAACTCTGGGCCTGGTTGCTGTCCTTGAGCTCTTCAGCTCAAGGTCATGGCCTTACCCATAAAGCCACAGTGCCACTTCTGGTTTTCTAGTGGTTAATTGGAGTCTCATGGACTTTAGTGCCTGGACTGGCTTTGAACCTCAATCCTCAGATCTCAGCCTCCTGAGTAGTTAGGATTACAGGAGTGAGCCATCACTCCTATAATAGGACACTATTTTTTTTACAGCTACTTTACCTGAGAATCATAGAAAAACTGATCCAAGAAATATCCTAAGTATGAATCTGTGCTAATGAATATGCCTGTGTAAAAACTTCTGGTTTATTTCTGTTTATTTGTTTTAGCGCCAGTTCTGCGGATTGAACTCAGGGTCTTGAGCCTTCATTAAGATTTTTTGCCCATCCCTGGTGCTCTACCATTTGAGCCATATCTCCAGTCAAGCAGTTTTGCTGGTTAATTCAAGATAGAAAGATAGATCCTTTTCTGCCCAGAGTTGTTTTGGATTGTGGATCCTCAGATCTGAACTTCTTGATTAGTTAGGATTATAGGCTTGAGCTTCCACCTCCCAGCTTCTGGGTTTCTTCTCTTATTGTTGTTGTTGATGATGATGATGATGATGATGATGATGATGATGATGATGATGATGGTATTGTTTGAAGACAAGATCTCACTCTGTGGCTGAGTCACCTCAAATTCATGATCCTCTTGCTTTGGCCTCTTGAGTGCTGGAAATAAAGTTGGTATGTGAGGTACTTGTTAGGAAATTTGGATGAATGTAATGGAATATTTTCAATCATCAAAACAAAGGATACAATACCATTCAGAATTCCACCATGGCTCATTCCAGGGTCTCTACTTACAGAGGTGGGTATGGAAAACACTGGGATGGTGTAAGGAGAATTGCAGAGCCTTACCTCTTGCCCTCTTATAGTCAAGAGACCCAAGGCACACACAGAAGCTGTAAGGAACAACAGAGTGGCCTTAGGCCCATGAGAAAGGCCCACAAGAGAGAGATTTACCTTCAGGAGGACAGGGATCCAGTGCAGCAAATGTTCTCTGATGACCAAAAGCAGGGCAGGCAAGCTGAGAATGCTTGCATTTTTCCAATAGCTTTGAAAATGACAATGAGCCCTAAGACAAAAATCGGTGTCTAGAAATTTGCTGCTTTTGTAATTCATCTCCTATGTAAGCCTGAACAAAGGAGAGTGCACTGGCAGATCCCCAATCTTCATTTCAATGTCTTCAGTGTTTTTATTTTAGGCAGACAAGTTCAGAGGTCAGAATCTTTTCTTTTCTTTTTTTTTTTTTGATAAAGGACTCAATATACACCTGACTTTGTGAGTCAACTACCCTGCTAGTAACTTTCATTCCAATGAAACTTTATTTATAAAAACAGTAGTTTTTAAAATTCAATCAACAGCAAAACTATGTTTTGGCTTAAGTTCAGAGAAATGGAATGCAGCCTCAGAACTGATTGGAACATAGTCATGAAATAATAACAGAAGAATAATGCCTATGGATTAGGAGGAGTGGCCCTTGGAAAATTAGAGTACTTCTGTGGAATACTGTGCCCAATTCTCATTCAGTGAAACACAAATAAAAAACATGAACACATAATTTTTAAAATTTATTTTTTGCCAGTCCTGGCTTGAACTCAGGGCCTGAGCACTGTCCTTGGGCTTTCTCAAGGCTAGAGCTCTACCACTTGAGCCACAGAACCACTTGTGGTTTTTTTCTGTGTATGTGGTACCGAGGAATTGAACCTAGGTTTTGTGCATGCTAGGCAAGCACTTTACCACCAGGCCAAACTCCTAGCCAAGCTCTACCATTTTTGAGCCACCGTGCCACTTCCAGTTTTCTGGAACTTTCAGTCTAGTTTTCATGGACTTTCCTCGCAGGCTGGCTTTGAATGCAACCCTCAGATTTCAGCCTCTTGAGTAGCTGAGATTACAGGTGTAAGCCACTGGCACTTTCTTATTGCTTTTATAGAGCTGATATACAGAGGAGTTACAGTTACATAAGTCAGGTAATGAGTATATTTCTTATTTTTTGGACAATGTCTCCCAGTTTTTCCCTCCTGTCCCCACCCATGAGTTGTAGAGTTCATTTTCAACATAATGTCCAGTGAATACTACTGCTGCATTTGTTGACTCTTTGTCTCTCCGTTTCTGTGTTCCCCTTATACTCCCAAAGACAGATAAATGAACAACACACAAAAAAAGATAACAGCAGAGGGGAAATATAACCTCTTATTTCCCTTTCCCCAAGTTCATTTCAATAAATATTATTTAATATATGATCAGCTGCACATAGGCACTGCACCTTTGATGCAACACAGATTTTTTAAAACTATAGACATACTTCATCTTTAGGAAGGAAAGTTATTGGTAGCCTGCTTTCTGCATGTTATTCTTTAGCAAATATTTACAGCTGGCATATATTTGCACCACATAAAGTAATCATCAGAGCTCATGTTTATCCAGCACTCATTTTGTACCAGGTTTTAAAAATTGATTTATCTTCTAGTGTATGCCTTTCATTTTCTTTTAAATTTTTAATAATTTTTTCTAAAATACAATCTGGACATGTTTTGAAAATTAAAAAGCATAATAGGGCTCACAATAGAAGAAATAATTCCCTGAATTTGCTTTCTACCTCAGCCTTACTTCCCCAAAGGAACTTTTAAACTACTCTTAATTTAATACCCAAAATGCTTCTGTGGAACAGAAGATGTAGTTCAGACACAGACGCTTATGTAACCAGTGTTGGCCCCATATTTGACTCCTAGCACAGGAATCTAGATAGAGATACAAACAGACACATAGCCTAAATGGTTGTCCCTGAATTGTGAACTTCTTGCTGTGACCCCCCTGACCTCCAGTGAAATAAATCATCCATAAACCTTGACAGTCACTGCAGTTTCTTTCACAAGTCTTCAATGCAGAATGTTTCTTATTTTTTTGCTCATTCTGATGAAGAGCTTTACATATCTAAGAACATTCAGTTCTGTATTTGAAGGAAAGGGTTTTTTTGTCAGTTGTGGGGCTTGAACTCTGGGCTTGGGTGCTGTCCCTGAGCTCTTCAGCTCAAGGCTAGTGCTCTACCACTTAAGTCACAGTGCCACTTTCTGTTTTCTGGTGGTTAGTTGGAGATAAGGTCTCACTGGACTTTAGACTTTAGTGCCCGGGCTGGCTTTGAACTGCAACCTTCAGATCTCAGTCTCTAGAGTAGCTAGGATAACAGGTGTGATCCACTGGTGCCCATCTTGGAGGAAAGGTTTTAACTGGATTATATGCTTTTGAGATAGTCAGAGACACTTTAATCTGTTGAATGGAGGCCTCATCTATGAGGCCTCTGGGAGGTGAAGACTGGGAGAATAGTGATAATGGAAAATATCACCATTCACAGACACAAAGGAAGAAGTGAATGACAAAGATTTATTGGAGAAAATGATAAGCAGAAATCCAGCTAAGCTGAGGCGTCCTGCGGGAGGAGTGTATGTGCTGGGGTTAATAAGGTGTCCTAGGAGAGAGTTACAGGACTAGAGATTATGGGACAGTCTGCTAGCCATGTCAGTCCCCAGCCCCAATCCCAGACTCTGCACAGTCTGAATAAGCTTTTCACATGTCTTTTATCTCTTGTGGGTGTTCACTTTGGCTCACACTTCTGGAATCCAATCAGTCTACTGTCCATTCCCCTCCTCTTCTGATGATAATGTGATGGAGGGTGATGGTTGTCATCATCATATTCTCTTTAAGTAAAGGCTACATTTCTGAATCCAGAAAGGGTGCAAATCGGAAGAATGCTGGTGGGAGTGGGACACTGGGGCTCTGATGCTCTGTGTCTCTGGAAGGAACTTCAGGTCTCCCTTTCAGTAGGCTGTACACAAGATTTCCAAACCAAATACTACACAGTTCTGATAACTGTTCTGCGTTTTGATCCACCAGCCATGAACGAGGAAGTTGCTCATTTTGAAAAGCGGAAAATATTTATTTTACTTTCCACAGTGATGACATGGGCTCGATCCAAACCTCTGGACCCGGTAAGTAGGCAGTTGATGCTCCTTTAAGGGTGTGTCCTCACCTCAGCCCCAACCTCTCCACAGCTCCCTGACTCTCAGCACAAAGCCCTTATGGCCTCAAGACGCTGGAGCTACCCAAAGACCTAGCACACGGGTTGTCTCCTGTTTGTCCTGGGGCTGCTTGACACAAGCTACTGTGCTGCCCATGAGATGAACATGTACTCTACTTCTTAGTACGTGCATTCACACTTGTTTTTTCTTTTAAATTTACTATAAAGAAATATGCCACATTACAGTGGCAACAGTCTTGAGAGTCTCTGTCTTTCGGGAAGCAGTACTGGGGTTTGAATTCAGGCGGGTGTTGAATGTAACGTTTGGCACATAAATGCTAGCAATTGCTATGTCCTCTTGTCGGAAAATTCTACTTATTAAGATTGGGTGACCTTCTTTGTCTTTTCTGGCTAGTTTGGGTTTAAAGTCTATTTTATCAGGTAGGAGCAAGATAGTCCTGCCTGTCTTTGGGGTCCATTTGTTTGGAGGATCTTTTTTCCAACCTTTCACCCTAAACCAATGTTGTTTTTGTGGAACGGATGTATTTCTTCTAGACAACAGATGGTCAAGTCTTGCTTTTTGATACAAATTTTCATTCTGTATCATTTCTGTTTCCTGGGGCTTGAACTCAGAACCTCACATCTTTCACAGCTTTTTTCCTCTCAGCTGACACTCTGCCACTTAAGCCATACCTCTACTTATGGCTTTTTGCTGGCCAATTCGAGAAAAGTCCCTCATGTATTTTTCTGCCCAGGTTGGAGCCTTAATCCTTAGGTCTCAGACCTTCAGCTTGCTGAGTAGCTAGGATTATAGGCATGAGCCACTGGCATCCAGGTACTGTTCTATGCCTTTTGACTAGAGACCCTTAGTATTGGATATTAAAATTAAAGGTATGGGGCCAGGAGTTTGGCCTAGTGTTAGAGGGCCTGCCTGGTATGCACGAAGACCCAGGTTCGATTCCTTGGTACCACATACATAGAATAAGTCTGGAAGTGGTGCTGTGGCTCAAGTGGCAGAGTGTTAGCTTTGAGAAAAGCCCAAGGACAGTGCTCAGGCCCAGGACTGGCAAAAAATAAAAAATAAATAAAATTAAAGGTATGTAGTTGTTCCTGCCATTTTTACTTCAATCTTGGATTAAATTCTCTTCTACTCTTCCTATGCTTATTGACTCATCTGTCAGGACTTGTCTGCTGGGACTTGTTTTCTCTTCTTATTCATGTTTACATTGATCTTCTGGGTTCATAATGTCTTTAAGTATCTTCTATAGTGCTAGCTTTGTATGATAAATGGTTTTAATTTTTGTTAGTCATGGAATATTTTAATTTTTCCTTTGAATATTCTGACTTGGCAGTTACTAACTTGCAGTGCTTGAAATACATCAGTCCAGGCTTTCTTGTTTTCAGGGTTTCTGTTGGGAAATCTGCTGTTATTCTGATGGGTTTCCTATTACAATAGCACGTCTTTCTCTCTTGCAGCTTTCAGTATACTTTTCTTGTTCCTCCAACTTGTTTTAGCTTCAATATGTCATGGAGAGCCTTTATTTAGGTCTATTGGGTATTCTAAAAGCCTTTTGTGCATGGTTTTCTCTTTTTCAAGATCCAGGACATTTTCTATTACTCTGTTAAATATATTTCCTGTACCTTTAGCTATCATCTCCTTACCCTCATCTGTGCCCATCATTTGTATGTTTGGAATAGCTATACCTATCTATCTATGTCTGTAGACATAGATAGATATATAGACATAGATAGTATAGCTATTGACATAGATAGATACCTTAAACTCAAAGATAGATGCCTGAGAACTGTCCTTGGACACTTTCTGCTCAAGTGCTCTGCCCCTTGAGTCACAGCACCACTTGCAGCTTTTCCTGTGTAGGTGGTACTGAGGAATCGAACCCAGGGTTTCATACATGCTAGGTGAACAATCTACCACTAAGCTACACTCCCAGCATTCATTGATTTTTTTTCTGAATCTTCTTCTGCTTTTTCTATGTATAGTTTATAATCAAGCCATGACATACTCTATTTCTTTTCATTTATTTATTTTGTTGGTCGTGGGGCTTGAACTCAGGGCCTAGACGCTGTCCCTGAGCTCTTTTTGTCCAAGGCTGGTACTATACCACTTTGAGCCACAGTTTCGTTTCCAGGTTTTGAGTGGTTAATTGGAGATAGTAGCCTCACAGGGACTTTGCTGCTTGGCCGGCTTTGAACCATGATCCTCAGATCTCAGCCTCCCAAATAGCCAGGATTACATATGTGAGCCATCAGTGCCTGTCTTCTATTTCATCTACTGCCAGGATTTCTGTCTTCACTGAGACCCTCTTTCAGGTCTTTCAATGACCTTTTACCCCATTTATTTGTTTATCTGCATCTTCCTTTACCCATTTAATTGTTTTGCTGTTTAATTATTTCTTATTTGCACTTACTTGCCATTTATTTAGTCTTCTAATCTGTATTCTCATTGACTTTTGTTAGCTGTCTGCATCCCTTTGTTTTCATCTATTGCTTATGCGTCCTCTTTCATGTCTTTGAACACTGACTATCATTCCTTGAGTGGGCATATGGGATGTTCTCCCCTTTGCTGTCATTCTAATTATTTTTTGTATAATTTCTGTTTATGGGAGGTTTTGTATTTCTTAGCTATCTCATATGCCTCATATTTCAGTGTTGGGATTTATTCATTTCAAGACAATTGGTGGTTTGGGTTTTTAGTCACTCTTCCCATTGGGTTATTCTTTATATTCTCACAGAACCAACTGCTAGTTGGATTGATATACTGTTTCTCATTGTATTGTGTTGTAGGAGAGAAGGGTCTCAGCACAAACAAATCCACCAATTAAAAACACAGTCAGATAGACGTTGGAATGGTGTAGAGCATGCGGTTCCCAGATCCAGGTTATGTGGCTTCCCCACTCCCTGCCCAATGCTTTGTGAATAGTCCTGTGGTAAATAAGCCTCCCTCAAATTATTCCCTTTGAATAGAGTTATTTCCTTCCTGGTAGGAAGGACCCCTACTGAGGTGAAGGTTCATCGAAATCAGAGTGTGGGAAAAGTCATGTCTCCCTATCCAACTCAGGACAATGAGCGCTCTGTAGACTTAGGTAGACCTGTTTCTTTTTGGTATGTATCCGTAAGTATCTACTATGTCTGCATAGCAGGGGGTGGATTAATTCAATCTTCCCCTCAAAAGCTAATTCCCTGTCTTTGTCACAAGGACATCCCCCTCAGTGTAGCTGCTTTCCATATACCAGTCAGACCTTCAGTAAATGCTGTAGATTCATTATCTGAAATGTACCAAAACCCCATCTGCTTCTCTTCGTAGCCATGGCAACTTTCCAACCCAAGCTTCAGCAGTCAGTTCCTGGACTAATAAAATCGTCTTCCCTGCTATCGCTTCCTCCCAATCCATTCTCCGCTGCACAGCAGGAGATGGTGTCCTGTGTCAGCCCTGTTTGAAAAGCTTAAAACCTTCCCCTTAACACGGCTGGCAAATTCCTGGGGCTTCCTTCTCTTGCGCTCATGAACGCAGTTGTGTCCTTGTCCTGTGTTTCTGCTATCCCTTGGATTCATTTCCAGACAATTTTGGGCTCAAGTGCTGTGGCAATTTCACGTGGACCAATGTGCTAGGACAGACAGGTTCCATCAAGATCACTGTAGCAGCTTCAAAGTCCTGCTGCCTGAAGGGCCTCTACGTGAGCATGGCTTTAGAGAACTCTATGGCAAAGCTCTCCATTTACCTTTGATTCTTGAATACTTGGTAAGTCGATGATTTCGAATAGGTTCTTCTGTGGGTCTGCACAGGCAGGTGAGCTGTGGAGAGGCTAAATAAGATCCATACATAGCATAGTGGGCTATCAGATATACTTCTCCAGGGTAAGGGCTGGGAGCTGGCTTACCAGTGGAGAATGTACCTAACCCAGGATCCTGGGTTCCATCTTAGCATTAAAAATAAAAAGAAAAGATATATTTTTATAAGTTAAACTGAATTCAGTTTAATTTTTTTTGCCAGTCCTGGGGGTTGAACTCAGGGCCTGAGCACTGTCCTTGAGCTTTCTCAAGACTAGCACTCTATGCTTGTCTAGCATGTACGAAGATCCAGGTTCAATTCCTCGGTACCACATATATAAAAAGCCAAAAGTGGTGCGGTAGCTCAAGTGGTAGAGCACTAGCCTTGAGGAAAGCCTTGAGTATAGGGCTCAGGTCTTCAGTTCAGTCCCCAGGGCTGTCCCCCTCCCCCTAAAAAAATAGCGTTCTACTATTTGAGCCACAACACCACTTCTGGCTTTTTCTGTGTAGGTGGTAGTGAGGAATCGAACCCAAGACTTCGTGCAGGCTAGGCAAGGCTTGGAGTTTTTGTTTGTTTCATTGTTTGTGGGTTATGGCGCTTGAACTTGGCCTGGGTGCAGTCCCTAAGCTCTTCAGCTCAAGTACACTGCCCTACCCTCGAGCCAAGCCCCACTTCCTGTTCGTTTTCTAGAGGTTAATTGAAGATAAGAGTCTCAGTTCCTTTTGTGCCTGGGCTGGCTTTGAACCTTGATCCTCAGATCTCAGCTAGGATTACAGGTGTGAGTCACCTTGCCCCAAAGCTTGGTTGTTTCTTAAATGTTAAGATTTTATTTACAAAGGTTTTTTTTTTATACTTGGGCTTTAAAAACAAAAACAAACACCCCCCCCCCCCCAGTTTTAGCAGTTTTAGCCAGGTGGGCACAATGGCTCATGCCTGTAATCCTAGCTACTCAGGAGGCTGAGATCTGAGGGTCAAGGTTCAAAGCGAGCCTGGGCACTAAAGTCTGGGAGACTCTTATCTCTACTTAACCACTAGAAAACTGGAAGTGGCACTGTGGCCCAAGTGGTAGGGCAGTAGCCTTGAGATAAAGAGCTCAGGGACAATGCCAAGACCCAGACTTTAAGTCCCATAACGGATGGACACACAAAACAAAGTCTCAGCAGTAGTTGCTGTGGATTTACTTATTTTTATTTACTTATAATTCACTTACTATGCTGAGGAAGGAACCCAAAGCCCCCTGCATCCTAGGCTAATACTTTGCCACAGAGCTTGAACCTCAAACCCTGAATGTCTTTATGAGCACGATTAGAGAGTGGAGGTAGCAGTGGAAAAGAAAAAAAAACCACCGCAACCTAAAAATAGACATTGCCGTGAGTATGATAGTACTCCCTGCCATCCCAGCACTCGCGAGGCTGGGAAAACAGTGGATCAGGCCAGTTTGGGCTGCACAAGGACTTGGGATTTGTATGCCAGCCTGGTCTACATAGTAAGACCCTGTTTCAAAAATGAAAAAAAAAAAAAACACTCAAAATTTGTTTAGCTAAAGCACTCTGGAGAAAATTAAATCACTATCAAGCAGTTTTATATTTTTATTTAAATGACACAAGATACTTGTACTTACTGAGAGTCCATTCCAAGCCAGGTGTTTGCTATGTAATGATCAGATCAGGTAACTGGAAAACCCATCACCTCAGACATTTGGCATTTCTCTATGTTGGGAATAGGTGGAATTCTCTCTATATGGAGAGAATTTCTCTATGAAAATATACACAAAATCACTGTCACCTATAGTAATGCCACTGATGATACAATGGAGTTTTCAGCTTTGACCCAGCTTGAACCAACACATGTCTGCCTGAAAGTTTTACAAAATAAGCCCTCGTGTGATGTCTGGACCATTTCTCTCTTGCAGGATGATTCTGACGTTCCATTTACTGAAGAGGACTATCGGAGAAGAAAACCTCACCCTAATTTTATGGATCACATAAATGCTGAAAAAATAGTTCTCAAATTAGGAAAGAATGTATGTGTTGAGTCAGGAAAAGCTCCATTGGGGGCTGCTTTATCTCATCTACTTGAACTGAACCCTGTAGCTCTGTCCCTTTGTGAGGACATAGTGAGGGCTAGCACTACACCTGGCTTTACAGCCATCACTGCACCTCCTTCACATCTGTTTAATTTCCTTGAACTTACAACCACAGATCTCTGTTTCAGGTAGCCCTAAGATGCTCTATTGAGGGGCTGTAGCTCAGATTCTGGTCCAGCCAACAACGGTATCAGGTCCCCAGTTGAGCTAGTCAGTCCCTCAGCTCTCAAGGGATCTAGGCCTTATAAACCAGAAGTGACAACTCAGCGTTGCAGTGGGCAGGAGGAAGCACGTTTGCCCATGTTTCCAGAATATCTCATTGTTTCCTTGAAACAGTTCTGAGAAGTACATATTAACTTCAGACAGGAAACAGAAGCTTCCAGAGGCTCCTTTGCTCAGGCCCACAGAAGTAGGGCTGCTGGGCCTTGTCTTAAGTAGTTTGCCCAGCACAGATTGTCTGTGCACATCGCTGCCCCCAGATAGAGAGGGAAAAGGGCCAATGATGGAGCCTTGTTTTAGACCAAGACCCACCAAACACCAACTCCTCTGGGTTTTGTTTTGATTTACTTTCCTGACTTCACCTCCATCATTCAGTAGAATAGGCACTAGTTATTAAAGTATCTGTGGCAGAGCTCATGTGAAGAATAATAGAGTAGTAGCATATTAGCCTTCTGTGACAGCAAAATTGATCACTTTTACATGGGCTCCCTATAAAATTGTATATCAAAATAAATATACATTTTTCAACCAGGGCTGGCCTTCAACTGTGGTCCTCCTATCTCCTCCACCTCTTGAATGGCTGGGATTACAGACGTGTGCCACCCTACCCAGCATTTCATCTGCCAGAATTTCATTACCATTATTAATGGAACTTGTGACAAGTTACCATTGAGACAACCAGGCAAATTTATTCTAAATTTGCATTTAGAATAAAATCAATGAATAACACACACACACACACACACACACACACAATTAACAATGTGAGTGAATGCTCTGGTAGTAGTAGTAGTAATAATAATAATGAGAAAAAGTATTGAGGGTTTACACAACTGTATGTTTCAAAATATGGTAAATGCCATACTATGGTGTCTCTGTTCCACTTTCTTCCTTTCCACCTAATTTGTGTAGAGCCCCAAGTCCTCAAAGATTCTATTACATGTCTCCCATTAGTGCTTTGACCAATAACAAGTGGTGTGTAATTAGTAGTTCTAAGGTGACACCTGCTGGCCTCCAGGGATATTACAAAAGGAATGGAAAAGTCCTGTTTTGTCCCCCACTGAAAAAAAAAAATACATTAACTTTGGCAATGCAGCACGAACATTTCAAGTACAGCACATCCAAAAAAAACAAGATTGAACTGGCTATAGTGCTTCACGCCTGGAATCCCAGCACTCCCCAAGCTGAGACAGGAGGAATGTGAATTTGAGTCTAGTTTGGCCATGTGGTTTAAAAAAAAAGGTGGGGGTGTGGGGGAAGGGAGGCAAGACCATACAACTATTAATTCTAGCCTTTTCTTCTGATCTTAGCCATTATACTTTGGGGATTATCCTGTTTTTGTTTTCCTTTCCTACAGTGGAGCTAGAGCCCATCACAGGAACCCTTGAATGTGCTAGGAAGCATTGTGCTATCACGTCCCCACCACATGACTTTTGTGGTTAAAATAAATAAAAAGGCTATATTACATTTAGACAATGTAATAATAAATACATAATATATGCATAAATTGTCTAAATGTGACAGGTCTCACGAAGTTTCAAAATTATCCACAAATGTATGATCACATCCTAAAATTAATTTGTGTGAATAATTGAAATGAGAAATAATGTCTTACTATTTTTTAAAAATTCTTTCTTCCTTTCTTTCTTTCTTTCTTTCTTTCTTTCTTTCTTTCTTCCTTCCTTCCTTCCTTCCTTCCTTCCTTCCTTCCTTCCTTCCTTCCTTCCTTCCTTCCTTTCTTTCTTTCTTTCTTTCTTTCTTTCTTTCTTTCTTTCTTTCTTTCTTTCTTTTGCCAGTCCTGGGCTTGAGCTCAGGGCTTGAGCTCATGGCCTGAGCACTGTCCTTGGACTTTCTCAAGGCTAGAGCTCTACCACTTGAGCCTCAGCACCATTTCCGGCTTTTTTCTATGTATATAGTACCGAGGAATCGAACCTGGATCTTTGTGCATGGCTAGGCAAGCACTCTACCATCAGGCTACACTCCCGGCCTGTCTTACTATTTTTTTCTAAAAATAAGTCAAATTTGTCCTTAACTCTAAATGGTAAAATCAAAATGTTATTGCAACACATACACAGCCCCTTATCTCTGTCCTCTGGATCTCAGCCTCCTGAGTAGCTGGGATTACAGATGTGAGCCTCTAGTGCCTGGTGAAGCTACTTTTATAGTCCCTCCTCACTCCACACCGGGATGAAGTTTGCAATAATAAACTTTCACAAATTACTGGGGCCTTTTAAGAGTCCCCATAAAATTTTTAAATTATTAATAATTTTATTATTTTTATTAATAATACTTATCCCTGCTATGATTTTTTTGGCTAGTATCTTTGATGATTGTTTATTATTATTTTAGATACATGATCTCACCCTGTTCCTCAGATTTTTCTTAAATCCCTGGTTTGAAAGGATCTGTCTCAATTCCAAGAATAACTGAGGCCACTATGTTCCACTCCATGCAACTCCTTTTTTATTAAAATATTTTATTAACACTGATTTCTTACATCATATTTCAAATGCCATGTTTAACAAACAAGTATTCAAGAAGGGAATCTCTATATACAATCACTGGCACGTAGATTTTAGAACATAATTAAAATTAAGCTGAGACTTTGTATGTCATAGATACATATGGATCTACATAATATAACATGTCTGTAGAGTATATATCCTATCATCAATTTTTATGTCTATGTAGTTATATCTCCAAGGTCATGTCAATAACCCTGGGTACCTCAATCCATGAAATTTTAATAATTGGTATCACAACATTACAAGAAACAGAAAAGAGACCTACTAAACTGAAAAACTATTTTCTGGACGGAAATGTGGCTTTGTGGTAGAGTGCTTGCCAAGCATACAAGAAGCCATGGGTTTGATTTCTCAGTGCCACAAAAACAAACAAAAAAAGCTGGAAGTGCTACTGTAGCTCAAGTGGTAGAGTGCTAGCTTTAAGGGAAAAAAAAAAAAAAGCTAAAGGATAGTGCCCAGACCTGGAGTTCAAGACCCAGAACTAACAAAAAAGAAAAAAGCAAAAAAAAAAAGTCTCACAAACTTTCCAGCCTGGGCTAGCTTTGAAACTAGAATCACAGGCATTTCTTTTCTTTTCTTTTCTTTTGTTGGTGGGTCATTGGGCTTGAACTCAGCCTGTGCGCTGTTCCTTAGCTCTTCAGCTCAAGGCTACCACCATTCTCCTTGGGCCACAGCATCACTTCAAATTTTCTGGTGGTTAATTGGAGGTAAGAGTCTCATGGGCTTGCTTTGAACTGTGATCCACAGATCTCAGCCTCCAGAGTAGCTAGGATTACAGGCATGAGCCACCAAGCCCTGCTAAAATAATTGTTTTTAAGTCCTAGGCATCCCTAAAGAGTGTAGAGGAGTGATCAGACCCTCTTAGGAGAATTTGAATCATAAACAATATGGAGTTGATGAGAATTCCTACACTGATCATTTTACCTACTAAAACAATCAACTTCAGTGTGATTAGTAATACTATATTTAGCTGTTATCTGTATTTTACCTAACAGGCCAAGAAATTTGCAACATATGTGATTGCTTCAGGACTTCAGTATGGAGCAGAAGGTGGCATCTTACACAGCTTTTTTAAGGTATGACTTTTTTTTTTGCCAGTCCTGGGCCTTGAACTCAGGGCCTAACCACTATCCTGGGGCTTTCTCAAGGCTAGCGCTCTCCAACTGGAGCCATGGCACCATTTCCAGCCTTTTTCTATATATGTGGTACCAAGGAATCAAACCTGAGTCTTTGTGCATGCTAAGCAAGCACTCTACCACTAGGCCACACTCCCTGCCCCTGATATGTGACTTTTTGATGGTAATATGTAGTAATTTTCAAGATGGGTGTGGTGGTATACACCTGCAACCCCAGCTTGCAAGAGGCTAAAATAAGAAGACTGAAAGTTTAAGACTAGTCTGGGGAGCAAAATGAAAGTACTAGGCACCACAGCCAATGTCTGTAATCCTAGCTACTCAGTAGGCTGAGATCTGAGGATCATGGTTCAAAGCCAGCCCAGTCCTTATTGTTGTCCGTAATGTACTATGTTATCCCTCATCTCCTTTGCTTTCCCTTGGGTATCTCATATTGTTACAGTATCTCACTTTGTTATCTGATATATTGAATTTATTTGTATTTGGTTATCTGAAACTTGATAGGGAAGGGGGGAAAACCAAGAAGGGGGGGGAGAGGGGGGGTGGGGGGTGGGGGGAGGGTAATGGGTACCAAGACATGTGAAAGGGTATCAATGTATGTGAATTAATGCACCTTCTATCTGGCAAATATCATGTAACCCTTTTATTAATTACAATAAAAAAATATATATATATTAAAAAAATCCAATTCACCAGCAAAAAGACTGAAGTGGAGTTGAGGCTTCAAGTGCTTGGTCATTAGCTTTGAGCACAAAAACTAAGGGACACTGCCCCAGCTTTTATTCAAGCCTTAGGACTGGCAAAATAAATAAATAAATAAAAATAAAAGAAAAAGGAAAGGAGAGAGAGACAAAGAGAGAGGGAGAAGAAAAGAATGAATGCGTGTAGTTGTAGAAAATGCTGCAGATAATGAGGTAAGTTCTAAGAATTGATGGCTGAATTCGTGGGGACAGAAAGAGGAACTGAAAAGGGGAAAACAGAGGAATAAATGAAGGAATTTTGTTGTTGAGGGAGGAGAAAGGGAAAAGTGAAGATGGAAAATTGGCTGGATTCTGTTTTGCTCTTTTTATTTATTTATTTTTTAATTCTTTGCCAGTCCTGGGGCTTGAACTCGGGGCCTGAGCACTGTCCTTGACTTTCTCAAGGCTACAGCTCTACCACTTGAGCCACAACACCACTTCCAACTTTTTCTATATATGTGGTACTGAGGAATCAAACCCAGGTCTTCGCACATGCTAGGCAAGCAATCTACCACTAGGCCATATGTGTGTGTGTGTGTGTGTGTGTGTGTGTGTGTGTGTGTGTGTGTGTGTGTGTTTATTGTTTTGGTCAGTCATGGGGCTTGAACCCTGAGCCTGGGCGCTGCCCCTAAGCTCTTCAGCTCAAAGGTCCCTTGAGCCACAGCGCCATATCTGGTTTTCTGGTGAATAACTGGACATGAGTGTATGAGTTTAGTGCCCCGGGCTGGCTTTGAAATAGGATCCTCATACCTCAACCTCCTAAGTAGCCAGGATTACAAGTGTGAGCCACCTGACCCAGTTCTGGCCTCATTTTTTTTTTCAGTCCTGGGGCTTGAACTCAGGTCCTGATCCTAGGTCTTTGTGCCCCATATTTTTGTTCATTGAAAAAAAAATTATAGGCTGGGAGTTTGGCCTTGTGGTAGAGTGCTTGCCTAGCATGCATGAAGACCTGGGTTCAATTCCTCCATACCACATACATAGAAAAAACAAAAGCTGGAAGTGGTGCTGTGACTCAAGTGGTAGAGCTCTAGCCTTGAGAAAAGTCCAAGGACAGTGTCAGGCCCTGAGTTCAAGCCCCACAACTAGCAGAAAAAAAATTATTTATAAAGATGATCTATAGAGGAGTTTTCTTTCTTTCTTCCCTTCCTTCCTTCTTCCTCCCCACCCCCCTCTTTTTCTTTCTGCCAGTCCCAGGGCTTGAACTCAGGGCCTATGCACAGTCCTTGAGCTTTTCATAGACCAGGTAAAGAATACATTTCTTTGGGCTGCTAGTTTGGCCTTGTGATAGAGTGCTTGCCTAGCATGCACGAAGACCTGGGTTCGATTCCTCAGTACCACATACATAGAAAAAAAGCCAGAAGTGGTGCTGTGGTTCTAATGGTAGAGTTTTAGCCTTGAGAAAGCCCAAGGACAGTGATCAGGCCCTGGGTCCAAGGCCCAGGATTAGCAAAAAAAAAAAAAAAAAAAAAAGAATGCATTCATTGGCTCAAGTGTAGAACACTAGCCTTGAGCTGCAGAGCTCAGAGACAGCATGTAGGCCCAGAGTTCAAGCCTCACAACCGACAAAAATGGACTGTGTCACACCTTCCTTCACTCTGTCCTATCCTAGCCCACAAGTTGTGTAGTTCATTTTCAACATAGTGTCCAACGCGGACCACCGCTGCCCTCCTTCACCCTTCATCCAGAGGCAGATCGTTTTTGAGCAGGTTTTGGAGACAGGATCCTATCATGTACCTGGCCTGACCTTAGACTGGCAGTCTTCCTGTCTCTCCCTCCAAGGTGCTGGGACTTCAGTGAATTTATTTTCCAGCACTGAGAATATGACATCTGATGAAGATAAGCTAACAAAAGCCCTTTCTCTTGTTCTCAATGGCCCTCTGCCTGAGATGACCATGAAATCCTGGCATTCCCCAGCTGCCTCCCTAACACCTCCACCAGTGTGCTTGTTGAGTGTATTCAGCAGTGATGGTGAGACCATAAAAGCTCATGTAGCCTCTTCTGCATCTGAGTGCGTCATTCAGTGGGTTTTCTTTCTTTTAGATGGCCTGGCTGGGTGACCTTCCTGCCCTGCCTGTGTTTGGAGATGGAACAAATGTGATCCCAGCCATTCATGTTGTTGACCTAGCCGGGTAAGCATTCTCTGGGAGATGGGAAGGTCCTGGATGACTGCGACCTAACATTTCTTGGAGTCCATGCTAAGCCCTCCCACATATTCTGTGTGTCTACTTCACACCAACCTTCCACCGAAGGTCCTGTTCCCTGTACCTGTACGTGCCTCTGATGGAATAGAGTACCCCTTCATAACGCATCACACTTCTCATGCAGGTTTAGGTTTATCTCTCAGAAACGTAAACTCTCAGCAGACCAGCAATTCCAGAAAAGAAAGAACTTGGTGCTAAGTATGAGCAATTTGGTAATTTCTTTTCCCTTATCTCACATGAGATCAATCTTGTGCACCAGCCCCATTCTAGAAGTCAGATAGCCAAATCTGGCCCATTTTGGTGGTTGTTGTCATTGGTCATGGGGCTTGAACTAGGCCTGGGTGTTGTCCCTGAGCTCTTCAGCTCAAGGCTTCTATCCTTCCCCTGGAGCCTCAGCGCCATTTCCAGTTTATTTTTATTTTTTTATTGTCGGAATAATGTGTAGAGGGGTTACAGTTACATTCGTCAGGTAGTAGGTGCATTACTTCTCATGTTTTTGTCCCCATTTCCCTCCTTCCACCCCCTCCCAATCATCTTGTTTTCAAGTGGTTAATTGGAGATGAGTCTCTCGAACTTCAGTGCCCAGCTGGCTTTGAACCGCAATCCTCAGATCTCAGCCTCCGGAGTAGCGAGGATTACAAGCTTCAGCCATCTTGCCTAGCTTCAGTTTGCATTTTTAATGATTGTGTTTGTGTTAGTGCTGGAGCTTGAACTCAAGCTTCCCCTTGTGGTCTCTTTTGGGTTTTTGCTCACCACTGGTGGTCTACCATTTGAGCCATGATTCTAGTTCCAAGAAATTATTATTATTATTTTTTTTGTCAGTCCTGGGCTTGAGCTCAGGGCCTGAGCATTGTCCTTGGATTTTCTCAAGGCTAGAGCTCTACCACTTGAGCCTCAGCACCACTTCTGGCTTTTTTCTATGTATGTAATACTGAGGAATTGAACCCGGGTCTTCATGCATGCTAGGCAAGCACTTTAACCACTAGGCCAAACTCCTGGCCCCCAAGAAATTATTTTTGTGTCCTGGGGCTTGAACACAGGATTTGGGTGCTGTACCTGAGCTTTTTTGCTCAAGGCTTAGACTCCACCACAGAGCCACCGCCCTAGTTCTCACTTTTTGGTAGTTTATTGGAGATAAGAGTGTCATAGTCTTTCCTGCCTATGTTGGCTTCAAACTATGACCTCAGTCTCCTGAGTAGCTGGGATTACAGTGCCTAGCAGAAACTTTTTCTTGACAAGGCCTGCCTCTACAGCTCAGGCTGGCCTCAGCTTGAGTGCTGGGATTACAGAGGTAAATAACCTTCCTTTTCAGGAATTTTTTTTGTAAAATGATAGAAAATGTGAATATTGAAGGCCTAGGAATACAGGAATTGTTATACGGAGAAGAAACAGAGAAGCTACATTTTGAGAGGTCAAATCTGGAGTCTTTATATGAAGGGCAGCAATGCACTTCATCTCCTGTCCTGCAGATCTGCAGCCCTGTAAATACACTTAACACTGTGAGAACACTGAGCCATGAGAGCCAGAGAGGAAAGAAAGAGCAGAAAAACAATACCAACAAACCAGATCAGCTCCAATAGAGAGCAGAAGTGGAACGCCGTCGTGTCCACAAGAGAGCCAGGAGACAGGAGACGGGCATGGAACATGACCTAATGGTGTCTG
Organism: Megascapheus bottae; assembly: GCF_031878675.1. Classification (NCBI taxonomy): domain Eukaryota; kingdom Metazoa; phylum Chordata; class Mammalia; order Rodentia; family Geomyidae; genus Megascapheus; species Megascapheus bottae. The sequence continues at coordinate 26,819,388 of NC_143522.1, forward strand.
AGCTGGACCTGACCTAAATAGGGTCAGGTCAGGGGGCAGGTTCACAGGGAGCTTGAAAGTTCATGTCCCAAGACTGGCAGCTCTAGTAACCTGTTGTCGAAGTCTCCACACCTGGCTCTAGGAATTCAGGCACACCTATCACCTGGGAGGTAGGACTTTCCTGCCTCCACCATGAAGACAAGATGGCATCTCTTAAACACAATATTCTATCATGTGGCCAACATGGTGTCAGTTAGATTCAGTATCCTTACTTTAGAACAAACTCCCTGAAGGATGCACTCTGGAGAAAAGAAGCATGAGCTTTTACAGACTCAGAAGAAGGAAAATCATAATTCAATTCTGTAACACACTGGTGGGGGTGTTAGGGGGAGGGAGGTGGCCACAGCAGAGCTGGGAAATATTTTTTATAGGCTGATGTTATCTTTTTTTCTTTTTCTTTTTTTTCTTCCTAGGCTAGAACTGGGGATTGAATACAGGGCCCGGGCACTGTCACTTAGCTTTTCCACTTAAGGCTTCTGCTCCAGTACTTGAGTCACACCTCTACCTCCAGCTTTTTGCTGGTTAATTGGAGATGAGACTGTCATAGACTTTTCTGACTGGGCTGGCTCAGAACCTCAATCCTCAAATCTCAGCCTTCTGAATAGCTAGGATTACAGGTGTGAGCTCAGATCTAATCTTTTAGCTTCTTTAGTTTTAGGGTAGAAGGAGGTTAGAGGTTGGCTCAAGTCAATAACATTCCAACAGCTTTACTTAATAGTCAGGGGTCTATCAGATATGAAGGTTTCTAAAGGGCCTAAGATAGCGCAAGATAAATGGCGGTGACGGGTGACATTCCATCTCTCCACAAGTGGGAGGTTGTCCGCAGGGCAGGACCTGTTGTACAGCTGTGGCTTCTTCAGAGAACTGCAGTGTCACGTTGAATATCCAAATCCTAGGTCCAGACAGCCCCGCGAGCCTGGCTTAAGCATCTGCTCAGTAAGCAGGCTCCTTGTGTCACAATGAGACATCTCGGAACTGCAGGGTCCCAAGAAACTCTGGGGACGCTGTCCTACCCCAAGACATTGCCTCTGAGGAGGCAATATCTGCCCTTGTCTGCGGGGCAAGTTCTACATTCCCAGTCTTACCCTCATCCACAAGCCACCACTCATCAGGCAGTTATCAGTAAACAAATAAAATTTAAACTTCAGGGGCAGGACTTTGGCCTTGTGGTAGAGTGTTTGCCTAGCATGCACAAAGCCCTGGGTCTGATTCCCTCCATACCATATATGCAGAAAAATGCCAGAAGTGGTAGAATACTAGCCCTGAGAAAGCCCAAGGACAGTCTCCAGGCTCTGAGTTCAAGCCCCAGGACTGGCAAAAACAAACAAAAGAAAAAAAGAAAACAAAGCCTTCAACTTTAGAGTCATTCTTCCGTGTGAGTCTTTCAAAGCCCGGAATCTAATTTTTATTGTTGTTTTCAAAGAAAGGGATCCCTGTGTTGTAAGAAAACAGAGAAGGGCCGGGAGTTTGGCCTAGTGGTTAAAGTGCTTGCCTAGCATGCATGAAGACCCGGGTTCGATTCCTCGGTACCACATACATAGAAAAAAAAAATGCTGGAAGTGGTGCTGAGGCTCAAGTGGTAGAGCTCTAGCCTTGAGAAAACCCAAGGACAGTGCTCAGGCCCTGAGCTCAAGCCCAGGACTGGCAAAAAAAAAAAAAAAAGAAGAAGAAAACAGAGAAGCCACAAGCAGCAACTGCATGGTGGACTCCTGTCTCAAAGACCAGCAGTCAGCAAATATAACATTGTTAGGAAACTATGCCATCAAGTCCAGAGAGGAAAGAAAGAACAAAACAATACCAACACACTAATTCAGCTCCAAAGGAGGGCTGGATTGGGGTTCCATGGTGACCAGAGAAGAGCCAGGAGGAAGGAGACAGGACAGGAACACAGAGACCCATGGCATGGTATCTGAGCTGGGCCTGGTCTAAACAGGACCAGATCAGGGGTCAGGGTCACAAGAAACTCCCAGTCCCGGGCACAAGACTGACTGGTTTAGTAACCTATCAGCCAAGTGCCCACCCTTGTCTCCTGGGATTCAGGTACCCCCATCACCTAAGAGACAGATTTCACCTTTCCCCACCATGAAGATGGCTGAGATGGTACTGGCCAGATCTGATCGCCCTATTTCACCTGAACTTACATCAATTTCAAAGCTCATGAAACCTAGATCTGGCTGGGCAAGGTGATACATGCCTGCAATCCCAGTTCCCAGCAAGCTGAAACAGGAGGATCACAAATAAACAAAACCAAAAAATCAGTTAGCCAGATCTTCTCTAGCCAACAGGAACTCGGAGAATGAAGTAGCCAAAATGTACCCAAGTTATTGGCAGAGATTTCCAGTATGTTACAGGTTTCAAACATGAGACCCTGACATTTTTTTTCTAGGTTTTGGGGTTTGAACTCAGGGCCTTGTGCTTACGCCCCAGGCCCTGGAATAGACCTGTGGGGTGTGCATTTTAGTTCTACTTTACAGAAAAGGAAGCTAAGGGGGTGAGGCAGGCAGATGTAGCAGGCCACAGGGAAGACTTCTTTTCACTATAGATTCCGCTTTAGTATTCCACAGAATGCTAGTGTTGAAATCCATTCCTTCTCTGTGTGATTCTGTCAGTTACAAGGTGGAGAATAGTAACTGTGGCTCTCTGGTAGGGTCTGTGGGGACAAGTGGGAGGAATAACAGACATGAAGCATCAGTGCCTTGTGGCTTCCTTAGGGAGGCCAGGGCTTGTCTGAAGCTCTGCCTTTATAAAATACCCACCCCAAGCACAGCTGTGAGACTCCAGGAGGACAGTGGCTTCCAGGCAGGGAATCTGTCCCTAGAGGCTGGCACCTCTCCTTTCTCAGTAGCTCCACACCCAGAGAAAAGTTGGGTAATATTCACACCTTAAATGAAGTCACTTAACCTTCACTCCCCAGAGTGCAAACAAGAATCTCCCACCCTGGGGCCGGGAGTTTGGCCTAGTGGTAGAGTGCTTGCCTAGCATGCATGAAGATCTGGGTTCGATTCCTCGGTACCACATACATAGCAAAAAAAAAAAAAAAAAAAAAAGCCAGAAGTGGTGCTGTGGCTGAAGTGGTAGAGCCCTAACCTTGAGAAAATCCAGGGACAGTGCTCAGGCCCTGAGCCCAAGCCCAGTACCGGCAAAAAAAAAAAAAAAAAAAAAAAAAAAAAAAAAAAAAAAGAATCTCCCTCCCACCCTGAACTTGACCTTGAACTTGTCTGGCATTAAGTCAGATGACTTTTTTTTTTTTTGCCAGTCCTGGAACTTGAACCCAGGGCCTGAGTACTGTCCCTGAGTTCCTTTTGCTCAAGGGTAGCATTCTACCTCTTGAGCCACAGCACCATTTGGGGCTTTTTTCTGTTTTGTGGTAACTAAGGAATCAAACCCAGGGCTTCATGCATGCTAGACAAGCCCTACAGACAAGCTATGCTCCCCACCAGTCAGATATTTGGGATGGGGTCTCATTTATTATCTACTTGTGATTATTTTTATCTCTTGGTCTGCAGTGTGATACAAAATGTGATAGACCACGTACCAAAGGTTCACTACGTGGTTGCAATGGATGAATCTGTCCACACCCTAGAAGACTTCATCAAGGTATCATGGCTTGCTCCTGCCCAGGCTCTCATGGCATCTCTCAAGATATTTACCCCTACCTTACAGTTATGGAATTAGAAGGGCTCATAGGAAGCTAGCTAGCTTGCTTGCTTGCTTGCTTTCTCCCCTTCCTTCCTTCCTCCCTCTCTCCCTCCCTCCCTCCCTCCCTCCCTCCCTCCCTCCCTCCCTCTCCCTCTCCCTTTCCCTCTCTCTCTCTCTCTCTCTTTCTTTCTTTCTTGGTCATTTCAGCCTGGGCCCTGTCCCTGTGCACTTCAGCTCAAGGTTACTGCCCTACCCTTGAGCCAAGCCCCACTTCCAGTTAACTGGAGATAAGAATCTCAGGTTCTTTTGTGCCAAGGCTGGCCTTGAACCTTGTTCCTCAAATCTCAGCCTCCTGAGTAGCTATGATTACAGGCATGAGCCACTGGCTCTAGGCTTATTCTCCATTTTGGAAATGCTTTTATTTATGTGTATTTAGCTAGGCTCACATTCATGTAAAAAGTTGTTTTTGGTTTTTTTTTTAATGTTACAAGTAAATCAAATAATCTCTCTGTTTTCTTTGAACAGTGCATCAGCAAACATACTGGCTCTGGGAAAATCCAGAAAATGTCTAAAGAGAGTGCCTTCCTAAGCAAGGAGCTAACAGTTAGTATTAGAAATGTTTTTTCTAAGAATTTGTTTTTCTAAATATTACTGATGCTGGAGGGGGCAGAACTGACTGGGGGAGCTTCAGGGCCAGCAGGAACACCTCTGCTTCCACTTATTCTTCTCTGGGGTTCGAATCATAGGACTACACTGAAGTCAATGCTGTTCAAAATTTTGGGGTCTTCACGACCTTGAAATTCACAAAGGGCATTTGGGATAACTGTTTCATTCTTTTTTGATTAAAGAACTTATTAACATTGATTTTCACATTATATTTCAAATGACATGTTTAACAAGTATAGAAAGGAATCTCTATATACAATCACTGGCACTTAAATTTTAGAACATGATTAGGCTGAAGGTTTGTATGTCATAGAATCATATTAATCTATGTATTAAAACATTATGTCTGTGTAGTTGTGTTTTCATTTGCAATACCATGTCCATAGCATTGGGTATGCAAATATTGAGTCCTCACTCTTGTACTGTTGGGATCTAATAGCCACATACTAAGGATACCATGCACCTTTTGTTCCTTTGGTCTTGACTTGTCTCGCTCAACATGATTCGCTCTAGATTCATCCACTTCCCTGCGAATGCCATTATTTTATCTTGTCTGTTGGCTATGTAGAATTCCATTGTGTGTGTGTGTGTGTGTGTGTGTGTGTGTGTGTGTGTATGTGTGTATACCACATTTTCTGTATCCATTCATCTGCAGTAGGGCATCTGGATTGTTTCCATTGCCTAGCTATTGTGAATAGTGCAGAGATGAACATAGCTGAGCAGGTGTCCTTATCATATTTTGGGTTATGATGTTCAGGATAGATGCCCAGAAGTGGTATGGCGAGATCGTAGGGAAGGTCTATTTTCAGTTCTTTAAGAAACCTCCACACTGCTTTCCAGAGTGGCTGAACTAGCTTACAATCCCACCAGCAGTGCAGTAGGGTTTCTTTTTCTCCACAACCCCGCCAGCATCTGTCATTGAGTTCAAAATCTTGGCCATTCTTATTGGAGTAAGGTGGTATCTTAGGGTTGTTGTTTTTTTTTTTTTTTTTTTTTTTTTTGCCAGTCCTGGGCTTGAGCTCAGGGCCTGAGCACTGACCTTGGACTTTCTCAAGGCTAGAGCTCTACCACTTGAGCCTCAGCACCACTTCTGGCTTTTTTCTATGTATGTGGTACCGAGGAATCGAACCCAGGTCTTCATGCATGCTAGGCAAGCACTTTAACCACTAGGCCAAACTCCCGGCCCCTTTAGGGTTGTTTTTATTTGCAGCATTTCCGTTATGACCATGGATGATGAGCATTTTCTCATATGCTTTTCTGCCATTTTAATCTCTTCTTTTGATAAGTCTCTCTTTCCTTCCCTTGCCCATTTAGTGATTGGTTTATTGGGTTTGTGGGGGATTCATTTCTTGAGTTCCCTGTAGATACTGGATATTAAGCCTTTGTCCGATGTATTATTAGTAGATATCTTTTCCCAGTTGGTTGGCTGTTTCTCTACTTTAGTGGCTATGCTTTTATCTGTGCAGAAACTTTTTATTTTTAGGTAGTACCATTTATCGAGTCTCTCTCCAATCTGTTGTGACCCTGGGATTCTGTTCAGGAAGTTTTTGCCTGTGTCTATGAGTTCCAGTGTCTCTCCAACTCTATCGTGTAGCAGTTTTAAGGTTTCTGATCTGACATTGAGGTCTTTGATCCATTTTGAGTTAATGCTTGTACATGGCGCAAGACTAGGGTCAATTTTTAGTTTTCTGCATGTGGCTGTCTAGTTTTGCCAGCACCAATAATTGAATAGGCTGTGTTTGTTCCACTGTTTAGCTTTGGCTCCTTTGTCAAATACAAGTTGACTATAGGTATGTGGTTCTATTTCTGGTTCTTCTATTCTTCTGGTCTATTTTTGTGTCAGTACCATGCTGTTTTTGTTATTATGGCTCTATAGCAGAGTTTGAAGTCTGGTATTGTAATACCACCTGCATTGCTCTTTTTGCCTAGAATTGTTTTGGCTATTCTAGGTCTTTTCTTGTTCCCTTGTATTGTATCTTCTACTTCAGTAAAGAATGTCTTTGGGATTTTGATGGGGATTGCATTGCATTTGTATATCAATTTTGGCAGTATGGCCATTTTCACAATATTGGTTCTCCCTACCCATGAGCATGGGTTGTCTTTCCATTTCCTGGTGTCCTCTTTAATTTCTTTCATTACAATTTTATAGTTTTCATTAAATAATTCCTTTACATCTTTGGTTAAGTTAATTCCTAAGTATTTCATTATTTTGGAGGATAGTGCAAATGGGATCATTTTCTTGATTTGGCCTTCTGTTTGTGTATTGTTGGTAGAGGATCATGTCATCTGCGAATAGGGATAATTTAATTTCTTCTTTTCCCATGTGGATCCCTTTGATGTCCTTCTCTTGCTTTATTGCTCTGGATTCCAGCACTATATAGAAGAGAAGTGGAGAGAATGGGCATCCCTGTCTAGTTCCTGATTTTAAGGTAAATGGTTCCAGTTTTTCACCATTTAGTATAATACTGGCTGTAGGTTTTTCATATATGGCTTTAATTATTTTAAGGAATGTACCTCTTGTTCCTATTTTTTTCTAGAGCTTTCAACATGAATGGATGTTGTATTTTGTCAACTGCCTTCTCCGCATCCAGAAAAATTATCATATGATTCTTATCCTTAGCTCTATTGATATGATGTATTACGTTGATTTATTTGTGAATGTTAAACTAGCCTTGCATCTGTGGGACGAAGCCTACTTGATTTTAAATTTTTTAAAATTTGTTTCTGGATTCTGTTGGCTAGTATTTTATTGAGGAGTTTTGTGTTTATTAGAGAGATAGGTGTGTAGTTCTCTTTTTTTGTTGGGTCTTTCCCTGGTTTGGGGATGAGTATAATATTAGTTTTATAAAATGAGTTTGGTATTGCTCCTTCTGCTTCTATTTCTCGGAAGAGTTTCAAGAGTATAGGTGTTATTTCATCTTTAAATGTCTTGTAGAATTCCGCAGTGAAAATGTCTGGACCTGGGCTCTTTTTAAATTGGCATTTTCCTAATTGCTTCCGCTATTTCATTGTGTGAAATTGGTTTGTTCAATTTGTTTACCTCATCATTGTTCAATGTGGGTAGCCTATATTTATTTAAGAAGTCATCCATTTCTACTAGATTTTCTTGGTTTTTTTTTGAAAAAAGGCCCTGGTAGTACTTATTCATAACAGACTAAATTTCTTGGATATCGGTCATGATTGTTCCTGTGGGTTCTCTAATCTTGTTTATTTGAGTCTCCCTTTTCCTTTTTTTTGATTAATCTTGCCAGGGATCTGTCAATTTGGTTGACTCTTTCAAAGAACCAACTTTTTGACTTATTAATTTTATGTATAGTGGATCTTATTTCAATCTCTGATATTTCTGATTTTATTTCTGCCCTTCTAGTTATTTTAGAATTAACTTTTTCTTGCTCCTTTTGGTGCTTCAATTTCTTCTTTAGGTTATTTACATGCTTTTCTTCTGTCTTTTTAATGTGGGCTTCTAGTGAGATAAATTTGCCCCTTAGAACTGCCCTTTCTGTTTCCCATAAGTTCCTTTGTGATGTTTCTTGATTGTCATTACATTCAAGGAAGTTTTGAATTTCTTCTTTGATTTTTTCTGTAACCCGAGTTATTCAGAAGTGTGTTGTTCAGCTTCCAAGTGTTTGAATATTTTTTACCTTTTACTGTGTTGTTCAGAACTAGTTTGACTCCACTGTGATCAGATAGAATGCATGGGATTGTATCTGCTTAAGTTTTCTGTATGAACAATTATATGATCTATTTTGGAGTATCTTCCATGTGCTGCTGAGAAAAATGTATAAAGTTTCTCTGTTGGATGGAAGACTCTGTATATCTGTTAAGCCCAGCTGGGCTATGGTGTCGTTTAAGTTGATGGTGTCTTTACTTATCTTTTGTTGAGTTGACCTGTCATTTGGTGAGAGTGGAATATTGAAGTCTCCCGCTATGACTGTGTTTGAGTTTATCTTGTTCTGTAATTCTAAGAGAGTTTGCTTAACAAACTTGGGTGCTCCTCTGATGGGGGAGTAAATGTTTATAACTGTAATGTTCTGGGTATGGATTGTACCCTTTACTAATATATAGTGGACACCTTTATCTTTATGTACTGATTTTACTGAGAATTTAATTTTGTCAGAGATTGAGATTGCTACTCCTGCTTTTCACTTGGAGTTTGTTTCTGTCATTGACAGTGAGGTGGGTCTCTTGGAGGCAACATATGGATGGGTCTTGTTTCTTAATCCAGTCGGCTGTTCTGTGTCTTTTGATTTGATTGTTCAGCCCATTCACATTTAGGGAAATTATGGAAAAGTGGTTAGTGTCCTTTGTCATTATTTTTTCCCTTTTTGTGTTTAGTGATTTATAGGTGATTGCTTCCTGATAGGGGTTCTTGCTGTTCTGCAAATTGTTCTTGATTTTTTAATATTTTTTGTAATGCTGGTTTAGTGTGCATGTATTCATAGAGCTTGTCTTTGGAATGAAATATTTTTGTTTCTCCCTCAAATGTAAATACTAGTTTCACTGAATATATCAGTCTGGGTTGGTAGTTGTTGATCTTCATGGCATGAATGATATTTTTCCAAGCTTTTCTTGCATTTAGAGCTGGCGTGGAGAGGTCTTTGTTTTTATGGCATTTAAGATCAGCTCCTTAGTATTTGGGTCTAATGATTTTACTATGATGTGTGTAGACAAGTTCCTTCTAGGATCTTGCCTGCTTGGAGTTCTGAAGCCTTCAATAATACTTGGAGTTCTGAAGCCTTCAATAATGTGAGTATTTTCCCTTTTGAGGCTGGGGAAGTTCTCTGCTATGATTTTGGTAAATGATGATTGCATTCCTTTATTAAGAAACTCCTCCCCTTCTTTGATCCCTATTATACAAAGATTAGATTTCATGGCTGGTATGCAGGTCCTGGAGTTCTCTTTGTTGAATTCTGATGGATTTCTCCAGACTAATGATTCTCTGTTCCAGCTCTTATGTTTTACCTTCTGTTCCTGATGTCCTATTCTCCATCTCAGTCAATCTGTTGCTTAATGCTTCCATTTTTGTTTGCATTGTGGACACTGACCTGCTCATGTCTGCTCTGGGGGTATTACTCTTTTCTTCTAGGAATGTATAATTTTTTTTCTCTTTCTCTTTTGACTTCAAGGACCTTATGTTCCTGCTTTAATCTCTTTAGTCATGTTTCATGTCTCTTCAGGTGTCATTTCTTGGGACGGTGACATCTCTCTTGTCCCTTCACTCTTGTTTCCTTTTGGGCTTTGTGTGGGACTTTGATTATTTATTTATTTATTTATTTATTTATTTATTTTTTGCCAGTCCTGGGCTTGAGCTCAGGGCCTGAGCACTGTCCTTGAACTTTTTCAAGGCTAGAGCTCTACCACTTGAGCCTCAGCACCACTTCCGGCTTTTTTTCTGTATGTGGTACCGAGGAATCGAACCCGGGTCTTCATGCATGCTAGGCAAGCACTTTAACCACTAGGCCAAACTCCCGGCCCCGACTTTGATTATTTATATATGTCATAATTTGTCATTGCACTTTCCGAGGCATCGAAGACTGTTGTTGTAGGTTCGTTCTGTGGTTGGTAGGTGGCAGACTTTACTTGGTTTGGGACTGGTGGTTCTGGGAATCTGTGTATATATGTGGTTCTCAGCTAAATTAGTTCCGCTGTTGATTGGGTCAGAGTTTGTAGCTTTTACAGGTGTTTATCCCATTCCCAGAGGCTATGTGCTGCTGCACAGCTAGCTCTAAGCCCAACCAGTGGCCCCACAGTATGCCATAGGATAAGAGTTGCAGACTTCAGTCTCAGCTAGCCCAGCGGATGGCTAGTTTCCCTACCCTGTTCCCAGGGGTGGGGCCCAGCTGAGGGCCTGGGGTTTGGGAGTTTCCGGGAGCTCTCAGCTAAACCAGCCCAGAAAGTTTGGGGCGGGGCCCAGCCGAGGAGGGGAGGGCCTCTGAGGGCAGAGCTGCGCCTTTCTGGCTCTCCCAGTGGGAGCTCAGCCCCTGCTGGTCTGCCCTTCAGTTCCCTACTGTGTTTCAGAGAAGTACCAGGCTGCTTTGGTTGGGAGTCTTTTGGTGACTCTTGGGGGGCCCCTTGGTGCTGTTGTGCTGGAGGCTCCAGCAGGAGGGCGCCCCACTTAAGTTTGGGTGAGTCAGATGCTGGCTCAAAGACTCCCGTAACCTCCCCACCCGCTGTTGGAAGGCAGGGTCTCCCGCCCAGTCTCCAGTTTCAGTGGCCCGGGAGAGGAGGTTGTTGGGCAGGTGGGAGCAGGGACACCTCCACACCCTTTGTTGGGGTGCTGCGTCTTAGCACCCACCCACCTGTCAGTCTCCAGTCGATGTCCTGGGGGAGGGGCTGTTGGGGGAAGGGACAGGATTCTGAGTTCCTTGCCCCCCTGCACTTGCCAGTCTTTCTTGGGCGGGGTGGAGGGGTCTGGGTTAAGTTCTGTAGCTCACCACCAGCTCTGCTTTCCCGATGGGTTTGGGGGACCCACTGATTACTTACTCCTTGGGGTTTGGCTGTGAGCTGCTCCATGGTGTTGGAGGGTCATCTGCTTCCCCTCTGGTCTCCGCAGCCGTCTGTGCTGCTTGAGCCCGGGCTGTGTGGGTTTCTGTGTCTGGATCCCGCTGCTTCCTGGCGTTGCTGGAGTTCGAGGCTTCCCCAGGCAGGCGCCCTCCACCACAGCGTTCCCTGGCTTGGAGCGGGCAGTGAGGGGTAGGGAAGGGGTCCTCACATTTCATATTCTTTGAGAACGTTGGATATAAGCTTTATCTGGATTTCTTTTCTGGTTTGTGTACTTCTCCGTTGCTTCTTGAATTTGTAGTTGTGGATTTCTTAAGATAGCTCTTGGGATTCCCTGATTCTCTCTTTTTGTGGGAGAGAGCTAGGTGCCATCTTGCTTCAATGTGTTCCATTCTTATTGTTTGTTTACTGTAGACATTTATAACTACAAATGACATTAGAACTAATTTCATTTCATTTCAAAAGGCCTTGTATGGTTCTGTTTTTATATTCATTTGATTGTTGGAGTTGTAAAAATGTCTCCCTTAGTTCTTTGATGACCCACTGATGATACAGGCTCCATATATGTGAATACATTCTGTAGTTTCTCTTGTAGTTTTCTTTCTTTATGATCTGATAAAATATAAGAATTAATCTTCATGTAATTTTTTTTGTTAGTCCAGGGGCTTGAACTCTGGGCCTGATGCTGTCCCTGAGCTCTTCAGCTCAAGGCTACCACCTTACCCCTGGAGCCTCAGAACCACTTTTGGTTTTCTAGTGGTTAATTGGAGATAAGAGTCTCTTGGTCTTTAGTGCCCAGGCTGGCTTTGAACCATGATCCTCAGATCTTAGTCTCCTGAGTAGCTAGTATTACAAGCATGAGCTACCACACCTGACTTTTCTTGTAATTTTTTTTTTTTTGCCAGTCCTTGGCTTTTAGCTCAGGGCCTGAGCACTGTCCCTGGGCTTTCTCAAGGCTAGAGGTCTACCACTTGAGCCACAGCACTACTTCTGGCTTTTCTATGTATGTAGTATCAAGGAATCGAACCTAGGTCTTCATGCATGCTAGACAAGCACTCTACCACTAGACCAAAATCCCAGCCCCTTTTCATTTAATTTTTAAGACTTGCTCCATGAACTCAAACATGATATAATTTAGAGAAATTTCTGTTAAAAGGCTGTTTCTATTGCGGATTTTGTGTAGAAGGTTCTGTACATTTCTGTTAAGTTTGTCTGATGTATGATGTCATTTAATTGTGAAATGTTTTGTTGATTTTTGTTTTTGTTTTTAGGACTTTCAGGGTGTGATAGTTATATTGGGGTCTATCTAAGCCTTTATGTCACGCTGTGTTGTCTTATGAAACTAAGTATGCAAATATTCATTTTGTTATATCTCTTCTTTTATTAATGGGAAGTGGCCAACTTTAACTCTTCTGGTAAAAATAATACTGGGATTTTGAACTGGATGCTGGTGGCTCACGCCTGTATTTGTAACTACTTAGGAGTCTAAAATCTGAGAATCATAGTTCAAAGCCAGCCCAGGCAGACAAATACAAAGGACTTTGTCTCCTATTAACTAGCAAAAAGCCAGAAGTAGAGCTGTGGCTTAAGTGACAGAACACCAGCCTTGAGTGAAAAAGATAAAATGGGGACTCTCTGGTCCTGAGTTCCACTCCCAATATCAGCACAAAGAAAAATAAGTAAAATATTGCATTTTTTGTGTGTTTGTATTCTTGCTTGCTTTTTTTTGGCTTTGCCAGGGCTTGACTTCAGAGCCTCTCACTTGCTCAGCTGGGCTTTACCATATGAGCCACTCCTCTAGCTCAGCCTTCCACTGGTTAGTTTGGAGTTAGAATCTCACCGACTCTTCTCCCTGGGCTGACTTGAATTTGGATCCTCTGTATCTCAACCTTGAGTAACTAAGCTTACCAACACTTGGCTATTTAAAATGTTAAATGCACTAAGGTCATATCCCAATGGTGAGCTCTTACCTAGCATACACAAGGTACAGGATTCAGTCCTCACTGTCACAGCACGCAGATGAATGAGCAAACAAATAAATACAAGTATTCTAATATCACTGTAGGTGCTCTATAAATCCTTATTACTGGATGAATTGGCTTTCGTATTTGGAAAATGTATACTGGTTACTTTCCTAAGTAACTAATTATTTTGGTCTGTTCTAACCATCTGAATGAAACACAAAAGGACATTTTTTTAATCTCCCCATGATTTTCAGCAAGAGCATCTTGACCATTTGTTGGTGAACTTGAGAATGGAAGCACTGTTCGTGAAGGAGAATTTTAACATTCGGTGGGTTGCCCAGGCAGGATTTGTAGAAAACATCAACAGCATCCTCAAAGAGTACAAGCAAAGCAGAGGCCTACTGGTAACTATTACTGCCTCCTATTTGAAGTTTGGATCCAAACAAGGTTAGTTAAACTTAGTGTTGTGGGAATTAAAACAGTGAAGGTCCTTGTCTTTTTTTTTTTTTTTTTTTTTTGCCAGTCCTGGGCTTGAGCTCAGGGCCTGAGGACTGTCCTTGGACTTTCTCAAGGCTAGAGCTCTACCACTTGAGCCTCAGCAACATTTCCAGCTTTTTTCTATGTATGTAGTACCGAGGAATTGAACTTGGGTCTTTGTGCATGCTAGGCATTCTACCACTAGGCCAAACTCCCCGCCCCGGTCCTTGTCTTTTTCAAGCATTGAACAAACATTGAACATTGAAAGTTCAAACATTGAACTTTCTTATTTCAAGGTTTTTGGAATGTTTGGTGCCAGGCCTAGGGCTTGAACTCAAGGCCTGAGCTTTTTTTTTTTTTTTTTTTTCCTCAAGACTGGCAGTCTACCACTTGAGCCACAGCTCCACTTCTGGCTTTTAGCAGTTAATTGGAGACAAGAGTCTCAAGGAGTTTCATGTCCAGGCTGGCTTCAAACCATGATCCACAAATTATAGGTATGCGCCTGGCTCATTTCAAGTTCATTCTCAAGTTTGACAATTTTGAGCCAGATCTAATATCATACTTGTCCATAACACATTATAGATTTTTGCAGTAAGTGTTCATAATAATTTACACACTGAACATGGTAGTAAGCTCAAGGAAGACTGTCACAGACATAAAAGAAATTCCAGGTGCCTCTCTGGTCAGCTAATTTCAGAGCTGGGTAGAGCAGGATGTGAATATGGGAGAGAGTAGTCAGGAGGGAAACTGTGCCAGCAATGGGCTTGAACTCAAGATGTCTCACTCATACTTGGCTTCTTTCTCAAGGATGGTATTCTGCTCTTTGAGCCACAGTTCTACTTCCAGCTTTCTTGCTGGTTAATTGGAGGTAAGAGTCTCTCAAATTGGTCTACTCTGGCTGTCTTCAAACCATGACCCTTAGATCTCAGCCTACTGAGTAGCTAGGATTATAGATGTGAGCCATTAGTGCCCAGCTACAGGTTTTCTTTTTTGTTTTTTTAAATTCATGGATGAGCCTGGTATTCATGGCTCATGGCTGAAGTCCAAGCTACTAAGGATGTTGGATGTTACTCAATTCTCACCCGACTCCCTGCACAGATCAATGTGTATACCAGATACTATTAAATTCCTTCTGAGCCAGCTGCTGGGGGCTCACACCTGTAATCCTAGCTTCTCTGGAGGCTGACATCTAAGGATCAAAGTTCAAAGCCAGTGTGGGCAAGAAAGTCCATGAGACTCTTATTTTCAATTAACCACTTGAAAACCAGAAGTGGCACTGTTTTTCAAAGTGGTAGAGCCACTAACCTTGAAAAAACAAGCTCGGGACAGTGCCCAGGCCCTAGTTTAATCTCCAGGACTGAAAAAAAAAAAGCTTAATGAAATGAGCTTGAACCAGAACATGAGCTAAGAGTTCAGGAAGAAGTAAGAGTTAGCCTAAAGAATCCTGGGACTTTGAAAGAGACCTATGGCTGTGAAACGTTCCTGGAACATGCAGTGCTCACCCCAAGTTTCTTCTCCTTTTTTCAGCCAATCAAGATTTGTATTCTTGGTCCTCTCGGTGCAGGAAAAACAACGGTTGCCCAAGAACTGTCTAAATACTACAAAGTGCCTCACATTCGAGTAAAGGAAGTGGTTGCCGAAGCCATAGCCAAACTGGTAATGCTGAAAATTTCACTGAGGATCCTTTTCATCTATACAAAACTCTTTCTCAGGCTTGTCATACACGGGCATTAAAATAGATATGCCAAATAGTCCTATTGTTACTTGAATGGGATTTTGTTGTTGGCCACTGGTTATGAACACCTAGAAATCCATGGGCTTTCTCATTCTTTCCTGGGTTGTCCTTGAATTCTGGTCTGCCTGCAGCTCTCACTCAAAAGATATCTTATCTCTGTTTTCAGTATTTCAAAGTTATTATGTTGTTGTTATCTTGTTTCTCAGGATGTTACCCTTTTTACTATTTACTGAGAATGATAGATCCTGAGCTATGGTTCTATAAAGAAATAGTCTCTTTTTATGTGTATGTGGATTGAACACACAGTTGTTAAGCATGAGCTCTACCCCCAAATTGATTTCAATAAAATGTGCAGAAATTTGTTTCTACAAAATATGTTTCCTAGATAAGATACAGCCTAGTATCTTAGAAAGTTATAGCATTAGCATAGAAATATATTATTCTCCTACAAGCAGAGGTAAGGAAAAACCTTAGCCGGGCCAGCGGTTCACCCCGTAATCCTAGCTACTCAGGATATTGTGGCTTGAAGCCAGCCTGGGCAGAAACGTTTGCAAATCCGTGCCTCTAGTTAATCAGCAAAAATCCTGGATGGAGGCATGACTCAAGTTGTAGAGCATCAGCCAAATAAATTAAGCAAATGCAAGGTCCTGAGTTTAGATCCTCACCACTGCCACCCATCTTTGTAAATGTGCACATCCTGCACACTTGCCTACTGATGGCTGTTAGTGAGTACCTTCTGGATCCGGGTACCAGACTTGCTCTAGGATCACTGGTCAGATGATCAGTGAGTAGTAAATCAATGCAAGACACTATCCAATCTGAATATCCTTGTGGTGTGTAGGAGTCCATCCTTGCACCTAAGGACACAGGAGAGGGAGAAGAAGAAGGTGAAGAGGAAGAAGAGGAGGAGAACGTGGAAGATGCTCAGGAGCTCTTGGAGGGTGTCAAGGAAAGCATGGAGCAGAATGCAGGTAGCTCACTCAGCAGTGCGGGCGGCTCCCAGGAGCACAGACAGCTTGTCGTGCAGTGCGGTGGATCCCACAGCACCCAGCCATGTCCAGCTGCTTCACAGTGGTTATAGATTTTCAATCTGGCTATAAAAGACTTCCCATCTTGTATTTGAAGTAAATCACAATCCTAGCTCTTGGCGGGGAAGCAGAGATCCAGAGGATGGAGATTTGAGGTCAGCCCAAACAAAGAGTCAGACTCAAGCCAGGCACGGTGGCCTGTAATCCTAGCTACTCAGGAGGCTGAGATCTGAGGATTGCGGTTCAAAGCCAGATTGGGCAATAAAGTCTATGAAACTCTTATCCCCAATTAACCACCATTAGAAACCAGAAATGGTGCTGTGACTCAAGAGGTAGGACAGTTGCCTTGAGCTGAAAAGCTCAGGGACAGTGCCTAGGCCCAAAGTTCAAGTCCTACAACTGACAAAAAAGAAATGTCAGACTCCAATTCAATCAATAGAAATCTGGGTGTGGTGGCTGTGTTTATTATGTCAGCTAAACAGAAAGCCTCAATAAAAGGGTCATCTGGTCTGGTTCAGGCAAAAAGCAAGACCTTATTCTAAAAACTTACAAAAGCATAATGGGCTAGAGACATGGCTTTAGTGGTAGAGCACCTGCTGATAGATGACAGGCTCTGAGTTCAAACCTCAGTACTGCCCCTAAAATAAATAAAAAGCAAAGAACAACAGAAATTAAAGTAATAACAAAAACATTTCATGTGTAATGTCACCTCCTGGGTAAATTCATTGTTAATATTTTGGTGACTATCTATCTGATAACTTCCTGACATTAAAAAAAAACAACAAAAAAAACCTAAGGCTAGGAATACAGCAGATTGCTTACCTAATAGAGAAGAGGCCTGAGACTGATCCACGTGCACCTAAAACAAAACAAAGCAGAAAATCCAACAAAACTCTACAGAGAAAAATCCAAATGCTTATTCATAAATGTTTCTGAGTATCAAAATGTCAATTACATAAAACATTAATTAAAAGGCAAGGGATAAACCAAGAAAAAATGTCTCTATCAGAATGACTTGGTTAATATCCTTAATACATCACTATTAAATCCTTAGGAGAAGACACAGATAGAAGAGGAGCGAGTAGCCCCATGCGCTGGCTATCCAGCTGTACTCAGCTGTCTGTCTGATTCTGTGTCTGCTCACTGAGATGGGAGGGTGGGATAGGTGTCCCGGTCTCTACTCTCAGGCACTTAGGTCACCTGGGCACAGAGGCTTCCAGGGACTGTAGCTCTCCTGGGGGAACGGTCATATGACTGGGAAGGCAGTGGTTGCTGCTTAAAGCCCTGGATGATAATCTTAGTGTTCACCTCCCCTCCCCCACACTGGGTGTGGATGCACAGACCTTGGTGCTCACTAAGAGAGTAGGAACAATGAAGCACTATGAAGAAGATATTGGAGAACTTTAATAATGTTGCAAAACCTGAGCCAAAGCCCACATTAGTTATCAGAACCCAGCAAGAAAACAGACACATCAAACAAGGATGTCAGTATGCCTCAGAACCCTCCACCATCACAGACTGAGAACAAAGGTAGCTAGAAAATAGATGGTTCAGGTATAGTAATGAAGCTGTCATTACTGGTAATTATTTATTCAATCAATTAATTACAGTCACTATTTTTGTGGTACTGGGGATTGAACTCAGGGCTTTGCACATGCTAGACAAGTACTCTTAACAGCTTATGTCACTTGTTTATTTGTGTGTGTGTGTGTGTGTGTGTGTGTGTGTGTGTGTGTGTGTGTGTGTCTAAGAGGCAAGCAACTGGTGGCTCATGCCTGTAATCCCAGTTATTGACAACTAAGGATAGTGGTTCCAAGCCAGCTGAAGTAGGAAAGTCCAAGAAACCCTTACCTTCTATTAACTATCCCCAAACCAGAAGTGGAGCTGTAGTTCAAGTTGTAAAGCCTTCCACCTTGAGCAAAAAAGCTCAGGGCCCTGAGTTCAAGGGTGAGCAAGAAAGAGAGGAAGAGAGAAAGAGAGAAGGAGAGGGAGAAGAGAAGGACAAAAGCTGATACAGCAGAGAGCAGGGCTGCCTTTCCTGCCTCCTTCAGCTTGACAGGAAACACCCCCACCCTCCACCCCGGACACACACACCAGGCTGGACGTTGTTGGCAGCTCCCAAGCTAGAGGGCATTGGGTGGGAAGAAGTAATCTTTAGGGGAAGGGAAAATGTTTGAAGAGTCACTTCTTTCCCCTCCTGCCTCATTTCTTCTCCAGTTTGTCCAAACTCCTCTGCCTTCATGTTTACTGGAAATTAGATGAGGATCTTGGTTACGTTTGAATAAAACAAGACCTTTGGACCCATGGTCAGACAGGTGTTCAGGACACTGAGGGTGGAGCTCAGACTACTGCGTTACCACCACCACACACACACACACACACACACACACACACACACACACACACACACACACACACACACACACACACACACACCTACCCCTTAGTTACAGATTCTTCATGCTTGTTTTACATGTTTCAGTGGCATTGTGGAATCACTGACTATAGTCAAATGTTGGCTGGGCTAGTCTCTCCCTGCCTCCATGCATCTGTGAATTTGAAACTAAACAGAGAAAAATCTCCTAAATTTATCAACTTCATAATACCCAGACTATGGGTGGATTTTGGTGTAAAAATCTGACTTGTAATTATTTTTAACCATGTCTTAGTGATTATGATGAAAACGGGTTACATGTTCAACATTATTGCTATTTGAAAAGTAGACAAAATGAAAAGGTAAAAAAGTAGAGCAAGATTTTATTTATTTATTTATTTATTTATTTGATTTGATTTGTGGATCATGGGGAGGTGTCCCTGAGCTCTTCAGCTCAAAGCTACCACCCTACCCTTGAGCCAGCCCTACTTTCCTTTTCTAGAGGTTAATTGGAGATAAGAGTCTCAGGTCCTGTTGTGCTGGGCTGGCTTTGGACCTTGATCCTCTGATCTCAGCCTCCTGAGTAGCTAGGATTACAGGCGTGTGCCACTGCCGGCAGGGCAGGATTTAAAAAACTTGCCCTGTGCACTCTGCTAATTGGTGGGAGGAGGAGTGGCCCAGATTGGAGGTTGCTGAGAATGGGAACTCCAAATAGGTGCTGTGGAGTTCATCTCCTTTTGTTTTATTCCACAAGGAGATAAACTCTTAGGGCTTGAGCTGCCACATTCGTGGAAGGGAAGCAATATGCCTAATAGCCACAGTGCCTATCTACAGACTAACACCACACACACACACACACACACACACACACACACACACACACACACACACACACACACACACACACACACACACACACCTGAGGAATATTCGTCTTTTGAAAGGAGGATAGCTGGTTAAACAAACTATCCCCCACACACACACAAAAAAAAATCACCAAAAAAACTGAGGCATGAAAACTGTGCGTCCCCAGGCCTATTAACTACATGGTAAGTTTCTAACCTAAATCCAGCCCAGCGCCGTGGCTCCTGTAACACTAGCTACTCAGGAGGCTGAGATCTGAGGCAGTTCCAAGCCAGCCTAGGCAGGAGACTCTTATCTCCGTCTAGTGAACCAGCAGAAAGCCAGAAGTGGCTCTTAGACTCTAGGCAAAGAATCTTAGCCCTGAGTTCAAGCTAGAGAAACAACAACAAAAAAGTTGTGACATGAATAGGCCTGGAGGACATCATGCTTGCATCATAGTAGGGATTGTCCTTAAATAGACTGAGCTGCTCTTGTCACAAAATAAAGTAACTAAGATGACAGATATATTGATCTGCCTAAGTACAAAGGTCATTTTATTGTATAGGAGCATGTATAGCATCATATTGTAAACCTCAAATAGAAACAATAAAATTTGCTTAATTAAAATAGTAGATGGAGGCTGATGGCTCATGCCTATAATCCTAGCTACTCAGGAGGCTGAGATCTGAAAATCATGGTACAGAGCCAGTCCAGTCAGGAAAGCCTGTGAGGCTCCTCTCCAATTAACTACCAAAAAAGCATGAAGTGGTGTTGTGTCTCAAGTGGTAGAGAACTAGACTTGAGCAAAGAAGCTAGCTCAGGGATAGAGCTCAGAAGCTTTAAAAAGCTTCTGCTCAGAGAGATCCCATCTTTGCATATTAGTGTGACTGCATGATATTTAATTTTTTTCACATCCTCCACATTGGTGTTTTATTATAATTCAGAAAAAAATACAATGGGCAAGAGTAAACAAGCTCAAGCAACATATCACTAGTGATTAATTCAATATAAAGGAAAAACTAGTCATTTTGGGGTTACTCATCCAAATTCTAAAGACTCTTCTCTTTATTTACCCACCAAAGAACCGGAATTGGTGCAGTGGCTCAAGTGGTAGAGCATTAATCTTGAGCAAAAATGCTTAAGAAAGGTGCCTAGGCCTCGAGTTCAAGCTGCCAAGACTTCTACCAAGACACAAAGAAAATGTATCCCCAACTGTGTGTCCTTCCATGTTCTCGGAGTGTTTCAGGAACTGACAAGGGAATAAAAGGTGTTAACAAAAACATGGTGATATTTCATTTTTAAATTTTATATCTTGGCCACTTCTTTTGAGGGAGGTGGTAATACTGAGATTTGAACTCAGGTCTTCATGCTTGCTGGATGAGCACTCAACCACTTGGCCATTTCCTACCCCAATTTGTTTTTCTTCTTTTGTGCAACGACAAACCTTACTGGGAAGCCATGGAAAAGCATTGCATAATGTTAAATAACATCTCTATATTTTTGTCCCAGCCATGATACTTGAAGTTCTAAAGATATGATTATTTTCTGAGATGGGATTATTTTCTGAGTCCTTTACTGTCGAAGTTAGAAGAAAGGAGAGATACTCTAATTCAGTCCGTTGACTGGCATGAATAGTGGGATAAAAAAAGTAGCCCAAACCACTTATACCTATAACTCTAGCTGCTCATGACCCTGAGATCTGGAGGAGAGCAGTTCAAGGTCAGCCTGAGTAGAAACGCTTTGTCTCCATCACAACCATCAGAAAGAAGGGTGGGAGGCCAGGATCAAGTGGTAGACTATGAACTGAGCAAGCACGTCAGCCAGGTGTTCAAACCCTAGTGCCACTCAAAAGAATAATACACTAAAAGTGTAGTACAGGCTCTAGTAGGAACTTTAGAGGTCAGCCTCTCAGACTTGACAAACTGCCATTCCTTTCTGTCTGCCTTCGGGAAGGTGAGGATGGGTAGCATCCTGGCACACAGAGGCTTAGAGAGTTAGGACAGAAGGATGGACCTTGACATGGGGTTGCATCATGCTTGCATTTAACCATACTGTCGCGGAACAAACACCTCCAGCCAGCCTCTCCCAGAAACTTCCAGGAAACAGCTCCTTTGGACTTAGAGTGGGAACTGCCCTAGGGACAAAGATCAATACAACCACCCCCACCCCCTCCCACACACTGCCACTGAGCTCCGCCTCCAGCCCTTCCCGAGGCTCTAAGGAGAGTAGTACCTTTGAGATCAGGTCAAGCTGTGCTGCTATTCAAATCTAGCAAATATTTATTTAGCACCTCCTTTGGTGCTGGGAATTGAACCTTGTACCACTATACAATTGAACGCCATACCAATTGGACTACACCCTCATCCTGAGCACCACCTTTGACTAAATCAAATGCCAGCCACATGAATACTATCTCACTGGATTCTTTTTTCCTTGTTGCCAGTTCTGGGGCTTGAACTCAAGGCCTGGGCTCTATCCCTGACCTACAGCACCACTTCTAGCTTTTTCCGTTTGTGTGGTACTGGAAATTGAACCCAGGGCTTCATGTATGCTAGGCAAACATTCTACCCACTAAGCCATATTCCCAGCCCATTGCTCTGTTCTTTCTGCAGATCAACCCATTGATCTCTCTCTATATTGAACTTGAACTCACATGTACCTTCAAAGCAAGCAATCACATATTTCTTTTTTTTTTTTGCCAGTCCTGGGCTTGAGCTCAGGGCCTGAGCACTGTCCTTGGACTTTCTCAAGGCTAGAGCTCTACCACTTGAGCCTCAGCACCACTTCCGGCTTTTTTCTATGTATGTGGTACCGAGGAATTGAACCCGGGTCTTCATGCATGCTAGGCAAACACTTTAACCACTAGGCCAAACTCTTGGCCCAACATATTTTTCAGTTTTATGGATAAAGGATTTTCTAAAACACTTGTTTTCCAGAATCGGTTTAGAATCTCACTTGGCACAAATATGATCCCTCTGTAATATATTTTCTTTTCAACAGGTCGTCTAGAAGATCAATATTTAATCAGATTCATAAAAGAAAAGCTAAAATCCATGCCTTGTAGAAATCAAGGTTATATTTTGGATGGATTTCCAAAGACCTATGACCAAGCAAAAGACCTCTTCAATCGTAAGTCTGCATTTCCTTTGTGTTTGCAGGTTTATACTCAAATAAGTTGTCCCCAGAAATAATCATTCAAAGAAACAAAGACTAGAGAGACTTGGATTACCTTTTATTATATGCATATTCCCCCCCCCCCTTTTTTTTTGTATGGCAGTACTGCAGTTTGAACACTGGACTTCATGCTCCGGCTTAGCTTTTTTGCTGACTGAACTCTACTACTTGAGCCACAAGTATACTTCCATTTTTTTTGCTGGTTAACTGGAGAGAAAAGGTTCAGAGGTTGAGTACTGGTGGCTCATGCCTTTAATTCTAATCTATGCAGAAAGCTAAGATCTAAGGATCTTAGCTCAAAGCCAGCCTGGGCAGGAAAGTCCCTGAGACTCTTATGTCCAATTAATCACCAGAAAACTACAAGTAGAGCTGTGGCTGAAAGTGATAAAATGCTAGCCTTGAGTGAAAGAGCTCAGGGACAGCACTCACGCCCTGAGTAGGCCCCCATGAGTGAAAGAAGAAGTTTCAGGGATTTTTCTTTTCAAACTGGCACAGAACCTTGATCTCTGCCTCCCGAGTGGCAGATTCCTGGCACCTGGCTCAGCCTTTACATTTTAATTTTTTTTGTCACATGAGTACTGAACACACAATATACTTAACTTCTTAATACATTTTTAAGTGCGTAATATGTTATAATTAACTCAGGGTATCATGTTTTCCTCAGTGGATTTCTAGGGCTTAATCACCTTGCTGGACTAAAACCTTATACCTGTTGATTAGTAAGTCTCCTCTTCTGTACCCCGAAGTCACAGGCAGCCACTCACCATTCTCTTCCATCCTATGAATCTAGTTAAGGTACCTTATATAAGCGAGATGGTGCAGCCTTTGATCCGCTGCAACTGGCTTACACGTTCAGCATAATGTATTCAAACTTCATCCATGCTTTCATTGTTTCAGAATTTCTTTCTTTTCCAAGACTGAATGGTATTCCATTATATATATGAACAAAATATCAATGGACATTTAGATTCATATAGGATTTGAAATGTTGACTGTGACCACTAATAATGTTAATAAACACAACTGCTTATGTTTTTGTTTTACTAGAAGAAGATGAGGAAGAGGAAGAAGAAATCAGGGGAAAAATGTTTCCTGTTGACAAAATAATTGTACCAGGTAAAATTTAAGTGTTTTTGCAGATCATATTTTATAGGAATGCTAGGCAATATCTCTTTTGTATCAAGACAAGCTTTTCAATTTTAAGACAGCAGATCTAGTTTTAGGAGGGAAAAGTTTAAAAATGCAGAAAGCAGAAATTGTGGGCATATCAGGAACATTAACATTCTGAAATGGGTTGAAATCTCTTGGAGAATGTTCATTTTCAGTGTTCTTCTCACAAAGTAGCCTGTGGGTGTGCGCTCTGTGATGGCTTAGCTCCAGAGTCTCTTGGGAGGTGGCAGGTCCCAGGATCACCACCATCCTGGAACTGGCAGGCTGACTAGCTGCTTCTCAGTTCACCAGGAACTGAATGCTCTTGAAAAGGAAGCACAAAAGAACAGGATTCACAAAGCACAGAGCAGGCACTGCTGTGGCTTTCCTGTGAATTTTTTTATTAAAGAATTTATTAACATTGATTTTTACATCATATTTCAAATGACATATTTAACAAACAAGTATTCATGAAGGGAATCTCTATACAATCACTGGCACTTAGATTTTAGAACATAATTGAAATTAGGCTGAGGGTTTGTATGTCATACATATTAATCTATGTATTAAAACATTATGTCTATAGAGTCACAAACTTTTATGTCTATGTAGTTGTGTTTATATTTCCAGTACCATGTCCATAGCATTGGGTATGTGAATAATGAGTTCTCGCTCTTGTACTGTTTGGATCTAATAGCCACATACTAAAGATACCATGTGCCTTTTGTTCCTTTGGTCTTGACCTATCTCACTCAATATGATTCACTCTAAATTCATCCACTTCCTTGCGAATACCATTATTTTATCTTGTCTGTTGGCTATGTAGAATTCCATCTTGTCTGTTGGCTATGTAGAATTCCATTATGTGTCTGTGGATATATATATATATATATATATATATATATATATATATATATATATATATATATGGAGAGAGAGAGAGAGAGAGAGAGAAAGAGAGAGAGAGGGGGGGGGGAGGGAGCCCATTTTCTGTATCCATTCATCAGCAGTAGGGCATCTGGATTGTTTCCATCGCCTGGCTATTGTGAATAGTGCAGAGATGAACATAGCTGAGCAGGTGTCCTCATCATATCCCGGGTTATGATGTTCTTTGCTGTGAATTTTTAATGATTTTCTGTTACTTGTCAAGTATTACAGGGTGGGGAATAGTTTGAAGCCATGGTCAAATGCAAGAACAAGTTGCTTTCTGCTACTCAGATTGACATTGTAATCTAAAATGGCCTCCTCAACTGGCCTCAAGTCCTTCAGAGACACTCAGGCAATCGTCACTTCTTCTTGGTCTAGGTTCTGCTAACAGAGAAGCTTATGGAAGCACTGCAACCTGAGATAGCAGTCATTCTCAGAGATAGGTATACTGTTTGCTTATGGATTCTAAAACCATGAAGTGCCATTGAGATGAGCTGTCTCGGATATCCCATAAATTCATGTGCCGGCTTGGGAAGAATAGATCTCTCTGAGTTTCCCAGGCTTTCCATTTGGTGGCATGTACCGTTACAGGGTGATAGTCATTCATTGCAAACTCCACAGTAAATCATAATGGTTTGAGTGACTAGATAAAACCCAGCTCTTAATAAGCTGGGAGACTAGATAAAGTCCAGCTCTAAATGAGCTGGGCATAAAGCATGCAGTTTACCAAACTTTCCATGATCTTGTAAGGTAGGAGTCATACCCTGGCCACCAGATCTGATAGCTGAAGTGTGGAGATTTAATCAAGTCCCTTTCATTTCCTATTGAACTCAGGACTTCTCACTCCACTTCCTCTAGGAAACAGAAGTAATGATGCTACTCAGAAGATAAGGAAATGAGACTTCAGAACAAGTTTCTGAATTTCGCCAGATGTATGTGGCTCAAATCTGTACTCCTAGCCAGTCAGGAGGCTGAGAGATGAGGATCCTGGTTTAAAGCCAGGCTTGGCAGACACATCTGAGAGATTCTTACCACCAATTATTAAGTAAAAAGCTGGAAGTTGGAGTGGGGAGTTTGGCCTAGTGGTAAATTGCTTGCCTAGCATGAATGAAGACTCAGGTTCAATTCTGTAGTACCACATACATGGGGGGGCGGGGAAAAGCCAGAAGTGGTACTGTGGCTTAAGTGGTAGAGCTCTAGCCTTGAGAAAGTCCAAGGACATTGCTCAGGCCCTGAAAAAGCTAAGCAAGAGTGAGAGGCCCTAAGTTCAAGTCTAACCCCAGCACACACACACACACACACACACACACACACACACACACACACACACACACACACACACACACACAATTCTGTACTTAATGCACTGGACTTCTTACTCTTCGTTGGATGAAGTCCAAATATGTCTGAGTTGTAATCTGCTTGCAATGTATTCCCCATAACTTGTCCTCTTTCCAGATATTGTCTTTATTTTCTATATTCCTAAAAGAAATTAGAGCATTGTCTCATTTGTAACTTTGTAACTTTAATTCATAGAGGTGGCTGAGTGATTGAAAGAAGAATTTATTACATTTCCTGAGAGAAGGGACAGCCACTCTATACAGGGCTCTGTGGGGAGCACTAGGTAAGGTCAGGAGCCAAAACAGAGTGGAGGACCACAACGTTAACATGGATTTCACTGGGATAGAAAGACAGGCCAGAGGGAAAGCCTGAGATTCAGATGGGATTGGCTTGTCTATAAGAAGCATGTTCCCAAGTCAGTAGTCCATTGTCTTTAGGAATTAGCTAATGATGGGAGGGGCATTCTCACCCCACGTGTGAGAGACCCATTTAGATGTCAAAACATCACAGAAGGAAGGAAAAAACAAATTAATATAAGTAGTCATGCTTGATGCAAGTGAAGAAACACTGGAATCTGGTGATTGGGTTCTTGATATATATTTTTTTAACCTCTTAATAAATTTCCTTGTGTTTTATCATGGGCACTAGCCATTTTGTTCTTCTCAGATCTCCTAGATGAAGCAGGCTACTTAAAGTAGCACCTAACTGAGGAATATGGAAAATGTCATGAAAACCTAGATTTTCACATGACTACAGATGGTGGACAATCTGACCAAGAAAACACCTGTAATTATGTCCACAGTTAACCAGTGTAAGACAGTAGGTATTTAGAATAATTACCTTGAGATACTGTTAACTCGTGAAACTCTGTTCTGAATTATGAAGAAAAAAGGCTTTAAAAAAGTATCCACTGGAAAACCAGACATGGTGGCTCACACTTGTAATCCTAACTACTCAGGAGGCCGAGATCTGAGGATCAAGGTTCAAAGCCAGCCCAGGCACAAAAGGACCTGAGACTCTTATCTCCAATTAACCTCTAGAAAAGAGAAGTGGGGCTGTGGCTCAAGGGTAGGGTGCTAACCTTGAGCTGAAGAGCTCAGGGACAACACCTAGGCCCAGGGGTAGGTAGGTAGCCTTGAGATGAAGAGCTCAGGGACAGTACCCAGGCCAAGTTCAAGCCCCATGACAAAAAAAAAAAAAGAATAAATGAATGCAGATGAGTAAGATTGGCTGGCACTGTCATAGCATATACCAGACAATTTACAGGAAAAGCCACAGCACTCTGAAGCTTTGCCAGTCTTTATAGATAGCAGTTCATTAAAGATACTTGGAAGCTGAGTTCTCCAGCTGTTGTGGAGCAATTCCTTTAAAACTTTTTCTTCCATTGACCTTCACTTTAATCCCTCCTTCATGTTCTATGTATCCAGTGAGCCTGTGCTAGAACCAGTTGCTTTGACATTTGAAAGAAAGCTCACAGGTACGTATATGCTCACCATTAGTATGCTGTGTAGGTGAAATGTTTGATAATGCTGTGTTTGTATTGAAATTACTATTTCATAGCCAACGGCCTTGTGGGTGAAAAGAACTGGAACTAAATAAATAAAAGTCCTGGGAGAAGGAGTTCCTCAATTAATTAAATTATTATTATTATTATTTTGGCAAAGCAGCCATCAAAGCATTTTGCTCAAAGCCTGTAACAACTGTGCTGGAAAGTAGGCAACGTGAGGAGTGCAGAGGAAGTAAAAGTCACAGGGTTAAGAGATTATTTGTACGTACTTTCTGCTGCTTCTATTAAAAGGGGAAAATAAAAGGCTGGACAATATATGTTTGGTTTGGGCCCACAGGGCAGTCCCCGGAAACATGAGATGGGAGTGTGTTTACCCTGTACAAAAGGCAGCAAGAAGGCTATGGCAGCATGATCTCCAAGGCCATCTCCAGATGGGCTGCCTGCCACGGGATTACTACCACCCAGCTGGGCTGGGCTACCTCAAGATTCTGTCTTCTTCCCAGAGTTCGTTTGTGGCCTGGATGCCTCAGATGAGTTTCTGAAGGAGCGAGTGATAAACCTTCCTGAGAACGTTGTGGCAGGGACACACTATAGCCAGGACCTGTTCCTCCGGGCCCTGAGCACCTACCGGGACCTCAATACTGAGGATGAGACGGTCTTCAACTATTTTGATGAAATTGAAATCCACCCGATACACATTGGTACGAAATGCAGAGCCACTCCATGTCTGGTGGCTGGGGGGCCGAGGAAGGCTGGGGATTATAGCCATATGACAGATGGCTTGGAATGCCACAGCACACGCTGGTGTGGGCAGACGCTGTTAAAGCATATGCATAGATTAGGATGTCAGATGCCAGTGGCTTGCACCTGAGAGCCTAGCTACTCTACAGGTGGAGATGTCCAATGAATCAGCAAAATGCAGGACTAGAGGCATGGCTCAAGTGGTAGAATGTCAGTTGTAAATAAAAAAGCAGAACAAGAGCAAGAGGTCCTGACTTCAAATACCCATACCAGGCAGGGTGCAGTTGCTCACTCCTGTAATTCTAGCTACTCAGGAGGCTGAGATCTGAGGATCACAGTTCCAAGCCAGCTCAGGCACTAAAGTCTGTGTGACTTTTATCTCCTATTAACTGCCAGAAAACCAGAAGTGGAGCTGTGGCTCAAGGGGTAGGGTGATAGCTTTGAGCTGAAGTGCTCAGGGACAACGTCCCAGCCCGGAGTTCAAGCCCCATGACTGACAAAAAAAAAAAAATCGAAAAAGGAGAAAGAAATGAAGGATCACCATACTGCTGCCTCATTGTGTGCCCATCATGCCTGTCTTATCTCCACACTGACCACCCAAAGAGGAAGTTGAGGGCAGGTAATTCCAGGTCAGGAATGTGGCTGGGCTGCAGAAGGGTGTAGAACAGGCCCCCCAGACAGATGCTGGAAATCACATTATCTTTGGACTCCAGTGCCTCTTTGATCTTTTCTCTCTTTGGATCTGTGGCAAGGGCTCTGCCCTTCCTTCCTACCTCGTGTTCCACACAGAGGTGGGCTGAGGAGTTTCCAGGGGAACCAAGTTCAAAGGTGGACTTGGCTCCCTCTGTCCCAATTCCACATTCCTTGAAGGGCAACTGTGCTGGACACAAGGTTTGGTCAAGTACCCACTTGGGCTCAACCACAAGTTACCTTGCTCCAAGATCAAGGTAGACTATATTTTGAAATAGAGTCTATGTCAAAAATGTTGTGTGACACTTAGTGATATCAAAGGAGTGGTGTGAAGTTCAATATGGCCATGATTGTTTTTAGGGGGGAGAACTCACTGTGTCTATCAAGAAGCTTATCTCCTCTCTTTGCCTTCTTCCTTCTCTCCTTCCTCACCTCTTCTTGTTTTGGCATTGATATTAACATTAGGGCAACATCCTGATGTTTAACTTCATATATAGCTAATCAAAATGGCTAATATTATTATGAACTGAAAATGCATCCTAGAATCATTAACTTTCAGAAGCAACTATCCAAAGGACTCTTCAAGGTCAACCTTCCTGGCTCCAACAGATGCAGGACTCCCTTTGAGAGAAGTACTTCCAGGGCTAGAAGGCTCACTCTTCCAAGGTGGTCTATGTTAGCCACTACCATGTATTGTCTTAGAAAATTAGCTAATAAAGGAAATTTTAGAGTCTTTTTCTAAGAGACATGAAGCTCTAGGTTTACAAACTCAGCTTTACAAAAGGATCAAAATCAAAAGTCTGGGTCGTGGTTTTAGAGATTCCAGTCCCTAATCAGGTAGCCTGTTGCTTTGGGCCTGTGATGTGGCAGAAGAAAACTATCTACCTCACAGTAGCAGAAGAAAGGAACAGGAAGATACTGGGAGTCAATTTTTAGGGCATTCCCCTTCCCCACGACCTCCTTCTAAAGGCTTCACCGCATCCCCAGGCACTGCTCTAGGAACTAAGCATTTAACATACGGAATTTGGGGACATTCAAGGTCCAAACTATAGCAGGATTCATTTCAGCATCCATCTACTCAGATCAGTGGTCATGACTAAAACTCATAAACCCAAACCCTCACCCTCCTTCTAACTGCTCTTTTGCGGATTGGACTAGGAAGTTTTTCTTCTCCCTTGGTTTGGTTGTGGGGCTTGAACTCTGGGCCTGGATGCTGTCCCTGAGCTCTTCAGCTCAAGGCTAGCACTCTACCACTTGGAGTCACAGGGCCACTTCCAGTTTTCTGGTGGTTAATTTGGAGATAAGAAGCTCACGGATTCCTGCCAGGGCTGGCTTTGGACCTCAGATCTTAGCCTCCCGAGTAGCTAGGATTTACAGGCATGAGCCACCAATACCTAGGAATTCTGAAGTATGCTGTCAGCTAGAAAAGGAAACTTTAATGTGGCAATTTACATAATTTACTATTGCAAATTGACAGCAATAAAGCATTTGCCTGACTGTAGGCAGACCTGAAATGTAAGTGTGTGTTTATCTCCTCTATTCTGGGCATTTAAAGATGTAGGAAAACTTGAAGACTCTCAGACCAAAACTATTCTCAAGCTGCTCATTAAAGAGATTGGGGAGCCTCGAAATTATGGTTTAACAGATGAGGAAAAGGCAGAACTGGAGAGAAAGATTTTGGAGGAACGCCTGGCCAAGGAGGCTGCAGAGGAAGCGGAACGTGAGCACAACGAGGCCATGGAGTTGGCAGAGAAGCTAGCTCGCTGGGAGGAGTGGGTGAGTGGGTGAGCTTGGGGGAGAGTTAGGGGCAGAAGCTGGCAAAGGAGGCTGGCAGAGCCACGGCACTTAGATCCACTTCCCATTCTGCTGCAGAGATATAGCCTAGGAAATACACCCAAACAAGTTTCTGTTTTCTTGGTTTGTGTTTGATGTCAATAGGCACCATTTTCTTTTTTCTTTTTTGCCAGTCCTGGGGCTTGAATTCAGGGCCTGGGCACTGTCCTTGAACACTTTGCTCAAGGCACAGTGCTCTGCCACTTGAGCCACAGTGGCACTTCCTGCTTTTACTGTGTATGTGGTACTGAGGAATCGAACCCAGGGCTCCGTGCATGCCTTCAAGCACTCTACCACTAGGTCATGCTCCCAGACCAACAGGCACTATCTTCATAAGGACAATGTGTGGTCTTTGACTATGCAGTAACAACTAAAGCACCCATTGTCAGTATTAATAATACCCATCTCTGTAATGTGTAACATTTTACTGCGTGCTGCTGACCTTGTGATAATTTGATTTTCCTCCATTTACCCATCTGACCTGCTCAGCCAGCCTACTACTCCTCATTTCCCAAGTCATTAAGTCTAGTAAGTGATTTGACTTCCAAAATTAGCACTCCAATCCACCCACAGCTCAGGGTTGGTGTTTCTCTGGCTCTCCAGACCTATCCTGCATATCTTTTATCTGTTCTAACAGATAAAACACGGGCCCATCATATCCACTCTGTAGTAATAACACTTCACAGGGGGTCTGGCATAGTTAAGTGGAAGTTCCATTTAACTGTGGTCCACAGGGCCCTATGAGACTTGGCTGCTTCTAACTGTCCCCCATTTCACACAGTACAATGTTTCATTTCTATCATCTGTACATCAACATTCTTATCTCTCCTATCTCTTCTAGGGATACTTTTTCGTCATATGTAAAAAAATAATTGAAATTCTGCCTCTACAACTTTACACCTTCTTTTTTTGGCCAGTCTGGGGGCTTGAACTCAGGGCCTGGACACTGTCCTTGGACACTTTTTGCTCTGCCACATCGCCACTTCTGGCTTTTTCTGTTTATGTGGTACCATGGAATCGAACCCAGGGCTTTGTGCATGCTAGGCAAGCACTCTACCACTAGGCCACACTTCTGGCCCACATCTTATATTAAAATATTTTTCAACTACTATCTTCTTTCCATTTATTCCAATGTAACATATATTTTATGTATTTATCTTGCTTCTTGCCTCATCCCTGCACAGAACTCAGTTCTCTGGACCATGGTATGTAGTTGAAACTTTGACCTTATGGTACCAAGCCATGTGTGAAGAATTGTTAGTAGAATTGTCCACATTTTGCAGGAGCACCTGGAAGAAACACTGGAATCAATTAGAGTTGGGGTCATAGTGGGTCTGGGAGCCAGAAAGCACTGCATAGTTTTGATGAGAAACTCATTACTGTATTTTCAGTGCCTAGAACCGCCCTCAGTAAAGGAATTATGACCTTATGCACATACTTTGGGGTTTCATTTCATCTCCTTAGCATAAATTCCTAATATTTTCTGGGTTAGATCCGATACCTATTTTCTTTTCTTTTTTTTGTCAGTCCTGGGGCTTGCACTCAGGGCTCAAGCACCATCCTTAGGCTTTCCTCAAGGCCAGCGCTCTACCACTTGAGCCACAGCATTGCTTCCAGCTTTTTTCAGTATATGCAGTACTGAGGAATTGAACCCAGAGTGTTGTGCATGCTAGGCAAGCACACTACCACTAGGCCAAACTCCTGACCCTCGATGCCTATTTCAAAACTACCTTGGTAGCAACGGTAAAAATAACTCACACATTCCCTACCAGTGGTTGTTTTTGTACTCTTCTCCAGCCCTGCTTTCACAACTTTGCTCAATGTGTCAGGTTGATAGATAAAGCCCAATCTCATATTCATTTCTCTGAGCATTCATTTGGCAACTTAGTCTAACGTTGTTAGGATTTAAGTTTTATACATTGCACATTTTTCTCTAGAAGGCTGTCTGTCTGCTTATTATTTCGTAAGAACTTTTGATAATGCCGTGTAAGTGAAGCAATTGGTTTTGCCAAGTCTTGCTAGTAGAGTTCCCATCCTGCTTCACACTCTGTGGGCACATGGCCCTGCCCTGGTTACTGTGCATGTCAACTTCTCTGTGATGTTGATTGAACCTGTTTCATAGAATGGCCTAACAAAACAACAGGCATATTTACACAGCATCTACATAATATACTATCCCAGCTCTTTACAATATGTTCAGATATTTTTCCTGAACTTGTTGCTTCACTAACTAATATTATTTATGGTCTTTTGTCTGACCAAGTGAAAGTTTTATGCTTATATTAATAGTCAAATCCATCCATTCCCTCCATCTCCTTTTGGTACTGGGTTGCTGCCTTGCCAAGAAAGACCTATTTTCAAGTGAATAATGTGAGTTAGGACCCTTTACCTTTCAAGAACCCAAAAGGCAAGCTCAAAATGGCTTTGGCATAAAGAAGGATTCTTAGAAGGATTAAGCTGGCTTCAAGTGAGGCTGACAAAATGACTCAAACGTATCAAAGAATTGGGATCTCTGATTCTTTTCTATCTTTCATGGTTAGAGTAATCTAGAGAATATATTTGATATGCCCATTCTTAGTTAGCGTCCCTGGCTAAGAGGTTGGCTGGACTTACACAAAAAAAGAAACAAAAAAGAAAAGGAGGATGGAATACTAAGCACTTTCCTAGTACCCTCAAGGCTAGCTCTGTCTCTCTGTCTCTCTCTCCCACTCCCAGTCCTGGAGCTTGAACTCAAGACTGGGATCCTGTCCCTGAGCTGCTTTTTTCTCAAGGCTAGCACTCTTACCACTTGAGCTACAGTGCTACTTCTGACCTTTTCTGTTTGTATGGTGCTGAGAAATTGAACCCAGGAGTTTGTGCATGATAGGCAAGCACTCTACCGCTAAACCGCATTCCCAGCCCCTAGAAATTATTTTGATGCAAAAAATGATCCTATCGGGCCGGGAGTTTGGCCTAGTGGTTAAAGTGCTTGCTTAGCATGCATGAAGACCCGGGTTCGATTCCTCGGTACCACATACATAGAAAAAAGCCGGAAGTGGTGATGAGGCTCAAGTGGTAGAGCTCTAGCCTTGAGAAAGTCCAAGGACAGGGCTCAAGCCCTGAGCTCAAGCCCAGGACTGGCAAAAAAAAAAAAAAAAAAGATCCTATCTGAGAATGATGGTACATGTCTATAATCCCAGCACTTGAAAGGTTGAGGCAGGAAGATCAAGAGTTCCACGTGGGCTACATAAGAAGTTCTTAGCAAGACCCTGTCTCAAAAATAAACAAGCAAATAAAATAAAGAAAAAGAAAGGAAATGAACAGTTTCCGTTTGTTCATGGTTTTTAAAGGAGTAGACAGGTTTTATAACACCATCTGCATTTTTCTTCTTTTTGCTTATTAGAAATACCATCTTGATTTTAAGATGGTAGCAGTTTTAATTTCAATGCTTTCTTGTGGGGGAGGGGGGAAGGTTCTCCCATTACTGACTATACATTTACCCTTTGCCAAAATGTTGTGTTTACAGAATAAACGACTGGAGGAAGTGAAGAGAGAAGAAAGAGACTTACTGGAGGCCCAGTCTGTTCCCTTAAGAAACTACCTAATGACTTATGTCATGCCAACTCTTATGCAGGGTCTCAATGAGTGCTGTAAGGTTAGACCTGATGATCCCGTTGATTTCTTGGTAAGATTTAATTTTATAAAAAATAATCATTTGAAGCCAGGCATTGGTGGCTTATGCCTGTAATCCTAGCTACTCAGGCGTCTGAGACCTGAGGATTGTAGTTTGAAGGTTGCTGGGGCAAGAAAGGCTATAAGACTCTTATCTCCAATCCAATTAATTACTGAAATATTAAAAAGTGCAGCTGTGGCTCAAAGTGGTAGAATGCCACCCTTGAGGGAAAAAAAAAAAAGCGCAGGAGTGGGTGTGGTGGCTCACGTCAATAACCCTAGTTACTCAGGAGGCTGAGATCTGAGGATCAAGGTTCAAAGCCAGTCCCAGCACTAAAGTACATGAGACTCTTATCTCCAGTGAAACCACCAGAAAACTGGAAGTGGCACTGTGGTTCAAGGAGTAGGGTGGTAGCCTTGAACTGAAGATCTCAGGGGTAACATCCAGGCCCAGATTTCAAGTCCCACCACTAACAAAAATAATAGCACCAATGGCTTAAGCCTGTAACCTTAGCGACTCAGATCTGAGTGTTGCGGTAAGAAGCCAGTCTGGCAGGAAAGTCTAAGAAGCACTTATCTCCAATTAATCACAGAAAAAGCCAAATGTGGACCTGTGGCTCAAGTGGTAGACTGCTAGGCTCAAGCAAAAGGAACTCTGGGATAACACCTAGACTCAGAGTTCAAGTTCCAGGACTGGCAAAAGTAAAAAAAAAAAAAAAAATCCTAATCATAATAATTTGAAAATGTTTTAACAGGAATCCAATTAAGATAGAGAAATGAATAAATGTTATTTGGAAATAGCTTCTAAAACATTCATAATTTACTATATATTTTCCCCCTCTCTCCTTCTTCCCTCTTGCCCCCCCTCTCTCCCCCCCCCTCTCTCTGTCATGGGGCTTGGACTCTGGGCCTACACATTGTCCCTGAGCTCTTCAGCTTATGGCTACCCCTTGAGCCACAGTGCCACTTCTGGTTTTCTTGTGGTTAATTGGAGACGAATGTCATTGTCTTTAGTGCCAGGCTGACTTTGAACTGCAGTCCTCAGATTTCAGCCTCCTGTGTAGATAGGATTACAGGCGTGAGTTACCGTGCCCATCATCTCTCTCTTTTCTTTCTCTTTGTACCAGTCCTGGAACTTGAACTCAAGACCTGAGGACAATCCTTGAGATTTTTTTGTTCAAGGTTAGCATGCCTTGAACTACATTTGAGGTTTTTTGGTGGCTAATTGGAATTAAGAATCTCAATGGACTTTGCCTACCTGGCTGGCTTTGAACCATGATCCTCAGATTTCCACTATCCCCTGAGTAGCTAGGATAATGGGCCTAAGCCACCAATGCCCAGATTCACTTACTTTTTTTTGTCAGTTGTGGGACTTGAACCCTGGGCCTGGACATTGTCCCTAAGCTCTTCAGCTCAAGGCTACAACTTTACCCCATAAGCCACAGCGCCACTTCTAGTTTTCTAGTGGTTAATTGGAGATAAGAGCCTCATGGACATCAGTGCCTGGGCTAGCTTTGAACCTCAATCCTCAGATCTCATCTTCCTGAGTAGCTAAGATTACAGGCAAGAGCAATCATGCCTGGTTCACTTATTATTTTTTTGTGGGTCATGGGGCTTGAAATTGGCTTGGGCGCTGTCCCTGACCTCTTCACCTCAAGGCTACCTACCTATCCCTGGGCCTAGTCATTGTCCCTGAGCTTTTCAGCTCAAGGCTACCACCTTACCCTTGAGCCAAGCCCCACTTTCCCTTTTCTAGAGGTTAATTACAGATAAGAGTCTCAGGTCCTTTTGTGTCGGGCTGGCTTTGAACTTTGATCTTCAGATCTCATTCTCCTGAGCAGGTAGGATTACAGACGTGAGCCACTCTGCCGGCTTCACTTATCCTTATATGAGATCTCTATTGCTTATTTAGAACCAAATAATTTGTGGTTTTTCATTTTTAAATTATGTACATAAGTAGTACAAATCTGAACAGGTGTGTCTTGTAAATTGTTGACTCTTTTCTCTTTTAATTGTAGGCAGAATATCTCTTCAAAAACAACCCCGAAATGCAGTAAAATGTCAGTGATCT
Source organism: Megascapheus bottae (assembly GCF_031878675.1). Lineage (NCBI taxonomy): Eukaryota > Metazoa > Chordata > Mammalia > Rodentia > Geomyidae > Megascapheus > Megascapheus bottae. The sequence goes on from NC_143522.1 coordinate 26,855,738, forward strand.
ATGTTGTGTAATTTTACTTACTATTGTAACTTGAAAAGTCACTTTAAAAATGTTTTTGCTGGTTTAGGATTTTTTCCTGTATGCAAACATGAAGTAGAATGATTAATTCTGTAAAGTAGAATTATTGTTAACAAACTGCCTGGCAATAAGTGACTGCTTCATTAAAATTTCATTCAAGAAGAAAATTGACAAGGCATGATATGTGCATAGCCCGTATATAGATAGTGATTTAAGAGTTCAAGTATTCTGCCTCTACATGTTCATGTGTAAAGTAATCAGATTTTCAGCATGAAGATGATCAGACTATGTAGTCTTCCAACTCCTAAAGATTTTACACAGGTTTCTATGGAACCAAAACCAACAATGTTAGAAATGAAAATAAATTTCAGTGGTGCATGTTTGTCAGAGGGACTGAGAATGTAGCTTACTGGCGGAGTGCTTGCCTAGCAAGCACTGGGTTCAGTTCCTTAGTACCACAAAAACAGAAAAAGCTGGAATGGCACTGTAGTTCAAATGGTAGAGCAAAAAGATGCTCAGGGACAGTGCCCATGCCTTGAGTTCAAGTCCTACAACCTACAAAAAAAAATCATCTTCATTAGTTTTATGTGAGAGTCTAGAATCAGGCAGCATTTCATTTCCTGAACTAGAGTAAGTTCTCATGTGTTAAGCATTTGCTCCCCTTGCCTCAACTCTGGTTTTTCTTTGAACTATTGGGGATCAAACCCAAGCTACTCCTATTGGGAAAGGTGCTATAATATTGAGCTATAGAACTACAGATCAGAGTGCTTAAGAAAACCGGGCACTAAGTCTTATTATTTCAATGTTACTTTCCTAGGGATGGGGGAGGCTGGGCAACTGAACAACAACAACAAAAAAAAACACCAAAAAAACCCCCCTGATTGCAGATAGGTTTAAATTTTTTTTTTTTGCTTTGTTCTGTAAAACAAAGTAGAGTTTATATGAAAGATTGTGCCATTATCTCTCATTTGGAAGGTCAGGCAACTTAGTTTCTCTTGGTGAAACTTCAGTGGGTAGCTTCCTTTTGGATTGTAGTCTGGTTTGTTGGGGCTTTACTGCTGGAGCTTAGTCTAAAACAGTGGCCTGTCATTTTTGTTTTAATAATGGGGGATGAGAATTCAATGAAGGAATAGCTCGAGAGCACAGTACTCACTAGACAACTGTCATAGGACAATGCGCTGATGCTGTTACTTTTACTTTAGTAACTGATAAGTTTATGCCCACTTGCATACTGAGAATTGAACTCAGGATCTTAAGCATACTAGGTAAGGCATCTACCAGGCTCCCTTTTATTTTTTCTTTCCTTTTCCTTCTTACTCTTTCTATTTCCTTTTCTGAGTCAAAGTCTCTCTGTGTAGTACAAGTTGCTTCCAGATTTACTACTAAAATATGGATACTGATTTTAACTGGCACCATCATGGCCTCTTGGTGGATGAGGGGCTTTCTGAAAACTCTTACCGCTACCCCCAGGTGAAAGGTGTGCCTGAGTTCCTGGAGGTAGGGGCAGGCACTTGGACGATAGGTTACTGGACCTGCCAGAAATGTACTCTCAAGCTCCCTGTGATCCTGACCCTTGACGATGACCCTGTTTAGGACCTACAACCTCAGCTACCATTTTGTGCCATGCCTTGTGTTTCCTGTCTCTCCTCATGTCACCGTTAGGTCCACCTGAGATAAAATGGCCCCTTCTCTTTGGCTTTCTCTCCCTGTGAAACTCCAGGTAGGCCCTTTCTACTTTGCTCTGTCTCCCCAGCCAGCTCCTGTAACCCAGGTAACCGGTGCACTTGCAGGCAGTGGGAAGCCCCCAGGCTCTGATGTCACTTTCCCATCTGCTCCAGTCATAATTCACCCTTCCCTATACAATCTCTCCCCCTCATTAGTTCCAGCTGCCACAAGCTACCTCCTACACCAGCAGAGTCCAGTAGTTTGGCTCTCCCAAATAAACCCTTTCTGAATTATTTAGCAGTTTTTTTTCAGCAACCTATACAATAACCATGGCATCCCTCTTCAACTCTCCATTACAGGTGATCTGGTTTATTGATATTGTTTTTCTGCTCTTGTTTTACTACTCTCTTCATGGCTCAGTTTCCTAACAGTTTTAAGTGCATTCAGGCTGCAAGTTTTATTGGGATATGTGTCTGCTCCCAATCTCTGACTTTCTAGTAAAGACTACCAATCCAACTTCTCAAAATGTTGCTTCACTGTATCTTGCTATCAAATTCTTACATAACACTGTGTAGCCTAGACTGGCCTTGAACAAATGATTCTTCTGACTCCCTAGTAGGTGGGATTACAGCACTTCTGCTCTGTTACTATTTTTTTTTTTAATACTCAAGTACTTTTTTTTTTTTGCCAGTCCTGGACTTAAGCTCAGGTCCTGAGCACTGTCCTTGGACTTTCTCAAGACTAGAGCTCTACCACTTGAGCCTCAGCACTATTTCCGGCTTTTTTTTCTATGTATGTGGTACAGAGGAATTGAACCCAGGTCTTCGTGCATGCTAGGCAAGCACTTTAACCACTAGGCCAAACACCCGGCCAATACTTAAGTACTTTCACCAGCTCCTTGAAATGCATCCCAGAGGACAGCACAACTGAAGACATTCATATTCATTAATTCCTAAAGCATACCTTATATGCAATTTTTAGGATCACATCATAATGAACTTTTTTGATCTTCTAGATCTGATTTAAATTTTTTTTATTTTTCAAAGATTTTTATTAACATTGATTTTTTACATCACATTTCAAATGTCATGTTTAACAAACAAGTATTCAAGAAGAGAATCTCTATATATAATCACTGAATTTTTTTTTTTTTTTGATCTTCTAGATCTCAGATTTTTAGCCCTTATCTGTCCTTGGACTTTCTCAAAGCTAGAGCTCTACCACTTGAGCCTCGGCACCATTTCTGGCTTTTTTCTATGTATGTGGTAATGAGGAATTGAACCCAGGTCCCGGCCCCGACTACCTCCCCCCCCCCTCCATTTTTTTAGATTGGATTACTCAAGTGATCTTCTTGCCTCAGCCTTTAGAACAGCTAAGACTCTAGTCAGGTACCACTATGTCCATCTCAGACTTTAAAGGAAAGGTCCTTTAAAAAGAGTTTCCCAACCAAAGCCACAGTGATGAAAAGAGGGGAGGGAAGTAGGTGGAGGAATTAGCAATCGAGATTGAGTGAGGTTTAACTGATTTTGTTATCCAGAATTGAATCAATGAGATGCAGAGAAGCCACACTTTGAGAGGGTGAATCAGGAATCTTTATTATAAAGCTAGAGACTGTTAGCAGAATCCTGTCCCAAAAGAACTCACAACTTCAAAAATGGTTAATACAAACAAACCTTATAAAGGCAAAAATCACATGACTAGTATGAAAAACTAAACCTATCAAAATCATATTTACAGAAGCAAAGCAAACTGGGTGGAACAAGGGGTAGGTGAGGCTTAGGGCAAGAATTCTCTGAGCAAGACTTTCCTAGAGCTAAAACATAAGTCCGAAATTCAAGGAATGACCTATTTTACCTCTAGAGTTTTTGGAACTGGGTGAAAGTCCTCATCGTCTATTAAGACAGTGGTGAGGACAAGATGGTGTTACTTAAACCTAGTATCCATATTTCAATGAGAATTACATGAGTAATTTAGACTTTGCTAGTGGCAACATTTTAAAAAAGTGAAAAAGAGGTGGGATCAACTTGGGGGAGGGGAACTAGAGACAGTAAGGATTTAAACATACTGAGCAAGAGCTCTATACAGAGCATCCAGCCAGCTTATTTTAAGGTTTCCCAGAAAGGAAACCCACCATATGGTTCAGGCAGAAAAGTTTATTGGAGGGGGAGAGCAAACTGCAGGCTGCATGAGGGGGAGGTGAACCCAGACAGAGGGAAAGGAAAGACAGGAAGGGAGGAGGGGACCTGTGTAGAGTTGGATTCTATAGGGAAAGATGGGAGGCAGGACTACATACAGCAGGTGTGAAAGTGATCTCAGTGCCTGGGGAATCTGTCGCTGTCAGAGGGAGGCATGACCTGGGCGGTCTAGGAAATGACCTCGGTGGGTGAGGAAGTGACCTTAGAGTGAGTGACAGGTGATTACTGTTTTCAGGCAGGTGAAGAAAAGGGGAGAGGGGCAATTCTCCTGGTGAGACCAAACACCTGGCAAAGTTACTGTTTTATTTTTGCCAGGCCTGGGGCTTGAACACAAGGCTTGCTCAAAGCTGCCCTCTATCAACTCGAGCAACAGTGCCACTTCCGGCCTTTTCTGTTCCTGTGGTACTGAGGAATGGGACTCAGGACCTCATACATGCTAGCCAAGGACTCTAACATTAAGCCACATTCCCAGCCCCTGAAAATCCCCCTTCTGGGGGGGGGGGGGTCATGGGGTTTGAACTCTTGGACTGAGCTCTGGCCCTGAGCCCTTCAGCTCAAGGCCAAGGACCTACTCCTGGGCCTGGGCTCTTCAGATCAAGGCTGACACCTTTCACTGGGCTCCAGCCCCACTTCCGTTTTCTAGTGATTAGAGATAAAAGTCTCAAAGTCTTAGCTGGCCCAGTAACGCAAGCCTGTAATCCTAGCTACTCCAGAGGCTGAGATCTGAGGATCAAGGTTCACAGCCACCCAGGGCACAAAAGGACCTGGAACTCTTATCTTCATCTCCTCTAGCAGACAGGCAGTAGGGCTTGGAGCCTTGAGCTGAAGAGCTCAAGGGCAGCGCCCAGGCCAAAGTTCAAGCTCCAGGACTCCTGCACACCCTCCCCTTCCCCCCCCCCCCACGGTCTTGGGCTGAGAGGTAGCTCAGTGGCAAAGCACTTGCCTAGCAAGGTCAGCGTCCAACGTCGGATCCCCAGTACCAAACAAGAAAAGACAAGAGAAAAAAACGGCGTTTCGTGCCCAGGCTGGCTTTGAACCGGGGTCCTCAGACCTCAGCCTCCTGAGTAGCGAGGATGGCAGGCGGGAGCCCCGGCGCCCAGGGAGTGCTTATGTCACCAGCTGCTGTGTGATCGCCCCGAGGAGTCAAGGCGAAGGCGCCCGCAGCGGGATGCGCCGCGTCGTGGGCTGACCGTTTCCCATACGTACCGATCCGCCCCACGGTGGTCGGGGCGACGCTGCCAGGTCGAGGAAGACGACGCCGCAGAGAGCCTGCTCACGACCTCGCCAACGCTCGCCCTCTCGCCGTCCTCGCTGATTCCACGGCCGTGAAGGCCGAGCCTCGGCGGGTCGGGATCCGCGGGGAGCCGGGCTGGGGCTGCGCCCTCCCGCGGACCGCCCCGGACCCTGCAGGACGGGCGGCGGCCCCACGACCCGAGGAGCCGGCGCTGCCCCCGGGCACTGCCCCGGGCGCGCCCGGAGGCACGTGGGGAGCACGCCGCGGGCTCCGCCCCGGAACCGGCCCAGCCCCGGAACCGGCGCTGCCCACGGGCGCTAACCCGGCTCTCCTGGAGGCACGTGGTGCTCGCGCCGCGGGCCGGATCCCTCCCTACGATCCGCCTCCTTCCGCGTCCCGGAAGGCGGGACTTCGCTTGGCGCCGGAAGCGGCGTTTGGCGGGTCTATGTCTTTCCCGCCTCTCTCTCGGGCCCGTCTGGCCGCGTCGCCCCCGTCAAGAGACACGACGAGGCTTTCGGAGCCTCGCAGACGAGCTCCCACAGACCACCCGACCCTCACGGCGGAAACGTGAGCGGGTTTCGAGGAGAAATTGAGGGACCCGCCTCCGTCTCTAGAACTACACTTCCCGTGAGGCCGCGCGGCGCCCGGCCTCTGGTGCGCAAGCGCGCCCCCAGTGTGCGCGGTGACGTCAGCGGTTCTAGAACGTTGCTGTGGTAGCGCTCGGGCGCCATGTTGGGACGAAGGGGAAGGAAGAGAAGCGCTTAAAGCGGCGGGAGCGGGTGCGGGAGTGGGGTTGGACCCAGGGCTGAGCCAGGCCCCCCCCTCCCTCCCGCCTCAGTGGATCATGCCCAGGGCGGCAGCGGCGGCGGTTGCGGGGGGGAAGTGACTGGGCGGTGCCGGCGCCGGAGACGATGCCGTTGTAAGTGCTTGTGTTTTTGTTTTCCCCGCACGCCGACCTGGGCCCGGGCAGGGGGAGGGGAGGGGCGCGCGGTCGGGCCTAGCCCCGCGGGCGGGGGCTGGGGGGGTCTCCCGGCTGGTGGGCAGCCGGGCCCGCGGGGGCTTCCCCTTCCGGAGGAGCCCGCGGAGCCTCGGCCCCTCCCGGCCCGGGCCGCCCGCCCGCCGCCCTCCCGCCCGGCCCGGCCCGGCCGCCTCCGCCGCGGCGCCCGGGCTCCCGCGGATTCGCGCCGGGTCCGTCTTGGCGCCGGCGCTCGCTGCACTTTGTCCTCCCCCGATGGGGGCGCGCGCGGGCCGGGGGACCCCGGCTCCCGCTCGGTCCCGCTCGGTCCGGTCGGGAGCGTCCCGGGGCGCCCCGGTCCCGATGCCGCCGGCCCGACTGCCGGGTGTTGGCGGTCCCGGTGGAGTCTGGATGCGGGGCCACGTTCCGTTCCGCTCGCCTTTTCCTCGGTCTTGGCCCCGTACCCCCGCGCCTGTACCGGGAACCTGCTTCAGTTAGGCGCCGTCCGTTCCAGCGGGCCGAGCACACAGATGGGAAGTTGTGTAAGTTACCGTCTCCCTTTCTTCTTCTAAGAACGAGATGTCTGGACACTCACGATTTGGAAGAAAAGTGCAATACAGCTTTATTATTATTATTATTCTGCGTTATCTGCAGTGCGGAGGCCTAAGGGATCAAAACATTTCTGCCTAGTTTTGATTGTCAAGTGCTCTCGTGGAGGATAAGAGCATGTTTTTTTTTTTTTCCCCCCTTTGTGGTACGAAAACAAAGTTTTGTTTATGTTAAATCCAAATGAAAATGTATGTGATTTCTAGGTACAACTAATGTAGATACTCCAAGTAACTTTTTTAGTCCGACCTTTTTAAAATGTGGTCAGTTAACCGGGCTTGTCTGTCTCTACAGATAGGAATGAGAAATGATGCAAGATTTAATATGACAGTTGTCGGATTTTATATAATAACTTTAAAAAGGATTTCATGACTTCATGGCGACTCTCGCCTTGTCCTTGAGTTTTGGTTCAGAGGCTTGTCAGATGATTTTTTTTTCCCCCCTAAAATAACATTTGTTAGGCTTCATTAACTAAAATAGTGAGATCTACGTTGTCGGGGTTAAATGAGCCTTTGTTGGAATGAAAAGATGTAGCAGGAGACTCCAGGCTAAACAAGGTTTCTGTGATGATTTCAATTCAGTAGGAATTCACATAAACAGTTGGAGTCAGGTCATGTGATGACCTTGTGTTAGCTCTTACTTTATTGATGCTTTTGAAAGAAATCTTTCTGTTAACCATGTCATTATATTGAAAATGTTAGGAAAGGAACACACTAAAGAAATGGCTTCAATTTACAAATAATGTTAGATAATTTTTATCTTACATGCTTTTCCTGACATTCTGTGAGGAAGGAAGGTAGAAGTTTCCATTGAGTTTTCACTTCATGGTAACATACATACCCAGAACATTGAAGTGAAGGACAGCATGGCCACTGCATAAGGGTAGAAGATGTAAATTTGACAGCATGGCCGCTGCATAAGGATAAATTTTCCATTGAAGACTAATTGCTTCAGAAACCTTTTGCAAGTGGGTTTACTTTTCTAAAAGTGTCAGTGCCAGTAGCATGGCCTAGTGGTAGAGTGCTTGCCTAGCATGCATGAAGCCCTGGGTTCTATTCCTCCAGTCCATATACAGGAAAAAAGTTGCAAGTGGTGTAGCTGTGACTCAAGGGTAGATCCGCTGGCTTTGAGAAAGCCCAAGGACAGTGCTTAGGCCCTGAGTTCAAGCCCAAGCTGGCAAAAAAAAAAGGAAGTGTCAGCACATGTCATCCAAGTCCTTTATGTTGTTTCTTAGATTTAGACTGAATAGCCACTTGTCATTACTCCATTTTAAGACCACGTTTACTGTGGAAGACCAAAAGACACTTAGTGTTAAACTTACACTTTAAACAGTAAAAAAAGACCACATTTCTGTGTAGGTGAAGTAACTAGTTCTTAAGAGTGGTGTTGTCCTAGCTACTGAGGAGATTGAGATGTGAGATCTCCGTTTAAAGTTAGCCCAGAGAGAAAATTCTCTGAGACTCTCCAATTAACTACCAGAAAGCTGGGAGTAGAGCTGTAGCTCAAAAGTGGTAGAGCCTTGCACACAAAAAGTTCAGGGGACCAGTTTAGCCTAGTGGTAGAGTGCTTGCCTAGTATGCTCAAAGACCCAGGTTCGAGTTCTTGGGTACCACATACATAGAAAAGCCAGAAGCAGTGCTGTGGCTCAAGTGACAGTGCACTATCCTTGAGGAAAAAGCCTAAGGATAGTGCTCAGGCCCTGAGTTCAAGCCCCAGGACTGCCTCCTTCCTCCCAAAAAGTTCAGGGACAGCACTCAGACTCTGAGCTAAAGCACCATACTTTATTTGTTTTATGCTCTTGTTTTTCTTTTCTCCTAAGATAGTGAAGACTGAACTTACAGCCTCCCAAATGCTAAACACTTTTTCTTTCCTTCTAAATCACTGAGGGCATTAGTTTCTCATGTTGAGGGAAGTCACATAGTCAATAATTTTGTTTCTTTGATGTGTTGAATTGTTATTTCTTAGCTATTTTGTGTTTGACTTGGTTTGAATTTTGTTAAACTTGTGCAGTTGTTAAATTTGGGTGAGTGAGTGAAATTTACACGTGGACCTTATAGATGAGTTTTAAGAATAATCTGTTACAAAATTTTGTGATCAAATGTCTATATATTTTTTTAGAAGTCATGGTCCTGAAATACTAAAAAAAAATTGGAGGTCTGAATTTATTCTGTTTTTCACTTAGTCTGTACCCTAGAAATCTTTGCAGGAAGTTGTTTTGTATATTGTATTAACAGTGTCCTTGCCCTTTACTTACTTCTCAATGGCTCATCCTTACAACTCCCAAGTAATGACAACCACAAAAATAACTTACCTTTTTCCAGATGTGTCTTTTTTTTTATGCCAGTCTTTGGACTTGGACTCAGGGCCAGAGCACTGTTCTTGGTGTTCCTCAAGGTCAGCACTCAACCACTTGAGCCACAGCATCACTTCTTTTCCTGTGTATGTGGTACAGAGGAATCGAGCCCCTAGAAAGTAGGACAGCATGAGTTCAAACCTCAACACCACCCGCAAAGTAGAATAGATTTTTGTTGTCTTATTTTCAGGGCTTGATTGCTGCTTCGGAGCTAGATAAAAGTTTTACACAACAGGGTGTTGTGCCATGTATCCTCACTTTTTTTTTTCTTTTTTTTTTTTTTTTTGCCAGTCCTGGGCTTAAGCTCCTTGGCTTTTTCTCAAGGCTAGAGCTCTACCACTTGAGTCTCAGCACCACTTCTGGCTTTTTCTAAGTATGTGGTACCAAGGAATCGAACCCGGGTCTTCGTGCATGCTAGGCAAGCACTCTTCCACTAGGCCAAACTCCCGGCCGTATCCTCACTTTTTATTTTTTTGCCAGTCCTGGGGCTTGAACTCAGGGCCTGAACATTGTCCTTGAGCTAGGACACTGTTCAAGGCTAGGATTAGGACTCTACCACTTGAGCCACTTTCAGTTTTTTCTCTGTATGTGGTACCAAGGAATCAAACCCCCAGGGCTTAGTGTGTGCTAGGCAAGCACTGTACCACTAGGCTACACTCCTGGCCCTGTCATTCTCACTCTTACACTGCATCCTGATTCTGTCTCTTTTTGGGAACTAGAAGGGTTTGTTTGATTAGCTCTGGTGATGAATTGGAGATAGTCTCACAGACTTTCCATGAAATCCTCAGATCTCAGTCTCTTGAGTAGTTAATATTACAGTCTTGAGCCACCGGTGGCCAGCTTAAAAATTGTCTTTATATATAAGCTTTTGCTATGTTCATATGTTTTGTTTGACTATTACAAAAATTTATTTTAAAAATGAGAATGTGAAAATCTACATGACCCATTTTTTTCTTAAGTCTGTGATTTCGCTTGTAGCTGTTGTTAAACTGATTCCATAGCTTCTAACAGGATGCTATTTCCTCACATTACCTACTGTATTCCAGTTTTGTTCTGTTGCCCCCTGTTGGTATCTACACACATTGATCTATCACAAAATTCAAAAAGGGATCAAATCACTGTAACATGTATATCTGTTTTAATGGGAGTTTCTTGTCCATAATTTTTTTTTTCCAATCCTGGACTTTAGCTCGGGGCCTGAGCACTGTCTTTGGACTTTCTCAAGGCTAGAGCTCTACCACTTGAGCCTCAGCACCCCTTCTGGCTATTTTCTATGTATGTGGTACCAAGGAATCGAACCCGTGAATTTGTGCATGCTGGGCAAGCATTCTACCACTAGGCCAAACACCCGGCCCCATATAAATTTTTTATTATTATTAGTTGTGGTGCTTGAACTCTGGTCCTGGTTTCTGTCCCTCAGCTTTTCAGCTCAAAGCTACTGCCTCATACCCTTGAGCCGTAGCACCACTTCCAGTTTTCTGATGGTTAATTGGAGATAAGAGTCTCTGGACATTACTGGGGCCAGGAATTTGGCCTGGTGGTAGAGTGCTTGCCTAGCATGCACAGACCCAGGTTTGATTTTTCGGTACCACATACATAGAAAAAAGCCGGAAGTGGTGCTGAGGCTCAAGTGCTAGAGCTCCAGCCTTGAGAAGTTCCAAGGATAGTGCTCAGGCCCTGATCTCTAGCCTAGGACTGACAAAAAAAAAAGTCTCTGGACTTTAGTGTAGTGCCTGGGCTGACTTTTGAACTGTAATCCTCAGATCTCAGCTTCCTGAGAAGCTAAGATTACAGGCATGAGCCACCTCTCCCGACTTTTTTTTTTTTTTTAATGCTTAGTAGTTGAGCTGTGCTCATGGTCTCTACTGGGTGGGCTCAAAGATGCTTTGAAACTGGATTTATGGCTTTCTTCACACTGATAGTAGACTTGGTATTTATCTGTTTATTTTTAGATGGTGTCTCCCTATGTAGCCCAAAGTGACTGCAAATCCTACTTCAGGCTCTCCACGATGGGATTATAGGCATGCACCACCATACCCTACTTGTCTTTCCTGTTTAAACAGTTTTCAGGTTGACATTTTTGTGTAGAATAAATAAATCTCTTTGGTGATAACATACACTATATACTTGTATACAGAAAGTATAATACTAAAAAATCTTAGTTAAGTTTTTCCTGTTGCTTTTTGTTTGTGCATGTTCATTTTGTCTTGGGTAAAGTCTTACGTTATGTTGCTCAGGCTGGCCCTGTACTCCTGGGCAGCTCAGCTTTAAGTAGTCCTCCTCCAACATTCTGAGCAGCTGAGAATACATGTATGTACCACAGCACCTGACTTTTAGCATGTATTTGTAGTAATGTGTGTGGTTGCTTAAAGTTATTTAGAAGTTTTAGGTTGTTTGTCTGGATTGTTGTATAACATTTCTCATATATGAAGATTTAAGATTTTTCCTATTTTAGAGATGTCTTGCAGATTTATCTTCCATTATAGATTTATAATACATACATGTATAATTTAAATTATACAGCCTTTTGTATTTGATGCTTTTAGTAGTTTTTGTCCGTCATGGGGTTTAAACTATGGACCTGGGTTCTGTCTTGTGCTCTTCAGCTCAAGGCTACTACTACCCCTGAGCCACAGCCCCATTTCCCATTTTCTAGTGATAATTAGAGATAAAGAGTCTCAGGTTCTTTTGTGCCGGGCTAGCTTTGAACCTTGATTCTCAGATCTCAGCCTCCTGAGTAGCTAGGATTACAGGCATGAGCTACACCACACACAGCTTCCTTTAGACATTTCTCAAAGTCCCTACTCCCCCCTGCCTACCATGCTTGGCAAGCATTCTACCACTAAGCCATTTCCCCAATTCTACCACTATTTGATTTTTAATATTAAATTAAAATTTAGTGGAAAATTGATTTCTTCCATTTAAGATAAAATTATGCTTAATGTTTTTACTTGGGGTGTTTTGGACCTTCAAAACATCTGGCATTTGGGTTTTTTTTGTTGTTGTTTGTTTTGCCAGTCCTGAGTTGAGCTCAGCGCCTGAGACCTATCCTTGGACTTTCTCAAGGCTAGAGCTCTACCACTTGAGCCTCAGCACCCCTTCCGGCTATTTTCTATGTATGTGGTACCAAGGAATCAAACCCAGGTCTTCGTGCATGCTAGGCAAGCACTCTACTCTAGGCCAAACTCCCAGCCTCAGAAAATGTTTTCATTTGGTTGTGATTTATGTATACATGTTCTTGGGTTCAATGTTTTATGTATACATACATGCACACACACAAAGATTTAGGTTTATTTTACATACTTTTCCCCCTTGAATTGGGTGAAACAATTATGTTAACTCATAATGTGAAGGCTACATAATAAATACAGATGCCATTGTGGATATGGTTGATTTCCTTTCAAAGCCAGTCTGGGACACACAGTGAGTTCTAGGCCAGTCTTGTACTTACCAAACAAATGCTGTCTCTGCCTTCCCTCTTTTTTCCTTGCAAATTTTTATTTGGAGCTTTAAGTAGACATACATATTTTTTCCAATTAGAACAAGCAACTTTGTGAATTTATAAACCTGAGCCAGTATCATGATTATCTGGTAAGATTTAAATCAACAAGGTTTGATGTATATGTGTGTGTATGTTAATGAAAACTGGATTTTAGGATGAAAGCAATTAAGGCCAAGGGGAATGGATATTCATATATTGTTAATGATCCCAGCGAAACTGTACGGAATTTAACTCAATCATAATGGAGAGAAGTGGAGAGAAGCATGACATGCACAAAAAAAGAGATGGAAATTTACTTTGTTTTAAGGTGTAAAGTTGTGATTTTTGCTTACACTTCAGGCTCTCCTTGCTTGAAATAATTCTAGATTAGAAATAACTTTGGACTTTCCATTTTTACTTTTACTTATGCTAAAAGCATGAGATTTGGGTGTGGCACAAGTGTCCGGGAATCACAACACTCTGGGAAGCTAAACGCTGTATAAATTTGGGGCCAGCACAGCTACCTAGTATAGCAAGACCTTGTCTCAAAAATTATTTAGGAAAGTAGTATAATTTCAGTGTAACCATGGACTCTAATTTACTTGGAAAAATTCCATGATGCAATGACCAACACAAGAGAATACATACATAAACTAGATTATGTGGTAACTGTAACAGCTACTTCAAAAACAAGGCATTTTGTACTAGATAAGTATCTTTTGTTATATGCTGAGAACTACAACAAAGAAAAAAATGCACACAGAAATGAGGTGTTGGGTTGTGATCACCTTGATTATTGTGATGGAAACACACTGTATATCTGTTCCATCAAGTTATATACATTAGTAATATTTAGGAATTTTAATATACCAGCTGTACCCGAATAAAGGTGGAAAATGTAAGCTTATTTCAGAAAATAAGTAAATATTTTATTGATACCTATTATCATATGCTATAAAGGAAAGTATCATATTCCAGTGTTAGGGAAAAGGAATAGGCTGGACTCTGATCAACAAGTTAGGACTGTTTATTGCTGTTGAGGGGCACAGCTTCCTGTGGGGTTTGGAGGTTGTCCCAGGTACTAGGTTTTGGGGCCAGGTTTATGTGGGTCTTAACAAGAAAACAAAGGAGTAAAAATCATTTTGTAGTTGCTGGGGAGCTAGGGGCAGGTACTTTTGATTAGGTCCAGAATGGAATGGAATGGAATGTTCTGCCTAGGGTGACCAGGACTTTCAAGGAAGCCTAGGTTCGAGGAACCTGCCTGTGGACAGGCATGTGGTCAAGCCTGTTTGTGTGCATCTGGTGTCTCACTTGACTTGAGGGAATAAAGCAGGAGTCAATCCATCAAATGGTATTTGGAGGCTACCTTTTTTGATTTGCCAGTTATAGAGGTTGAACTTTGGGCCTGGGCTCTGTCCCTGTGCTTCTTTTTGCTCAGGCTAAAGCTCTGCCACTTGAGCCACAGCACCATTTCTAAGTAGTTTATTAGAGATAAGAGTCTTAAGGACTTTTCTGCCAAGGCTGGCCTTAAGCCTCAGTCCTCAGATCTCAGCGTCCTGAGTAGCTAGGATTACAGATGTGTGCCACTGGATGGAGCCCGGCCATTTCGGTTTTTTTTTTTCTCTCTTTTTGTTTGAAACCAGGATTTGAACTCTGTATCTGATGACTTTCACTCATTGTCTGACAACTCTTATCACCTGAGCCAAGCTTCTAACTCCAAGAGCTTGTCTTTACACTCCACAGCCTGGTCGCTGTCCCTGAGCTCCTCAGATCAAGGCAAGCATTCTACCACTTGAACCATAGCTCCACTTCTTGTGGGTTGTGTGTGTGTGTGTGTGTGTGCGTGCGTGCGTGCGTGCGTGTGCGTGCGTGCGTGCGTGTACGTGCGCGCGCGCGCGCGTGTGGTTGTGTGTGTTTCTTGGTGGTTAGCGATGAGTCTCAGGGACCTTTGTGCTTGGGCTGGCTTTGAACCCTTATTCTCAGAGCTCAGCCTTCTGACTATATAGGATTTACAGGTGTGAGCCGCCAGCACCCAGAAGACCTTGTGTCAGTTTTGAAGAACTCCTGACCATAACCTTTTTGTTGTTTTTTGTTTTGTACTCTAAAATAAACTTTGTAATGATGCATTTGTGTCTTGTGTGTTATTTGTGGGCTGAGAAGCACCCCCCCTTACTCTCAGGTACACGTTGTCATGATCTTGATGTTGATGAGGATCTAAGGTGAGAACAGTCCTAGAACTGTTCAGTTCAGGAGCTTAGGCCATGGTTGGATCAGGCCCTCACTGTATCCTCAAACGGGAGCAGTCCTGAGTGGTTGAATAATCCACAGATTGCTTTATTTTGTAGGAGCAGGTCCCCATCCGCATCAGTACGGGCTGGGATGCAGCACAAGGTGGGGGCATGTTGGGCACCTGGCTCAGCAGACTCTAAGCTTCCCTCTCTGAAGGCTTAGTCCAAGTAATCTTTAAAATGTGTGTCTTAGCTGAGCCGGCAGCTACCCCTGCAGCCATGAATGACATGTGATCATGAGACCCCTGATTGGCCTCACAGTGGTTGCTGAGGATAAGTGGGTGGAGGATGGGCAGGAAGATACAAAGTCTGGTGGTTGGCTGGCTTGCCAGATGGTTGGGCTGCTGTGTTGTGGCTACCTAAGGCATGATGACTGTTAATGTTATGTAGTAACCAAAATATTATGAAAAATTGAACTTACACTTATTGTGTATATTTTAATCATAGATTCTCCATAGGTTCAGAAAATCAAACTTATTTGTACCTTTGAAAAATGATCGGTGCTTATGTGGATCTCCAGCTTTGTGAGTTAACATCATAGCCTTGCACAGCCATGTAGTTTGTCTTAGTAGGAAGAGTAGTCCAACATGAGTTAATCAGTTGCTGAAAGAGATAATAAATGAGATTTATATTTATTCAATAACCATCATGAATCAAAGGTGACATATAGATAGACCAGGAAGTCTTGACCAAAAGTTAATATAACACAATGGCTAGTTTTATTTTTTATTTTTTTTGCCAGCTTTGGGGCTTGACTTGGGGCCTGAACACTGCATCACTTCTGGCTGAAAAAGCCAAGAATAAGTATATATGTGGTACCAAGGAATTGTACCCAGATCTTTCTGCATGCTAGGCAAGCACTCTACCACTAGGCCAAACTCTTGGCCCCAATGGCTCATTTTAATAATGAGCAGTCTAAGCTTCCTGGCAATCTTTTAGGTCTGTGCTGAGATCAGAAGACAAAAGAGCCCATCAGTCATAGTGAAGATTTGAACCTAGTGGATATTGTGTTACTTACTATATAATAGTAAATGTAAATCTCTGTTCAAAGTTCAACTTATATTTTGTTAATACTCTGTGCCCTTTTAGCTAAGTCCCATTCCACATATTTACATTGGCAAAGTAGCATTTTTGATAGAAATGGAGTGTCAGGGGGCCGGGAGTTTGGCCTAGTGGTAGAGTGCTTGCCTAGCATGCACGAAGACCCGGGTTCAATTCCTCGGTACCACATACATAGAAAAAAGCCGGAAGTGGTGCTGAGGCTCAAGTGGTAGAGCTCTAGCCTTGAGAAAGTCCAAGGACAGGGCTCATGCCCTGAGCTCAAGCCCAGGACTGGCAAAAAGTGAAATAAAATAAAATAAATCTTTCTAAAAAAAAAAAAAAAAAGAAATGGAGTGTCAGAGATTTTGGTTCCTTTCTAATAGATAAGATTTTGTTTTTCTCCAATAGGTAAAATTTCAAAGAAGAATTTTTGTTTCATTTTTATTTTTGGTGCCAGTTCTATGGTTTGAACTCAGGACTTGGGCACTGTCGCCCAGCTTTGAGACTTCCACCACTTTGAGCAAGTGTTACTTCTGGCTTTCTGATTGTTAACTGGAGATAAGACTCACCAACTTTCCTATATAGGTTACTGTGATGCTCATATCTCAGCCTCCTGAGTAGCTAGGATTACAAGTGTGAGCCACTGGCACCCAGCTTAAAAAGTTTTATTTTGTACTGCATTTTTCTCTGTTAATATATTTAATCTAGATTAAAATTTTTTTTTTCTATTTTCAATATTTAGGTAATGGTAAGGTTAAAATCCTTGGGATGGGAAATATTTTTTTTTTTTTTACTTTATTTAGCTTTTTGTTGTAAGACAAAAATGAATGTCTTTGAAAGTAAACATTTGGAACCAGATGCAGTGGTTATGAGTTCAAGACTAGCTTGTATTTCTTGAGACCCTATGGAGGTTGCCATGGAACCAACTTTAGAAATGCATTCTTTACTGAATTAACATTTTAAATCATGGATTGTTTCTAAATTGCAGAATTTTGGGTCAGTAATTTTACCCAATTCTATTTTTAGTCCAGTTACAACGCAGGGATCACAGCAAACACAGACATCACAGAAGCACTATGGCATTACTTCTCCTATCAGCTTAGCAGCCCCCAAGGAGACTGACTGCATACTTACACAGAAACTGATTGAGACATTGAAGCCCTTTGGGGTGTTTGAAGAGGAAGAGGAACTGCAGCGCAGGTAAAAGATGTGTGCATTTTTAATTTGTAATACCGAAGTTAAACTTGATACATGGTCTACTGAGAAAATTAGGTTATTCTCTCAAACCTCTGCTTCAGAAAAGAATATTTAGTTAACTTTTTTTTTTGCATAGAATTCTCTTTCCTTAATTTTTGCTTGTTTTTGACATTGCTTGGGCTTGAACGCAAAAGTTTAAGTGTATACTTAGGGGAATTTTGGTTATTGTAGTGTAGAGTTGTCAGAAAGAGAATGCCTTCCTGGTGCTATGGCTCATGCCTGTGATTGTAGGTACTCAGGAGGCTGAGATCTGAGGATTGTGGTTCAGAGCCAGCCTGGGCACTAAACTCCATGAGACTCTTACCTCCAGTTAGCCATTAGAAAACTGGAAGTGGCTTGTGACTCAAGGGGTCGGGAGGTAGCCTTGAGCTGACGAGCTCAGGGACAGTGTTCAGGCTCAGAGTTCATGTCCCGTGACTAACAAAAGAAAAGGGAATGGCTTACCTAGTGCAACAGTGACTATACATAACTAATATTGTATGTTTCTAGTCACCTACAATGTAAAATTTAAAAGCCAGTGTGATAGTATATACCAACCACTCGGGAGGCTGAGGCAAGAGGATCGTGAGTTGAAGCCAGCCTGGGCTACATGTAGCAAGACTCGGTCTCAAGAATGTAAAATAAGCGGGATGCTAGTGTCACATGCTTGTAATCCTAGCTACTCAAGAGTCTGAGATCTGAGGATGACATTTTAATGTCAAGTTTGAAGCTAGCCCAGGCAGAAAAGTTCTTGAGACTCTTGTCTCAGGTTAATCACAGAAATAGCTGAAACTGGCTTTGTGGCAGAAAGGAGCCCAGGAACAGTGTCCAGGCCCAAAAAAGTTCTAGCCCCAAGACCCCCCCTCCCCCAAAAGAAAAAGGTAAAAGATGGGAAGCTACATATTTATTTGCACCCATTATTTAATCAGTTTGATATTGATAATTGCTTTTTCAACAGGATTTTAATTTTGGGAAAATTGAATAACCTAGTGAAAGAGTGGATACGAGAAATCAGCGAAAGCAAGGTAAGGTGCCTTTCTTGTATACAAAATAATTTTTTTTATATACCTAAATGAGCATATCTATAACTTCATTGGTCTTCATTGCATAGATTTAACATCTTCATTGTGGAGTTAATTGTATTCTATTGGTAACAGATTTTATATTTTGCAAGCAAGAAAGACTGAACTGAGGTTTTTGTTCTTTTAGGAAGTAAGTACCTTTTAGTTATATGATTTAAAAGTTGGTCTTAGTAATTTTGAACTCTTCATTCTTCAGAGTAGCAACAGATGTTACCCTAGTTAAGTAGATTTATGTATGTATGTATGCATGCATGCATGCATGTATTGGTTGAGGGCTTGAATTCAGGGCCTGGTGGGCACTATCTGAGCCTCTTTGTGCTCACGGCTAGTGCGCTAACACTTGCAGCACGGCACCATCTCCGATTTTTTTCAGTGGTTAATTGGAGATAAAAGTCTCACATGGACTTTTCTGTCTGGGTTTGTTTGAACTGTAATCTTCAGAATGTTGCCTTCTGTGTAGCTAGGATTACAAGTTTGTGAGCCACTAGAGCCTGGCAAATGTTTTTATTTTTGTTTGTACTTCTGTTGGTGTTGTTATTGAGGATTTCTTGATTTTATTTTTTATTTTTTATTTTTTTTTTTGCCAGTTCTGGGCCTGAACTCAGGTCCTGGACACTGTCCCTGAAATTCTTTTGCTCAAGGCTAGCACTCTACCACTTGGGCCACAGTTGCTCTTCCAGCCTTTTCTGTTTATGTAGTACTGAGGATTGAACCCAGTGTTCCATGCATGCTAGGCAAGCAGTCTACCTAGTCATGCTCCTGGTCCTGAGGAGTTATTTATGTATGTATTACTTGTTTTGTGGGTCATGGGGCTTGAACTTGGCCTGGGCGCTGTCCCTGAGCTCTTCAGCTCCAGGCTACCACCCTACCCCTGGGCCTGGGGGCTGTCCCTGAGCTCTTATGCTCTAGGCTACTGACCCCCCCTTGACCCAAGCCCTATTTTCCTTTTCTAGAGGTTATTTGGAGATAAGAGTCTCAGGTCCTTTGTGCCCGGCTGGCTTTGAATCTTGATCCTCACATCTCAGCCTCCTGAGTAGCTAGGATCACAGGTGTGAGCCGCCAAGCCTAGCTTTGAAGGGTAATTTTTTAATGCTCTGATTGATACTGAGTAACAGACTTTGCTGTTCCAAGCAATTAGGTAGTAGAACAAATACTGATCTAGAACTTGTTAGAAATTGCTCTTTAATTGAACGTTATCCTTATGCACTATGTTCGTGAAGCACCCCGTCTGTTACTTCATCTTATTGCTAGGAATAGGAAAACAAGTTTTTAATGCTTTGCATTCTTTTGTATATGTGTGTACTGATCCTGAGGCTTGAACTCAAGTCCTAGGTTGTCTCTGAACCTCTTGTGCTAAAGTCTAGCACTCTACCACTTGAGCCACAGCTCCACTCAGCTTTTTTTTTTTTTGCCAGTCCTGCACCTTGAGCTCAGGGCCTGAGCCCTATCCTTGGACTGTCAAGGCTAGAGCTCTTGAGCCACAGCACCACTTCTGGCTTTTTTTCTATGCATGTGCTACCAAGGAATTGAACCTGGGTCTTCGTGTATGCTAGGCAAGCACTCTACCACTAGACCCAACTCCCGGCCCCTCCACTCAGCTTTTTTAAGTAGTTAACTGGAGGTGAGTCTCATAGTTTTCTTGTCCAGGCTGGCTTGGAACTGTGATCCTTGGATCTGTTTTCTGAGTAGTTAGGATTACAGGCATAAGCCAGTGATGCCTGGCTGCTGCTGTGCACACATGTGCGCGAGTGCGCTTTTTCCCTCCCTCCCTCCCTCCCTCCCCGCTTCTCTCCCCTTCCTTTTCCTCCCTCCCCCCTTCTAAGTTTCAAGCTGCATGTAGTAGTAAACTTCTGTAATTCTAGCACTGGGGAAAGCTGAGTATTGAGGATTTTGATTTTAAGAACAGCCTAAGCCGATCTTAAGACCTTGTCTCAGCAAACAAGTAAATGTACAGTGTCATTTGGTCCAGTTTTCTTTGTGCTGTACTGACAACATGGCTTTGTTTGCTTCAACAGAATCTTCCACAATCTGTAATTGAAAATGTTGGAGGAAAAATCTTTACATTTGGATCTTACAGATTAGGGGTACACACAAAAGGTAAATATTAGTTTCTTTATCTTGAATAAATATGCTTTTTCTTGAAATTACAATAATATTTTTGGTTTATTAAAAACTATGTACAGGCTTAGATTTGCATGAAAAAGGGTACTTGAAAGAGTCTCAATTTTGATAAAAATGATCTTTAACTGCAGTGGCCAAAGTAGTAGTATAATTAAGTAATCAATTTTAGTTCCTTAGTAAAAGGTAGTGAGACTGGAATAAGTAGATATAGAACTTTTTCCATTTCAGATTCCCACAGGCGAATGCTACTCTTATTTCCTTCCATTCTCAAATACAATAAAAATGAATTATGGCTTTTAAATGGAGTTTTCTTTTTTTCCTCATACTTTTGTTGTAGACTTATCAAAAAGTAGTATATATCTCTGGCCACTGATAATTATGGTGACATAATACTTGATATGTGCTTGCCTGTTTTCCTAAGTATCCTCACAGTAAATATAGGGGGGAGAAATGCCCACTAATTAGAAATATTTTTGCTTTATTTGAAATTTTTAATTAAAACTGAAGTTTTAGAGGTTCCTGGTGTAATGTTAAACATTCTTCACATTAAATATCACCGTGATAAGATGCAGAATAATTTCATTGTAATAATGGTTAATGGAATTGAATTTTATTTTTTTCTCTAAGGTGCCGATATTGATGCGTTGTGTGTTGCACCAAGACATGTTGATCGAAGTGACTTCTTCACCTCCTTTTATGATAAGTTGAAGTTACAGGAAGAAGTAAAAGATTTAAGAGTATGTAAATGTTTGGGGATGATAGGGAAGTTGTTGTAAACGTTTGTGTACAGTCAATTGGATGAATTTTATGGAATGCTTAGTCATTTTTTTGAGCGGTTCCATTTTGCCAGGCCATTTTTAAGCACTTAATGTGTGTTGTCTTTCACCTTTTATAACAATCCTGAAATCACAGCCTGTGAATTCCTTACAGATCAGGAAGTATAGGCAAACAGTATATAGACTAAGTAAGGAGAATAGTCACATACCTAATAAATGACAGCAATTAATGATTTGAACCCTAGAGCCTGTCTGTGTGAATAATTTCAAGTATTTAAAAGTACTAAAAGGGCTAGAGACATAGGTAGCTCAGTGGTAGAACAGCAATCCCATGTTGGTGATAAGCCCTGGAATAATACTCAAGATACTGAGGTCAGTTCCTAATACTGAAGTAACAAAACAGCAACAGTAAAGCTGTAACATCAGTGTGAGGCTAATGTATATTTAAGTGAATAAAACTTGTTTGCTTTTATTATAGGCTGTTGAAGAGGCATTTGTACCAGTTATCAAACTCTGTTTTGATGGTATAGAGGTAAGGTATAAATTCACATGTACAATTGTTGGTATGTAATAGTAAGCATTTTGATCAATGCAGGTTAATATTTTAGCTTACTTTAAACTCAAAATTAGTGAGTTGTAGTGGGGTGTGGTGGCTCACGCCTATAATCCTAAGTACTCAGAAGGCTGAGATCTGAGGATTGAGGTTCAAAGCCAGTTCCAACATTAAAGAACTTGAGACTTTTTTTTTTTTTTTTTTTTTGCCAGTCCTGGGCTTGAGCTCAGGGCCTGAGCACTGTCCTTGGACTTTCTCAAGGCTAGAGCTCTACCACTTGAGCCACAGCACCGCTTCCAGCTTTTTTTCTTTATATATGGTACCAAGGAATCGAACCTGGGTCTTTGTGCATGCTAGGCAAGCACTCTACCACTAGGCCAAACTCCCGGCCCCAAGAACTTGAGACTCTTATCGACAATTGATCTTTAGAGAATGGGAAATAGGGCAGTGGCTCTAGGGTTAGGGCAGTAGCTTTGAGCTGAAGAGCTCAGGGACAGTGTCCAGGCCCAAATTTCAAGCCCCAGGACCCACAAAAGAAAAACAGCTAGTGAGTTTCTTGACATTAATAAGATTTTATTTTTTTCCTTCCTGGAAGGACTGGGATTTGAGTCTCATAGACTATCATCCTTATTATATTAAGACTGTTTTTATATAGGTATGAATAACCTCCTCATCTTCCCTCCCCTTCCCTTTTTTTTGGGGGGGGGGGAGGGTTAGTTGTGGGGTTTGGTCTCTGGGCCTGGGCACTCTTCCTGAGCTCTTCAGCTCAAGGCTCCACCCTACCCAGGACCTGGGAGTTGTCCCTGAACTCTTGAGGCTCAATGTTACTGTCCCACCCTTGAGCCACAGGGCCATTTCCAGTTTTCTAGAGGTTAATTGGAGATAAGAGTCTCACAAGGGTCTTTAGTGCCTGTCTTAAGTGCCTGGGTTGACTGTGAACTGTGATCCTCAGATCTCAGCCTTCTGAGATTACAGGTGTGAGCCACACACTGGGCACCCTTTTCTTTTCTTTTCTTTTCTTTTCTTTTCTTTTCTTTTCTTTTCTTTTCTTTTCTTTATTGCCAGTCCTAGGGCTTGAACTCAGGGCCCTGATCACTGTCCTTGGGCCACTCACAGCTTTTTTGAGCCACTCACAGCTTTTTTCTGTGTATGTGGTGTCGAGGAGTCGAACCTGAGTCTTCATGCATACTAGGCAAGCACTTTTACCATTAGACTAAACTCCTGGCCCACTTACACAACTATATATATATATTAATAATTTTTTTCTGTTTTTTGGTGCCAGTCCTGGGGCGTGCCCCTGTGGCCTAGCTCTGTTCCTGAGCTTTTTTTTTCTTAAAGAATTTATTAACATTAATTTTTGCATCATATTTCAAATGACATGTCTAACATGTCACCCTGCCAGGAGTTCCTTTTTTAAGTGAATCTGTTTTGAGCTAAAAACAAAAATTGCTTTGTTTTTGTGTTCCTTTCAGTATATGATCATTCACAGAATTCCTATAGATAAAAAGAATGAATTTTATTAATTAGGCATATACATTTAATAAACTTACCATGAGTAAATGAATAGATACTTCTATTCCATTTCTTATTGCTATGCCGTCTTTTTAATATTGTGAAATGTATTAATACAGACTTGGAAAGGAACATTTTCATAGATTTAAGTAGAGTAATAATTACTACTTTTTATTAATTTATTAACATTGATTTTTACATCATATTTCAAATTACATATTTAACAAACAAGTATTCAAGAAGGGGATCTCTATACAATCACTGGCACTTAGATTTTAGAACATAATTAAAATTAGGCTGAGGCTTTGTATGCCATATAATGTCTATGGAGTCATAATTTTTTTTTTTTTTGGCCAGTCCTGGGCTTGAGCTCCGGGCCTGAGCATTGTCCTTGGGCTTTCTTAAGGCTAGAGCTCTACCACTTGAGTCATAGGACCACTTCCGGCTTTTATCTCTGTATGTGGTACTGAGGAATTGAACCTGGGTCTTCGTGCATGCTAGACAAGCACTCTATCATTAGGCCAAACTCTCAACCTAGAATCATAAATTTTTATGTCTACATAGTTGTGTTATATTTCTAGTACCATGTCCATAGTATTGAGTCCTCACTCTTGTACTGTTTGGCTCTAATAGCCACATATTAAAGATACCATGTGCCTTTTGTTCCTTTGGTCTTGACTTATCTCACTCAACATGATTCGCTCTAGATTCATCCACTTCCCTGTGAATGCCATTATTTTATTGTGTCTGTTGGGTATGTAGAATTCCATTGTGTATATATACCACATTTTCTGTATCCATTCATCTGCAGTAGGGCATCTGGATTGTTCCCATCGCCTGGGTATTGTGAATAGTACAGAGATGAACATAGCTGAGCAGGTGTCCTTATCATATTTTGGGTTATGATGTTCAGGATAGATGCCCAGGAGTGGTATGGTGGGATCATAGGGAAGGTCTATTTTCAGTTCTTTAAGAAACCTCCACACTGCTTTCCAGAGTGGCTTAACTAGTTTACAATCAACCAGCAATGCAGTAGGGTTCCTTTTTCTCCACAACCCCGCCAGCTTTTTATTTGCATTTCCTTCATGACCATGGATGATGAGCATTTTCTCATATGCTTTTCTGCCATTTTAATCTCTTTTTTTTGATAAGTCTCTCTTTTGTTCCCTTGTCCATTTAGTGATTGGTTTGCTGGGTTTGTGGGGGATTTGTTTCTTGAGTTCCCTGTAGATACTGGATATTAAGCATTTATCTGATGTAATATTGGTAAATATCTTCCCAGTTGGCTGGCTGTCTCTCTACTTTAGTGGCTATGCTTTTATCTATGCAGAAACTTTTTATTTTATCGAGTCTCCAATCTGTGTGACCCTAGGATTCTGTTTAGGAAGTTTTTGCCTGTGCCTATAAGTTCCAGAGTCTCTCCAACTCTATCATGTAGCAATTTCAAGGTTTTCCGTGTGACATTGAGGTCTTTGATCCATTTTGAGTTAATGCTTGTACATGGCGCAAGGCTAGGGTCAATTTTTAGTTTTCTGCATGTAGCTGCCCAGTTTGCCAGCACCAATAATTGAATAGGCTGTGTTTGTTCCACTGTTTAGCTTTGGCTCCTTTGTACAAGTTGAATATAGGTATGTGGTTTTATTTCTGGGTCTTCTATTCTGTTCCATTGATCTTCTGGTCTATTTTTGTGTCAATACCATGCTGTTATGTTATTATGGCTCTAGAGTAGAGTTTGAAGTCTGGTATTGTAATACCACCTGCATTGCTCTTTTTGCCCTGAATTGTTTTGGCTATTCTAGGTCTTTTCTTGTTCCATATGAGCCTTTGTATTGTATCTTCTATTTCAGTAAAGAATGTCTTTGGGATTTTGATGGGGATTGCATTGCATTTGTATATCAATTTTGGCAGTATGGCCATTTTCACAATATTGGTTCTCCCTACCCAGGAGCATGGGATATCTTTCCATTTCCTGGTGTCCTCTTTAATTTCTTTCATTAGGCTTTTATAGTTTTCATTAAATAATTCCTTTACATCTTTGGTTAAGTTAATTCCTAAGTATTTTATTCTTTTGGGGGCTATTGGAAAAATACTTGACATTTACGGAATGTTAAATTTTGTTATGTTTTTTTTAGATTGATATTTTGTTTGCAAGACTAGCCCTGCAGACTATTCCAGAAGATTTGGATCTACGAGATGACAGTCTGCTTAAAAATTTAGATATAAGATGTATACGAAGTCTTAATGGTATGTCAGAAGTCTGCTACCTTTTTTCTAATAGGAATGTTATCAGATAGTAATCAGTTGCTAAAATCAGAAACTGCTTTTGAACACAATTAAGCATACCTTATCTAATATATCCTGCATGGTTTTCCTTTGCTGTCACTATAAATGTTTGTGCACACTAATAGTAGTGAGTACTGGGGGCTTTTCTGAACAGCTCTGTGTTAGCATAAGTTGGTTAACATGCATTTCTTTTTGGGGGGGGCGATGGGTGAAGGGGTTTTGTTGTGGGGCTTGAACTCTGGGCCTGTGTATTATCCTCAAGCTCTTCAGCTAAAGGCTAGCATTCTACCAGTCTGAGCCACACAGCACCACTTCCTGCACAATAGTTGTTGAGAAGATAAAAGTTTCAATTAGGAAATGGTTGAAAAGTTGAGGTTGTGTGGGTACCAGTATTATTTTATTTAGAATAGTGCTTATGGTTTAATATTGATACTTTAAACTTAATGTTTTTTGTCTCTTTATTGGTTTAACATTACTGATTAACGTTTTTATTTTATTTGACATCAATCTCAGAAAACTTGCTAGTATTGTCCAACTTTTGATAACTTAATACTTTTTTTTTCACTCTATTAATCAGGTTGCAGGGTAACCGATGAAATTTTACATCTAGTACCAAATATTGACAACTTCAGGTTAACTCTGAGAGCTATCAAACTGTGGGCCAAACGTGAGTTGAGAATTTGTTGGCTAGCTTATTAAAAATGTTTAAACTTTGGCTCAACACTAACTTATCTTTCTGCTTTCCCTTATCAACAGGGCACAACATCTATTCCAATATATTAGGTTTCCTCGGTGGTGTTTCCTGGGCTATGCTAGTAGCAAGAACTTGCCAGCTTTATCCAAATGCAATAGCATCAACTCTTGTACATAAATTTTTCTTGGTATTTTCTAAATGGTATGTGTTTAGATTATATAAAATAAACTTGATTGTAGACACTGAAGTTTAGTCTTATTTCTATGACATTTCTGCAGTTGATTTCAAATTCAAATTTTAGTTCATGGTGTAGTCATTTAGGTAGCCTTGAAAATCACTGAACGACAGTCTTTTTTCCTAGTTTTGCTAGCTTCCTAAATCAGATACTTACCTTCCAAATAAACTCTGAATTTTAGCTGTAATATCTGCTAAAATCCAATATTTTTAGTAGGTTGGGATATCAGTTACTGTTGGATAAAACTAAACACACCATCTCTTTCCTTGAATGCTTCTAAATCTACAGGCCATTACTTTCTGTCATTGTGTTTGCTTTTTTCTTTAAACTGTTTGTCCTTGGTAAAATATTAAAAGTATCATTTTTATAAAAAGGTTTTACAAGTATATTAATGCTAAGTGCCTGAGTGGGGGTGGGGGTAGGAAACCCTTTAGGAATTAGTTATTAACCCAGGAAAGTTTGGGGGCAGGAAAGGGCTATTGATAACCTGCATTTTCAAAACATTTCTTTTAAGAAAAGCTCTAAATTATTGCCATCTTGTAGTAGTTACTTTGATTTGAAAGTAGTGATAATTCTTGGTTTTTAGTCAAATTTATTCCAAGAGATTTAGGTTTTTCCTATTCTTGCCATCTCTTCATCTGCAAAAGGAATTATTTTCCCTAGCAGCTTTTAAAAACAAAATCATCATTGGATACACTTCCTTACATATATGTTCTGCTGTTTTATAATTTAATAGCACATTTTAATGTGTAATGAGTTTCACAAGGTGACTTAAGAATATTAGAATTTCTTTTATGGCTACACACATACACTAATATAATTTTTCTTTGTTTCCTTTGGTAGTACTGGGGCTTCAGCTTAGTTTTTTGGGCTTGCTAGGCAGGATTTCTGCTCTGAGCCACACTTCTGGCCACAAAGTGTTTTTAATAATCCGACTTGATAATAAATAGGGTGGCAAATATTTTCTATTTTGTGTCTTCTCTATAATGAACTAAACTAATTTATTACAGATTTTGTTTTCAAAAGAATGTTCATGCCAGTTTTATTTTTGATACAGTTACGGTTAAGTCATGAGATAGAGAAAAATTGTCCTGATTTTTCTCATTTCAGCCTCTTTGACTATGATCAGTAGTAACTATTGTCTTTTTCTTTTTAATATTTTATTAAGGTGTTATGCAGAGGAGTTGCTGTTTGATAAGTCAGTTATTAGTACATTTCTTTTTTGGATAGTGTCATTCCTTTGCTTTTTCCCAGTTTATTGCTTATTTTTTAAATGCAATTATTAGGAAGGCAGGGTTTTTTATTTGGCTGGATTTTATCCTGTTGACGTGGACACATGAGGTATCTTCAGATTTTGCTTCATTGGTTCTCTGAGAGGGAGAGGTGTTTTACACCAGTTTGAAAGGGATGTCAGTTGCTTTACTTTTGTAGAGGAAAAGTTTGAAGTAATCTTATGTCAGCAAAAAGGAATAAAAGATTATATATACCGAAGTGAATGAAGGATCACTTTCACAAATGCTGTATATTTAACAAAATACGTTTAGATTATAATATCCAATAGTCTTATCAAGTGCTACAATCTTTTTAAACAGGGAATGGCCAAATCCAGTGCTATTGAAACAGCCTGAAGAATGCAATCTTAATTTGCCTGTATGGGACCCAAGGGTTAGTGTATTATTTTTTCCCCTACAAATTCACACTGTGCAATAACAAGTAACAATCACCTGCATAAACTCCAGGGAGACTGCCTAGCCTTTTACAAATGAGTGGACATGTTCGTATTACACTTCTAGATAACCTCATCTATACTTGTCCTCTGGTTTGCGAAGCGTAATGATGTACCATGTAAATCACTTTTACTTGTAAAGAGTGAATACAAATTTCACTAACATTTTAATTCTATATAGAAATACCTTGTTAAGTCGACATTGTGTGGGCATTTGTGCTTTCAAAAAAAAATAAAAGGATACTAAAAATCCCTGTATTTTTTATTTGATCTAAATATTTTGTTAAAATTGGGTTGTTAAAGGAAAGCTGTTGCTTAATGTTTACATGTGGCAGACAATTTCTCAGTATTCTATTACTATGAGCTAATTGTAAAAGTTGGTTTAGATATTTCAGAGGTGTTCAAACATGGTTGGACTAAAGAAGATCTTTCATTTTGTTTCTTGTGAAGTTAAGGACATTACTGCTTATACATTTTAAGTGTTTATACCATGAACCTTAGTCATTGATTGGAAGACTAGATTTTCAGAATTCTCCTTTAAAATATTTGCTATCTTTATTACAATACCAAAACCTTTTACAATTCTGCTATACTATATCGAATGTGCTTTGCCCAAAGGTATTTGATTTTTGAGGATAAGTTTATAGGTTTTTTTTTTTTTAACTATGCGACTTACCATTAGTATACAGACTAAGATGGAATGTACATAACATTTTTTTTAAAGGGTCATTACGTAGGCATCCTAATTTCTGTTGTAAAGGAAAAATAGCAAGCACCTTAGTAAGGTGGCCAAAAATAGTTATGCCCCTATGACAGACCATTCGTGTAGGCCAACTCAATGTTTCTCTGAAGAATTCCTATGAAAAGAATTTTCCTTACAAAGTTTTTTCTCAACTGCAGCTATGAATGAAATAAAATTTAATCATTGATTCAATGTAACAAGGGGTAAAAAGTCCAAGTATCTGTTGCATATGTACTTGAAGAAACTGATTGGCTGTTGTTGTATGTAGGTAAACCCCAGTGATAGGTACCATCTTATGCCTATAATTACACCAGCATACCCACAACAGAACTCCACGTACAATGTGTCCGTTTCAACACGGATGGTCATGGTTGAGGAGTTTAAACAAGGTAAGTGTTTATCCTCTTATGTTCTCCTTGTGCCGGAAGGATTGCATACTGTAGACCCCATAGTCAGCTGTGCAGTTTAATTGAAATACAAGTTGAAGTTGATTTTGACATTTTTTATTATGTATTTGAGAATTCACTCATTTTAGGTGTTTCACTTTTGACTATGGTGGAAGATTAACCAACATTAAAACTATGTTTAACAATGCCTTGGCCCAGGTTTAGTGCTATATTATTATTTTGTAAAATTAAAAGTGGTGACAGCTGAGTAAGTTGAGGGGTGCTTAACAGACTTCCTTCTTCACAGAACTTGGAGCATAACTGTAGTCAAACTTATTATTTTTTGTTGGTTGTGGGGTTTGAACTCTGTTCCTGGGTGCTGTCCTTGAGCTATTCAGCTCAAGGCTACTGCTCTACCACTTGAGCTACGATGCCACTTCCGGTTTTCTGGTGGTTAATTGAAGATAAGAGTCTCAGGACTTTCATGCCTGGGCTGGCTTTGAACTGTAATACTTAGATCTCAGCCTCCTGAGTAGCTAGGAGTGAGCCCAAGTGAGCTAGCGGGAGTGAGCCACTGGCATCTGGCTGCGCATTATTTTAATAGATCCATTTTTAAAAGACTTTATTGTGAACTCTTGTGTGTTTGTAAAAGTAAGTATAACTAGGGCTTGATCTCTGGGCCTCTCCCTCAGCATTTTTTTTGGGGGGGGGGCGTTGGTCATGGGATTTGAACTGTGGGCCTGGGTGTTGTCCATGAGCTCTTCAGCTCAAGGCTACCACCCTGTCCCTTGAGCCATAGCGCCATTTCTGGGTTTCTGGCGGTTAATTGGAGATAAGTCTCAGGGAGTTTAGTGCCCGAGCTGGCTTTGAACTGTGATTCTCAGATCTCAGCCTCCTGAGTAGCTAGGATTACAGGCATGAGCCACTTTCGCCCACCAGCATTTTTATTCATGGCTGGTACTTTATCATTTGAGCAACATTGCTTAGTATGTTTAGTTTGTTTTTTCCTTTTGGGTAACTTGAACTCTTTTTGCTCAAGGCTATCTATCACTCTGTCACTTTGAGCCACGGATAATTGGATATGAGTCTCGTGACCTTTTCTTGCCCAGGCTGACTTTGGACCTTGATCCTCAGATCTTAGCCTCCTGAGTTGTTAGAATTACAGATGTTAGCCACTAGTTCCAGGCTTCTAGTCTATGTTTATTTTGGAGATGGAGTCTTGAAACTTGGCTGGCTGGCCAGCTTTAGACTCCAAACTTCCAGATCTCAGTCTCCTGGGCAATATTTCAGGCATGAGCACTAGTGCCTGGCTTACTTACTAGGTTTTTTGTTTCATTTCATTTTTTTTGTGGGGGGGGTGTGCGCCAGCCCCAGTTAGCTTCCAGGTAGCCTTGGTGCTATCCCAAACTTTTTCAATTGTTTCTTGAGAAAAGTAATTGGAACACAATAGATTGATAGCAGTTATTATCGTAGAAAAAATACGTGCTATCAGCTTATATTAACAGTTTTCCCCTTTATCCAAAGGCTGTTTTGGGGGAAAATGTGTCTTGACCCACTAGAAACAGCTGCTAAATTCTTAGAAAGGCAAAAGATGCAATATGTAGGAAAATCTTTTCTTCCCAAGTGACTACAGAGGTTCAGTTTTAAGTAAGTTCAAGTATGCCATTTTAAGGATAATGGTGATTTACTAGAAATCTGGCTCTTAAAAAAACTTCCAGCCTTTTAGTGTGTATGTAAAAAGCCATTAAATAACAATTGTTAAGATTATTATTCAAAGTTCATAGTGACTGCATGTGGTATATTTAAGGTTAAATTTGAAATTGTAGAACATAGACTAAAGCATGCAAACATTCTAATATATTTTTAATTTAGGTCTTGCTATCACAGATGAAATTTTGCTGAGTAAGGCAGAGTGGTCCAAGCTTTTTGAAGCTCCAAACTTCTTTCAAAAGTACAAGTATGTATTTTAAGGCATGTCAGACATGTTACTTTCCTTTATAATGGTGTAATAGTGGCATATAACATTTTGCTAATTTACTGTGGCATTGATCTTCTCTTTCAGTATCTGTAGAATTTTCCTTCCTCTCATAAAGAACATAATAATAGAACATTTTAGTGAACTCCTTTGTCAACATAGTGTGTAGCTTCCACAGTTTTCCTGCTTGCTCTAACTGAAATACTTTTTGTACAGCGTCAGTTTTGTAGGCATGCCAGCAAGTCTTTACATACTGGCTAATGGGTAAGCTATTAATTCTAGAAACTTGTTTAACATAAAGAATCTTCATAACAGGTGGAGTTAAATAAAATGTCATTTTGCACTAAATTAAATATTTAAATAGTTAGAGCACATCACTGGCTTAGCATACCTTCCCAACATTAAGCCCTGAGAAGTATTTCCATAGTAGTTTTCTTGGCATTTAGTGGGCATAATAATTTACTAATAGTTCTAAAATAATGTTTTAATACTTTTGGAGAGGTTAAAAGCTTTATTAGTTGTTGGTTTTGATGAAAAATGTACAATATAATACATTTTAATTTATTTTTTAAACAAGACAATATATTGACCTGAACCTTTATTTGTCCGGGGCAGAGATTTTTCCAAATTCCCCCTTATTTTTTTAAATGCTTGAAACATTGCTGACCATCTGATCTTGTATTCAATTGTGTTTTGTAATAAACTAAGCCAGATTGCTTAATACTCTTTGCCCCAATTAAAAATAAGAATGATGACCATCACAATGTCTCTGTGTTTTGTTTCTGTTTTGCATGCAAAAGCAACAGTAATTTATTAGTTGTTTAGGACTGTTCAGGAAAAGTTTAGCTCTTTGTTATTTCTGATAAATTGTAGTATCGGTTTAGCAGAAATTTTAAGTAGTGAGGAAATATCTCTGAACATTTAATGCACGGATTCTTTCAAAATAATGAGATGACTTCATGTAAGAATACATGTCTAATGATATTGATATTATTTGACTAGTTCTTTTCAAAGCTTGCTTAATGTTTTTATTTATTTGAAATTTGTGGTTACGGTTATATATGTAAGGAAGTGAGTGTATTTCTTGAACATTGTTACCCCCGCCCGTGTTTTTCTCCCACTTTCCTTCTTCCCATTTACTGTTTATTTTTTTCCCAGTCCTGGGGCTTGAACTCAAAGCCTGGGTCCTATCCTTGAGCTTTCTCAAGGCCAGTGTTCTGTCACCTGAACCACAGTACTGTTTCTGGCCTTTTCTGTGTATGTGGTTTATAAGAATTGAATCCAGGGCTTTGCGCATGCTAGGCGAGCACTCTACCACAAGATCACACTCCTGGCCCTAATGTTTCTTTTTAAACTAGTGCCTCTAAAGAAAATTTTTGACAAAAAAAAATTTGATATTTTCACCGAACCTTGAAAAGGTTTTATTTATTTTTAGTTACTTTAAAAGTCCTAAGGAATGTTGTGTATATGGTTCAATGGTAAGCACCTGCCTAGCAAGTCCAAGACCCTAAGTTTAAACTCTTATCACAAAAAGAAAAAATATCTATAAACACTAAGTGTATGAAAAAAGTAGTAACACATTTATTTGGGAAATGTAAATTTTACCTATGTTCTAGGAAAACTTAGATTTGAAAATGTGGTAAGATACTGTTGATAAACTGTCTTGAAGTTTTTGAAGGTATTCACAAATTTGACCTTCCCCCCCACACCCCCATTTCCTGTCTCTGAACTCCAAGGTTAGTGAGTGCTTCTACCCCCTGAGCTACAGTTCCCTTTCTGGTTTTTGAGTGGTCAGTTGGCTTTAAACTGCCATCCTCTGATCTCTGCCTCTTTGAGTAGCTAAGATTACAGGTGTGAGGCAACAGTGCCTGGCAAAAAATTTGAAATTTTTAAGACATATCTTCAATAAATTATCTGTAGAACACAACTGAAATGTTCTCATAATTGGAAGTTGATTATGGCTTATTTATAGCATAACTTGAAAATATTCCTATTTGGTATGTGCAGGATTTTAGATTGTGTGACCAATACTTGTCATTCTTTGAGAGACTCATCGAGGAAATTTCACTTGTCTTATAAAAGCCAATCGTCTTCCAGAAAGAGTCATCAGCTTGCCTTGAGTGAAAAGGGGTGGAATTCTTCTGTAAAGTTTTTGGTTTGGGTATTTTCTTTGGTCGGTCCTGGGTCAGAGCCTGGGCTCTGTCCCCCTCTGCATTAATAAGTGGCACTCTTGTCACTTTGAGCCATAGTTCCACTTGTGTTTTTCTGGTGGTTAATTGAGGATGGGCCTCATGGACTTTCCTTCCAGTACTAGCTTGAATCACAATCTTCATATCTCAGACTTCTGAGTAGCTGGAATTATAGACATGAGCTACCTGTTCTAGCTCTTCTGTAAAGTTTTAAAGCATTCTAAGAAAATGTCTTCTCTTTTGAGATATTTACAATACTAGCAGTAAATAAATCAACACTAAGAATTGTGAATACTTAGGCATTACACTGAAGAACAAAAGGGATTAGGGAAGCCAAAGTGTTCTTTTCTAAAGTATATAATTTTTCAATTGCTTTATAATATTTAAGGCAGTGAACTGTCACTCAGCTCTGAGATATAAAAGGATATGTAAGGGCCGGGAGTTTGGCCTAGTGGTAGAGTGCTTGCCTAGCAAGCACGAAGTTCCAGGTTTGAAAAGAATTTGTAAGTGCTTTTTTTTGGATTGGTCGTGGGACTTGGGCCTTGTCCCTGAGGTTTTTTAGCTCAAGGATACCACCCTACCTCTTGAGCCACAGTGCCACTTCCAGTTTTTTCTGCTGGTTAATTGGAGATGAGTCTCACAGAGTTTACTGCCCTCTGCTGGCTTTGAACTGCTGTCCTCAGATCTCAACCTCCTGAGTAGGATTTATAGATGTGAGCCATTGCACCTGGCTAAACTTAGGTTTTTGTTGTTGCTGTTTCTTGCCAGTCCCAGGGCCTGAGCACTGTCCTTGGGCTTTCTCAAGGCCTAGTGCCCTTAGCACGAGGCTCTGGCCATTTTTGTTTTTGAAGAAAAATTTTTATTGGGAACTGACAATCTGTTAGTTTTGGGGGAAAGGTAACATTAATTACATTGGTTTAAATCTTATGTAGGCTTTGGACACATGGCAATTGATACTTTTTTTTTTTTTTTTTTGCCAGTCCTGGGCTTGAGATCAGGACCTGAGCACTGTCCTTGGTCTTTCTCAAGGCTAGAGCTCTACCACTTGAGCCTCAGCACCAGAGCCTCAGCACCACTTCTGGCTTTTTCTATGTCCATGGTACCGAGGAATTGAACCTGGGCCTTTGTGCATGCTAGATAAGCACTCTACTATAGATCAAACTCCCGGCCCAGCAATTGATACTTTTTTTGGGTGCAGCAACATAAAAATATTGCTAGGTTAGAATTGCTCTCTGCTCTGATAGGAACCTTGGAAACTATCATTTCTTGATTTTTAGCATGTAAAGTACAAATTTGTAGAAAATCAAGTTTGGGTCTCCTAGTATCTTGTATGACACTCCATTTTTCTATTGATAACTTTTTTTTTCTGGCTTGCTTGCTTGTATTCAGTATGCTTTATAGAACTCTCATTTGCTAAATGTAAGAATAAAGAACCACTTAAGCTACAGCACTACTTCTTACCCAGGGCTTTCTTTATGCATGGTAGGCAAGCACTCTACCACTAAGCCCCAGTCCTAGCTCTTAAGTATCTTTGATTGCAGACATGAAGGTATCAACTCAGGGGCTGGGTGCTATCCCTCAGATTTCACCCCACCTCCCGAGGCTAGTGCTTTACAACTTGTGCTACAGCTCCACCTGTTGCTTTTTGCTGGTGAGTTGGAGATAAGCATTTGACAGATTTTCCTGCCCAGCCTAGTTCCAAATGGCGATGCTCCTGAATAGCAAGGGCCACAGCTCCTTTATAACTCTTTTAAAGTGTATTATGAATCTAGTTAATAGCCAGTATGTGATTTAAGAGGGGAAAAAGCATTAAAAATTTCTAAAATTCCTACAATTAAATCTTCAGTGTGCTGGAAAACATTTTATATTTTTCGCAGGCCAAGGACCTGGTTACTGTCCCTGTGCTGTTCTGCTCTAGGCTAGCACTTTTCCTCTTTGAGCCACAGCTCCACTTCTGGTTTTTGAGTGGCTAATCGGAAACTGAAGAGTCTGAGGGACTTGTCTTTCCAGGCTGGCTTTGATTCGTTGTCCTCAGCCTCTTGAATAGCTAGGATTACAGGTGTGAACTCTATGTGTCTGGCTTGTAGTGACTTGTTTTGCTTTCTTTTTTTTTTTTTTTTCTTTTTTTCTTTTTTTTTTTTTTGGCCAATCCTAGGGACCAAACTCAAAGGCTGAGCACCATCCTTGGGCTTTCTGAAGGGTAGAGCTCTACTACTTGAGCCACAGCACCACTTCTGGCTTTTTCTATGTATGTGGTACCGAGGAACTGAACCCAGGTCTTCATGCATGCTAGGCATACTCTACCACTAAGCATGCTTCCGGCCTGTTTTCTTTGTTTTTGACTCTCAAGACTTGTTTTAAGGTAAAAATGTCATTGTGTAATGTGAGAGATACACCAAGCTTTTCTAAGTTTTCATAGTTTGAGAAGAAATTAGGTGTTTTTTTTTCTCCTGTCACTCTGCTAGTATTTGTACTAGATGGTGGTGTCATTTTGCTTTTTTTTTTTCCTGTGTACTGAGGTTTGAACTTAAGGCAAACACTCTCCAACTTGAGCCCCAGCTCTTTTTATGAGATGAAGTTAATAATGTGAAATTTAACTTTCAGCACTCACATAGAGGTCATTGTAGATTGGTTTATTTGAATTTTATGAGTAAGGGAAATGAATGTGTCATTAATTCACATTTTATGCTTCACATACAATAGATGTTTAAAAGACAAAAATAATTTTGATATTTTCTTAAACTGTATTTTGGGTTTTACTTCTGAATACAAATCAGTTTCTCCTCAAGATAGAGATACTTATTACACAAGCTTACACTATTAATACTATTTTGGAAAGTCAGTCTTGGTCTGGCTTCAGCATTGAGTTTGCTTCAATACCGGTAAATTATAAAACCACATCAGTTACATTAATTTTGAAGTTTTCTGTTGTGCTGTTTTTATCTACCCTGTTTTGAAGAAAAAAGCTCTGCTGCCCTGTTTTCATTAAAATAGCTTTCTTTTAATATGATATTCCTGTGAATGGCTCCCTTTTACTTTTATGGGTAGAATACAGTGTCACTGAGCAAAATTGTTAGTATTTATTAGCTCGGACTTCCTGAATTTAGTTACTTGTTTTGGTAATTCTTCATAAAATCATTTTTCCACCTTCAGGCAAACTTTACCTGCAGAAATTAAAAATTGTCAATTTTGGCTCATGTGATTTCACGTACATATTGAGATTGTAGACGTCTTCCCTGCCATTTTGTTATGTATAAGTATATGTTTCATTTTGGTTTTAATATCCAACACAAAGCCCATAAATAAAATAAATAGCATGTTGTCTTTATCTTCAAAGGCATTATATTGTACTTCTAGCAAGTGCACCAACGGAAAAACAACGCCTAGAATGGTGAGTAGTTAGATAGTTTTTGTAGAAAAAATAGTGAATCAGACAGCCATGGAACACTAGAAGCTGTGGGGTGGGGGGAAGCCTTTAACACTATTCCGTTCAGTTTTGCGTGTTCATAATTGGAACTTTACAACTTCTGATGAAAATGTTGGAATTGGAGAGTTCACCTGCAACTTACCACATTTTGTACAAGTTCTTCATTAAAAAAATTCACATGTCATTTCAGTAACCTTCCCAGTTTGGAGAAGTAAGTGTGCCTTACTTCTCTTTTCTTCTAGCTCAGTGTTTTTAGGTAAATTTTAAGGCTTCTAGTTTGATATTTAGG
The DNA here is from genome assembly GCF_031878675.1 of Megascapheus bottae. Classification (NCBI taxonomy): domain Eukaryota; kingdom Metazoa; phylum Chordata; class Mammalia; order Rodentia; family Geomyidae; genus Megascapheus; species Megascapheus bottae. Next base: position 26,892,800 of record NC_143522.1, read on the forward strand.
GAAGTAGTTCAGTTGAACTGCCTTGATATGTGTTTTAGTCATATGTGACACGTACGTATTACTTTTGTATGTGAACCTTGGGTTTGTGTATTTGAGATTTTTTTTAATAAAGACAACAAAAACTTAATAATATTACGTGACATTTATCCAGGGTAGGCTTGGTTGAATCAAAAATCCGAATCCTGGTTGGAAGCTTGGAGAAGAATGAATTTATTACACTGGCTCATGTGAATCCCCAGTCATTTCCAGCACCTAAAGAAAATCCTGACAAGTATGTAATCCATTTTGCTTTTTTTTTTTTTTTTTGCCAGTCCTGGGCTTGAGCTCAGTGCCTGAGCACTGTCCTTGGATTTTCTCAAGGCTAGAGCTCTGCCACTTGAGCCTCAGCACCACTTCAGGCTTTTTTCTATGTATGTGGTACCGAGGAGTTGAACCCGGGTCTTTGTGCATGATAGGCAAGCACTCTACCACTAGACAAAACTCCCGGCCATTTTACTATCTTTTAGTCATAGAAGTTTTTATTTTTATTTTTTTTGCCATTCCTGTGCATTGAACTCCGGGCCTGGGCACTGTCCTTGGGCGTTCTCAAGGCTAGAACTTTACCGCTTGAGCCACAGCACCATTTCTGGCTTTTTTCTACGTATGTGGTACTGAGGAATCATAGAAGTTCTTATAGTTTGTTTTTATAGCTAGTCTAAGTATTCTTATATGAAGCCCATAACCAGTTTGCAATTTATAACTTAGTTTTTCGTTATCAGCTACATGATTTTCTTGAGGGAAAATCAGTACAGAAATTTTCTGTAATAATAGTTTGTAATGATGCCATGCCTATTGCAGTTAACTGTGATTTAGCACTGTTGGGAATCATTTATTTTGTGCTTGAACTTAGGGCCTACATGCTATCCTTGAGCTTTTTCATTCAAGGATAGCTCTCTACTGTTTAACGCTCAGTTTCACTTCTAGGCTTTTTTTCTCTCTCTCTTTCTCTCTCTCTCTTTTTTTTTTTTTTTTTTTGGTAGTTAATTGAATTGGTTTACAGTCGGTGAGCCACTGATGCCTACAGGGATACTTTTAATACTTCTTTTCTTTTTTTTTCTTTTTATCTTGTTTTATACATAAATTGCCAAGATAGCTGTTATAGCAGGCATTGTTCTTTGCCTTTTATAAAAGGAAGTTGTTTGTTTGATCTTGCAATAATCTAATTTGTGATAGATTTGAACCTTTGGGAAGACATTAAAAAAAAAACAAGCTTACGTTTTTGTTTTAAGGGTCTTTTTCAGGGGGAGGAGTGAGGCTTGAACTTTGGACTTGGGTGCTGTCCACAAGCTCTTCAGCTCAAGGCTAGCACTCTGCCACTTGGAGTCTCACAAAGAGTCTCATGGACTTTTGTGCCAGGGCTGGCTTTAAACAGTGATCCTCAGATCTCAGCCTCCTGAGTAGCTAAGATTATAGGAATGAGCCACTGGCACCTGGCTTGGGGGAAAAATTCTCTTTCTTCATTAGAAATATTTTTCATTAGAAAATATTTTGGGAGGGGTGGGTGCAGTCCTGGGGCTTGAACTCAGAGCTTGGACAATGTCCTTGGACTTTGGGAACGCTAGCGCTCTATCATCTGAGCCACAGTTCTGCTTTTTCTGTGTATGTGGTACAGAGGGATTAAACCCAGGACTATGTGAATGCTAGGCAAGCTCTCTACCACTAACTAGGCCATGTTCCTGGCCTGAAATAATGTTTTGTATTACTGTACTTTGAATACTTGAGAATCATCACTAAAAGAAATGTAGATGCTTGTTGTAGTCTGAATGGTTAGGTACTGGAATGGAAAGGAAAGATTTGGGTGTTTAGGACTTTGAAGCTTTGACATAGTTTGGGTTTGTGATTTGTCAAACACACTGATCTATATTTTCATTAACTGGTAATACTGTTCTTTGCAGGGAAGAATTTCGCACTATGTGGGTGATTGGATTGGTGTTTAAAAAAACAGAGAACTCTGAAAACCTCAGTGTTGATCTCACTTATGACATTCAGTCTTTCACTGATACAGGTATGTCTTTTCTTGGTTAAATAAACTATTCTAGTGTCTGAATTTATCGTGATCTACACAGTAACTACTAGTGATATTTGCCATGTAGAGTTAAATCCAGACTAGTGTATAATGATCATGGTGCTGGTAGTCAGGCTTGTAAATGTAGCTGCTCAGGGCTCAAAGTTATCCTGGACAGAGAAGTCTGTGAGACTTATATCCAGTTAGCCACCAGAAGTAGTGCTGGAACTCAAAGTGGTAGATCACTTGCCTTGAGCAAAATCAGTGCAGGGACAGCTCCCAGGCCTAGAGTTCAAACCCTATAACTGACTAAAAAATAAAATAAAAAGGAAACATTAAAATATCTTAATGGTTTCAGTAATGTCTTATACCTTGATGATTTTCTCTATTGGAAATGAGCTTAAATTTAAGTAGAGTCATTTTAAATTGAATTTGTTTACAATTTCCTATGGAATTAGAAACAGCTTACAGGTTATAAGACTTAAGTCTGACTGCCTTAGTCATTTTGAACCTTAGAAATTGATAACGATCATTTTAATATAAAGGGGAAACAAGAATATAGGTGAGGTGCAGGCAGCTCAAGGCTACAATCCTAACTACTCAGGCTGAGATTTGAAGATCGTGGTTCAAAGCCAGCCAGGTCATGAAAGTCCGAGAGACTCTTATCTCCCATTAACAACCAGAAAACTGGAATAGTGCTGTGGCTCAAGTAGTAGAGCTCTAGCCTTGACCTGAAGAGCTCCGAAACAGTTCCTGGGACCAGAGTTCAAGCCTCACAACTGACAAATAAATAAGTACTTTCTGAAGTTTCTACTAAAGTTAGCCTCAAGCTGTAGATTTAAATTGGACGTTCTAGAAATCACAATTTTCAAATTGTCATCTGTGAGGTCTGGAGAAATGACTGAGCAGCCTTGTGCCGACTAGCAAGCAGAAGATAGTGAGTCCAAACCCTTAGTACCACTAGATGAAAGAGACAAAGAGAGTGAGCAGTGCTGAATATTCCAATGGAATCGTGTAGTGTCTTGCTCCATTCTGTCTGGGAGACTAAAATCATTCATGTGTGCAGCATATCCTCAGTGTAGATTTTGCATCTGCTGGTCGCTTAGTGATCTTATGTATTATTGACATGGTTATATTCAAATAACCTTTTCTACTAGCCCAATAGTATATCACAATGCCTGTCACTCACCTTATTTTATTCCATCACATAGAGTATCTTAAGTCATTCCAAGTATGCTATATTTTGAGAAATAGTAGTCATCTTTTTAAATTCTAGTATATTGTTTTAACTATTCCTTTAAAAAAAAAAGTTATTGCTTGTCCCAATGTGCATAATTAGTTAAGCTTTTGATATCTTAGGTTTGTAGGTTTAGGAAAAAGTGGGTCAGTAGGGAACATAATGCCTAAGTACAATTATACTACAAAACATTATGAAGAAGTCCAGATAACCAGGTGTACTAGTACAAGTCTGTAATCTTGACATTTATTTGGGAGCCTGAGGGAAGTTAAGGATTACTAGCTTCTGGCCAGCCTAGGTTACATAGTAAGATATTTTCTTTAAAAACAGAACAAACAAACAAAAAAACAAAGCTGGGTACCAGTGGCTCATACCTGTAATCCTACCTACTCAGGAGGCTGAGATCTCAGGATCACTGTTCAAAGCCAGCCCTGGCACAAAAGTCTGTAAGACTTATCTCCAATTAACCACCAGAAAACCAGAGCTGGTGGTGTGGCTAGAGTGATAGCCTTGACTTGAAGAGCTCAGGGTCAGTGCCTAGGCCCTGAGTTCAAGCCTCACAAACAACCCCCCTCTCCCAAACAAAAAAAAATCAAACAACAAAAAAATCCAGCATTGGTGGCTAATGCCTATAATAACCACACAGGAGACTGTGATGTAAGGATTGCAGTTCTAAGTCAGCCTGAGCAAAATAGTCCATGAGACAATTTCTTTTTTCTTTTTTTTTATTGTGATTAATAGAAGGGTTACCTTATATTCACCAGATAAAAGGTGCATAACTTCACAAACATTGATACTCTTTCTCATGACATGGTCCCCATTTCCTTCCCACCCTCCCCCTCCATGAGACACTTATCTCCAGTAACCTGTTTCAATAGCTGAAAGTCAAACTGTTCTCCAAATGGTAAAGCTAGCAAAATTAGTTTAGGGACCAAGCACAGGCCCCAATTTCAAGTCCCCGGACTGCCACCAAAAAACCCCCCAAAACAAAACAAAACACTCCATGAGAGTGAGTTACCTGTGTGTAAGAATCACTAGCAGTAGTATACCTTTGAATTTTGACTGGGATAAGTATTGTCTGTAATGATTCTGATAACTATTAACAGTGTTGTTATTGTTAACATGAAAAAAATTGGAGGTAAACCCACCAAACATTATGTGAGCTTTTTCCTTCCCCCTTTTTCTCTTTTTTTCCTTCCCTTTCCCCTTCCCCTTTTCTGTGCTTGGGATAGAATCCAGGACCTTGGATGTGTCAGATATATATTCTGTCACTGAGGGCAACCTCCAGCCCAATGAGTTTGTTATACATAGCAATTACATTCTTGTAAGACTGAATTAAGTTCTTATTCAAATGATTGCCTAATGGTTGTAACTTTTAGGATTGTTAGTAGGAAATGCTATATGATTCTTTTTTAGGCTGAACTGTCTACATTGATGGATATAACTACAAAAAAAAAGTCCTGCAGATTTCTAAGATACTATGTTTCAGATGATATTCATGAGCACCAAAAAAATCATGTTTGTCAACTAAAAATTTGATGCTTGCTTGTTTCATTATGAGCAGACAAATTGAGATGCCTGATAGAAAATTTGTTTTGTACATTGCTTGCAAGTTGAACTACTTAATAAAAATTGTGCCTATGAATCATCAAAACTTTACAAGTCTTTTAGGTATTTTAGAAAGGAAATGAGTAAGCTCTTTAATATGTTCATAATATAAATTTTTACCCCTAAAACTTTCTCTTTTGGGTTTTTCTAGTTAGAAATATTGGAAACATATCATTGCTATATTTACCTACTTAGTATTAATCCATCATGAAATTTGTTTTCTTTTGAGATTCTTGGGGTTTACAACTGTTATAATTCAAGCTGTTAAAATTCAGTCTAGGGCTGGGAGTTTGGCCTAGTGGTAGAGTGCTTGCCTGCCATCCGTGAAGACATGGGTTTGATTCTTTGGTATCACATACATAGAAAAAAAGCTGGAAGTGGTGCTGTGGCTCAAATGGTAGAATTCTAGCCTTGAGAGAGCCCAAGGTTAGTGATCAGGCTCTGGAGTTCAGGCTCCCAGGCTGCCAAAAAAGCAAAAACACAACAAAAAAAACCACAGTCCATACTGTGATTTGGAGCCAGATCTTTAGTAGTATTTTATTAGGAAATACTAAAAGTAGTACTACTTGGAGCAGCATTTCTTAGTCACTCAACATTTTTTTTTTTTTTTTTTTTTTTTGGCTGGGGCTGTGAGTTGGTTGTGGGGCTTGGACTCTGGGCCTGGGCACTGTCCCTGAGCTCTGAGCTCTTCAGCTCAAGGCTACTGCCTTATCCCTTGAACCACCATGCCACTGGCCAGTTTTCTAATGGCTAATTGGAGATAAGAGTCTCACAGACTTTAGTGCCCAGATTGGCTTTGAACTGTCATCCTCAGATCTCAGCCACCTGAGGAGCTAAGATTATAGGCATGCGCCATCAGCACCCAGCATTAGGTGAATTTTAATGCCAATTATAGGGAACACTTTTAGGAGGTTTGGGACTTTTTATGGGTTTCTACTTTCCTATTCTATTCTCTTTTGGCTCTTTAATTGTTCCTTGAAGATTCAAAGTAAATTCTCCCACTCAGGTCAGATGATATATCCTTCCCCCATTCTTCCTCTTTGCCTATCTTCCCTTCTCTCTCCCCCCTTCTATCTCTCCTTCTCTCTCTCTCTTCCTCTCTCTCTTTTTCTTTCTCTCTCTCCTTCCTTCCCTCCCTCTCTCCCTCTCCCTCTTTTCCTATCTCCTTCTCTCCCCATGCGTGCGCGCACATGCGTGTGTGTGTGTGTGTGTGTGTGTGTGTTGTTTACTGGCATTTAATCTCATAACTTTTGGGCTTGCTGATCTAATATATCACTAGAGCTCAGCACATCTGATTTTTGGTGTTTCCTGTTTTATTTTAATTTTTAGTTAATCTTAAGCTTCTGTGCATAACTTTAATTGTGCATTCTTACTTCTCCAGAGCATGCATGTGTGTGTATATATATATTTATATATATATTTTTTGCCAATTCTGTGCCTTGAACTCAGGGCCTGAGCACTCTCCTTGGGCTTTCTCAAGGCTAAAGCTCTACCGCTTGAGCCACAACACCATTTCCGGCTTTTTTCTATGTATATGGTACCAAGGAATCAAACCTGGGTCTTTATGCATGTGAGGCACTCTACCATTAGGCCAAACTCCTGGCCCTCCAGAGCATATTTTTTATTTTTCTATTCTCTGCACTACAATATTAATTCAGTAATTTTAGAGTTCTTTGCCTTCTTTCTTTCCTGCTCTTATCTCCTGGAATATAATCTCAGTAGCAGTATTTGTTAGATAACTGGCTAAATTTTCCTATGTGGAGAAAATTTATGCTTGCCCATTTCTCACAGTTCTTTTCTTGTCTCTCATTATTTGAATTATATAAATAAAACAAAATACTAACTCGTATTTTGTTGTTGTTGTTGTTGTTGCAAGGCTTGAACTCTGGGCCTAGGTTTTGTCCCTGAGCTCAAGCCTAGCATTCTGCCACTTAATCCACAGCTCCACTTCCTGTTTTCTGATAGCTAATTGGAGATAAGAGTCTCAGGGACTTTTTGTAGCCAGGTTGGCTTTGAACTGCGATCCTTAGATCTCAACCACCAGCACCCGTTTAACTCAAATTTTTATCATTCCTATTCTTACAAAGGTATATTTAGGTATACTTTTTAAGAAGTTGTACATGTTGTACATGTACATGTTGTACATGGTACATAGCAGGTGCAAAAATTTACTTTATACTGGTAACATGAAACGGCGTGGATTGCTGGGTGCTGGTGGGTCACAACTATAATCTTTGCTCCTCCGGAGGCTAAGATCTGAGGATTGTGGTTCAGAGTCAGCCGGTGCACAAAAGTCTGAGACTCTTTTTTTTTTTAACAAGTATGTATGTATTTATTTATTTATTTTGCCAGTCCTGGGCTTGGGCTCAGGGCGGGAGCACTGTCCTTGGACTTTCTCAAGGCTAGCACTCTACCACTTGAACCTCAGCACCATTTCTGGCTTTTTGCTATGTATGTGGGGTACCGAGGAATCAAACCCGGGTCTTCGTGCATGCTAGGCAAGCATTCTACCACTAGGCCAAACTCCTGGCCCAAGTCTGAGACTCTTATCTCCAGTTAATCATCAGAATACCAGAAATGGTGCTGTGGCTCAAGAGTGGTAGCTTGTGCTGAAGAGCTTAGGGACAAGCACTCAGGCCCAGAGTTCAACCCCACGACTTACCAAAAAAAGGCATGGATTTAAAAATCCTTTTCCTCTAAGGTACTACTTAAAGCACTGAATTATATCAGATTGGGGATAGACCTTAGTCTGATTTTTTTTTCTCTTTTAAAAAATAGTTATTTTAGAGTGCTAACCTTGAGAAAGTCCAAGGACAATGCTCAAGCCCTGAGCCCAAGCCCAGGACTAGCCAAAAAAAAAAAAGTTATTTTAAAGATGACATACAGAGGAGTTACATTTAAATAAGGAGTATATTTCTTTTTGGAAATGGCATACTTCTCTCAGCTATAAGTTGTATAGTTCATTTCCAACATAGTATCTAGTTAGTACCATGGGCTGCATTTATTTGATCTGGTGGTTTTATATGATAAAGCAATACCACCAGTATATATATATATATGCTCTCTACCGAGTTTAAATTTGCCTTACTTAAAATGTTTGTGTTTTTTTGTAACAATTTCTAATTGTGTAGTTTATAGGCAAGCAATAAACAGCAAGATGTTTGAGGTGGATATGAAAATTGCTGCAATGCATGTAAAAAGAAAGCAACTCCATCAGCTACTACCTAATCATGTGCTGCAGAAAAAGAAAAAGGTAAATTTAGAAAGTATTTAAATAGCATTGCTAATATGTTTTATGCATCTAGCCTGTCAGTATTTCAGAATTTAGGTTTAGTTAATAAACACCAGTAGTTAAGACATCTATGCTATGGAATAGTTTCAGTGGGTAAAGTCATGTTCTTATCGCTTTTTTGTTTTTATGTTTGCCTCAGACTTCAGAGAGGTTACTTACTGGTGAAGTTTCATATCCTTATTAATACCTGGATTCTTACTTTGATAATGAGCTTTTTATTTTTAGTCATTAAAAATTCCACATTTGAATTATTTTCCTTTAAAAAGAAAACAGAATCCAAATATTCTTACATGTGGATGGACAAATTGCATTTTTCAATGTAAATGGATGTGTGTGTGTCTGTGTGTGTGTATGAATTTGATATATACATATAGTTTAAGAGATAAAATAATATGCCTGGATTGTTGTTATATGTCTGTAATCCTAGCACTGAAGAGGCAAATGCAGGAGGATTATGATTTTAAGGCCAGCCTGGGATATATTAGGAGAGCTGACGACTGTCAGTTACTGATTATGAAGGGTCAGATGTTTGGGTGCTTATCCTTCCTTTGTTCTAGTGTTTATGCTTCCTTATGAAGAGATATTTTTTACCTTTTATACTCACAGAGAACATATTGTGATTTTTTTTTTAATACAGGTAACAGTCTTATTCTTAAGTGATTTCAAAAATATATAGCTTATTCCATATGATACACAGCAGGGGAAGTAATAAAGTAGAGCTGCATATATTAGGAAAATGGATTCTGATAACCATATATCATTTACTTCAGTTTGAAAACACATTTAGTTTAGGAGAGAATATTTTAAAAAATGCTGCAGTGATAATCACTGTATTCAGGGATAATTAGCTAGGCCTGGGGTGGGGAAGTTAGGAATTAATTTAATGTAAAAGAACAAGCTTTTATGATGTTTTGTTTATCAAAACAATAAGTGATGGCATTGAAGTTAAGCATGAGGACTTTGGAGTATAGATTCAGGCTCTGCTGTTTCCTATATCTAACAGTCATCCAACATTTTTTCTCCACTTTTCTCATTGATAAAATAGGCATTTTTTCCCCTTCCTTTTTGTGGGTCATGGGGCTTGAACTCTGAGCCTGGGTACTATCTGTGAGTTCTTTAACTCAAGGCCAACGCCCTACCCTTGGAGGAACAGCCCCACTTCTCGTTTTCTGGTGATTAATTGGAGATAATAATCTCAGGTCCTTTTGTACCAGGCTGGCTTTGAACCATGATCCTCAGATCTCAGCCTCCTGAGTAACTAGGGGCACAATACTTTTTCCTGGGTATATAAGTCACCATATGTACTGCCTAACACATAGAAAATGCTTACTCTGCCTTCTGCACTGTGAAGCAGTACCTATAGTGATATTGGGGAGTAATGATGTCTAAAATGACTTTTTTTTTAAGAATTTATTAATGTTGATTTTTACATCATATTTTAAATGACAAGTTTAACAAACAAGTGTTCAAGGAGGGAATCTCTATTTACAATCACTGGGACTTAGTATTTAGAACTTAATCAAAATTAGGCTAAGGGTTTGTATGTCATAGAAACATATTAATTTAAGAAATATAACATTATGTCTATAGAGTCATAGGTTTTTATGTCTATATAGTTATGTTTATATTTCCATTACCATGTCCATAGCTTTGGGTATGCACTTATTGAGTCCTCGCTCTTGTACTCTTTGGATTTAATAGCCACATATTAGGGATACCATGCGCCTTTTGTTCCTTAGGTCTTGACTTGTCTCACTCAACATGATTCGCTCTAGATTCATCCATTTCCCTGCGAATGCCATTATTTTGTATTGTCTGTTGGCTATGTAGAATTCCATTGTGTATATATACCACATTTTTCTGTATCCATTCATCTGCAGTAGGGCATCTGCATTGTTTCCATCGCCTGGCTATTGTGAATAGTGCAGAGATTAACATAGCTGAGCAGGTGTCCTTGTAATATCCTGGATCATGATATTCAGGATAGATGCCCAGAAGTGGTATGGCGAGATCGTTGGGAAGGTCTGTTTTCAGTTCTTTAAGAAACCTCCACACTGCTTTCCAGAGTGGCTGAACTAGCTTACAATCCCTTTTTCTCCACAACCCCGCCAGCAACTGTCATAAAATGACTTTTTTTTAATTGAAGTAGAGTCCTGTGTTTCCCGGGTGAACTTTGAATTTATGATTCTCCTTGAGTTCATGATCTTATTGTTTCAACATCCCAAGTGCCGGATTCCAAGTGTATGCCACCACTCCAATCCATTAAATGAAAAGTGAGGAACTTAGGATGTTTTCTTTTGACAGTGCTGGCTATTAAATTTGGTAGCTGTGTTATATATGCAGTTATTTGTGATTAGGATTTTAGTGTTCAAAAACATTTATGAAACTAATTTCATTTTGTTATAATTGGTTTTAAAACGAATGTTTATTAATTTTGCCTTATTTCAAGTAGTTTTACAAAGTTTCAATTGAACAAATTATTGTATAAATACAATGTAGCTTGGTCAGTGTCATCTCTTCCAATGTTATCCCCCATTTTTCAGAAACCCATTGAAACCCTCAAGACAATAAATATTTTTTAGAGGTTGCTAGGAACACAATTTTTGTCCTACCTTTGTTCTGTGCTTATCTATATGATGATCATCTAAGTTGCCATTTTATTGGCTGTTTATTTGTTTTTTGTATGTTTGAAATAATTTATTTTTATTAAAATAGTATCAAGTGTCTGGGACGAACATTTACTTGTAGCTTCCATTCAGCTAGTTTATAAAGCACTTATCAAGCTGTTTAGTAGTTAATGTTCTAGTTTAATGTGTAGGTATTATCTTTTATAGAAGAAGCAAGTTTGAGAAACTTGCTCAAAATCATAAAGTACAAGTTTGAGTTAGATTGAGGTCTGATTGAAACATGGGTTTTTTGTATCTTTTATTTTTTTTAGAAAAGCATTTGGAAATCATCCCTAGTAGTGAACTCAGTCACCTGGCCAGTTTAGACACTACATAGAATTCAGTATAATAAGTGTAGTTACTTATTGAACAAATCTTTCGCGTGCGTGTGTATGTGTGTGAGTGTGATGGGGCTTCAACTCGGTCTGGGTGCTATCCCTGAGAGCTCAAGGCTACAACCCTACCCCTGGGCCCCACTTCCAGTTTTCTAGGGGTTAATTGGAGATAAGAGTCTCAGGTCCTTTTGTGCCCTGGCTGGCTTTTTACCTTGTTCCTCAAATCTCAGCCTCCTGAGTAGCTAAGATTACTGGCATGAGCCATCGCCCCGGGCTTGAACAAATCCTTCTTGTGTCTGATAAAGAGTAAATTGGGAATATTTTGGATTTGAAATATTACCTATTTTGTATATTAGACACTTATTTTACAGCTAAGTAATATCTTCCTGTCTTTTACAAATTCTCAACTTCTTTGACCCCTTTTTCTTACTTCTGGACTTGGGTTTTTGAGTTAAGGCCTCTCTCTTACGATTAGGCTGGCCTGGGGACTGCTGGTTCTACCCAGAGTTGGGATTACAGGTTTGTGCCACCATTCCTGCCATTTGATCTGTTTTAATTAATTTCATTAGAGTGCTTTTTTGCAGAGGGGTGGGGGGGAGTTTCTGAGGCCACAGCTCAAGTGGCATCGCACTTTAAGCACTGAGTTCAAACCCCAATTTTTTTCTTTTTCCTTCCCCCTCCCCGAATCCTGGTGCCTGGGCAGTATCTCTTAGCCTTTTTTGCTCAGGGCTATCTATCACTCTACCACTTGAGCCACAGTGATACTTCTGGCCTTATATGGTACTGAAAAATCAAACCCAGGGCTTCATCCATGCAAGGCTAGCACTCTGCTACTGGGCCACATTTGTAAGGCCCTGCCACATTTTTTTTTTCCTTGTTGGAAATGGCACTTTGAACTCTGGACCTGGGGCTGTCCCTTAGCTCTTCAGCTCAAGGCTCCTGTCTTCCCCTTGACCCACAGCACCACTTCCAGTTTTCTGGTGGTTCATTGGAGATAATAATCTCAGGTCCTTTTGTGTACCAGTCTGGCTTTGAACCTTGATCCTCACATCTTAGTCTCTGGAGTAGCTAGGATTACAGGCGTGAGCAACTGTACTGGCTCACTGACTCCTTTTTTGGCTTTGGGGGCAACTGAATCCTAGACCACACCCATATTTATATATGGAATGGGTCTTTGTCAATAATGTGAGGTGTTAGCATGAAATGTAAGTTTGGGTTTGGAGGTATAGTTCAGTGGTATGAACATTTGAGGACCTGAGTTCAATTAGAAAGCAAGCAAGGAAACCAGAAACTCAAACAGTTCCAGTAGTGGTTACTGAGGTTAAATGTTCTGGGGGAACAATGAAGCTAAGGGAATCTGTAATATAGTAGTTGCACTTGGTAGTGAAAATTAATATTATTGTGTCACCAGTCAACTTTAACTCCATGAAAAACATTCATGGTGTTTTTGTTTTCTTTTTGAAACAGGTATTTTCCTGCATTATCTGTTTTGAAGTGCTTTGATTTTAAAGAATCAGTACCAATATTGAGTTCTGTATGTGGATATTAAGTTCATAGTTTACAGAAAATTTTTCTGCTTTTTTTCCACAAGATAATACTACTAAACATGCCATTTTGAAATGTAAATTGGATCTAGAAAACTGGGAATCTCTTTCATTAAGAGAGGCTTATTTGTTGACAATAGTAATGAGTGACAAATTATATTTGATAATTCATGCCAGGTGTGGTGGCTCACACCTGTAATTCTAGCTACTCAGTAGGCTGAGATCTGAGGATTGTGGTGCAAAGCCAGCCTGGCACTAAAGCTCTAGAGACTTTATCTCCAATTAACCACCAGCAAACTGGAAGTAGCACTGTGACTCAAGAGGTAGCGCGGTAGCCTTGAGCTGAAGAGCTCAGGAACAGCGCCCAGGCCCAGAGTTCAAGCCCAATTATCAGACCTCCCACCAAAAAACAAACAAACAAAAAAACTGGAATTCTCTTGCTTTCATTAAGAGAGGCTTATTTGTTGACAGTAGTAATAAGTAATAAATTATATTTGTTAATTCTTTGAAATTGTGTAATTTCTTATGTTTAGTGTGGGATAAATAGTAAAATACTAGGTAATGTACCTCTCTTACCCTATCACTCTGGAGACCAAGGCAGAGAGATTCTTAGAGCCTAGGAGTTTGAAATTAGCAGGTGTGGGGGAGAGGGGGAATTTGTTTATTTTGTTTGGTTGTGGGGCTTGAACTTAGGGTCTAGGTACTTTTCCTAAGGTATTGCTTAAGGCTTGTGGCTCTACCACTTAGAATAGCAGTTCCACTTCTGGTTTTTCAGTGCTTAATTGGAGGTAAGAGTCTTGTGGGGACTGGATTGGAACCATGACCCTCAGAGCACAGCCTCCTGAGTAGCTAGGATTATAGGTATGAGCCACCATTGCCCTGTGAGGATGATTTTGAAAATCACTTTTAATATCACTTGCAAGACGTGGGCATTATTAATCCTAACATGTCATGTTTTTTGTTTTTTTTTTTTTTTTTTGCCAGTACTAGGCTTAAACTCAGGGCATGAGCAATGTTCTTGGGCATTCTCAAGGCTAGTGCTCTACCACTTGAGCTAGAGTACCAATTCTTGCATTTTCTATGTATGTAGTAGAAAGGAATTGAACCAAGGGCTTCATGCATGCTAGGCAAGCACTTTACCTTTAGGCAACTCTCCCAGACTCTAACATGTCATGTTTAGTAAGACTTTTTCCTTCATACATGTGTTTGTAGTTGTTTGATTCATGTGGTTTTACATTACAGTGATTTTTAGTTTGCATTGTCTTACAGTGAGTGTTCTTGTTTATGAGATGTTTCTCTGTGTGTTTTTGTTTTCATTCACTGAACTGTAGCTAAGTCAAGAAGCACAGGACTCCCAAGTCTTTACCTTTCCAGTGAACTGTGGCACTTGGGTTCTTTGTAAAATACTGATTTGTGCTTTTTAATAACAATCTTACGTAAGTTAAGGATTTCTTTGTGCTTCAAATATCTGGTTGATATAGGCATTTAATAAATACGGTTTTGATTACAGCATTCAACAGAAGGAGTCAAGTTAACAGCTCTGAATGACAGCAGCCTTGATTTGTCTATGGACAGTGATAACAGCATGTCTGTGCCTTCACCTACTAGTGCTATGAAGACCAGTCCATTGAACAGTTCTGGCAGCTCTCAGGGGTAAGCAGAAAATCTGAAGGACGCTACCTCATCATAAATGTCATTTGTTTACCCTGTTAAGTTTATTCCACCTCTTGGCACTTGAATTTTTATTTTTATTGGCATAAATTAATTGTACAAAATAATGCGCTCATTGTAAGATTTTCACAGATGCAGAAAATGTACTTTGAACATAACCCCTTATTTGTTGTCACTCATGGGGCTTACTCTGGACCTAGATGCTGTCCCTGAGCCTCCTTGTGCTCAAGGCTGGCTGGTGTTCTACCAATTGAGCCACAATACCACTTCCAATTTCTGAGTGGTTAATTCGAGGTAATTGTCTCAGGGAGGCTTTCCTGTCTGTGGTGGCTTTGAACTGCAGTCCTCAGATCTCAGCCTCCTGAGTGGATAGGATAACAGGCATGAGCCACCAGTGAGTTTTGTACCTTTGTTTTTAAAGTGATCATTCATAATCTAAAGACATCAGACCTGACCTCTTGTACATGCTGTGGCAGTTTGTCATTGTAAAAGTTTCCAGTTTCCAGTAGTAAATTAACATGTTTCTATTGGATGGGGTAGATGAAGAAGCAAACATTTAAGAATTGGATTTTGTGTACTTAGGAGTTAATACAAATACACATACACACATATTTGGTAATGTTTCACAAATTTAGTTGTAAGATTTAGTTTCTTGGAGTAATATTTCAAAACTATTTATTGTCTATGTCCTTTAGTGCTTTCTGCCATCTTAATCTGTTGTGGTTGGTATCATTTGCTCTCTTGACTATTTACTCTTCAACATGTACTCCAGAGTTCCATAGCTTTAAAGGGGACCACTTTCTGGGGTTCTGTGCGAATGCCAAACAGCAAAACAGTCCTCTAAGTGGTGTGGTGTTCGCCTTTCAGGGCGTCATTGTTCATCCTCAAGGGAACAGCCGCTGAGAGAAGAGTGAGGCTTTCTGCTGTCACCTTTCTTCAGGACTGTTAGAAAACAAACCAAAAGAAAGAACCTCTTGCTTGGTCTGTTTGAATGTTAGGGTGCTTAACACTAATGTAACAATTAGTTAAAAACAAAAGTGGAGATAGGACCTGTAGGAGTGGTACGTTTCTGAGACCGGGGACTTTTTTATTCTGGCTTGATTTACATTTAATGTACACAGTTCTTTGTTTTTGTGTTTGTTTGTTTGACCCCTCCCAATTCCAGTTGGGATTGGAATTTTTGATATCGATGAGTAAAATAATAATTTCATTGTACAGAGGACAGATAGACATGTTTCAAAATTTGAAGCCATTTCTATCTGATGGCCTTGTTTGTTTGAACTAGGAAACAAGGTCATTTGTTGAGATGCCCATGTAAAAGCAAATGAGATACTTAGAGAAGAGGATAAAGAGAGCGTAAGATAACTTTAAAATGCCTTCTGTTAGGTGGGAAGGTTTTCTACTTTGGGCAACTAGATGAGCTTCTAGGGCTCCTTCATGCACCCTTAGTTTTTTTAATTATTTGTCAGTCGTGGGGCTTTAACTGTGGACCTGGGCATGGTTCCTGAGCTCTTCAGCTTACAGCTACCACTCTAGTGCTTTGAACCACAGCACCACTTCCTGTTTTCTTGTGGTTAATTGGAGACAAAATTGTCAAGGACTTAAGTGCCCAGGCTTGCTTTGAACAGACTTTTGAGTAGCTTGGGTTACAGGTGTGATCCACTGACAACTGGCACTCTTAGGTTTTTGTATGCAGACATTTATCTCTATTTCTCAGATCACCTCCTTTTTTTTTTTTTTAAATTAAATTTATTTTTGCCAGTCCCAGGACTTGAACTCAGAGCTTGAGCATGCTCCTTGGGCTTTCTCAAGGGTAGAGCTCTACCACTTGAGCCACAGCACCACTTCTGGCCTTTTCTATGTATGTATGTGGTACTGAGAAATCAAACCTAGATCTTCCTGCATGCTAGGCAAGCACCATACCACGAGGCCAAACTCCCATCCCTTTTTGTGTGTGCTTGTGTGTGTGTGTAAATGATTCTGTTACACCCAAATCAGTAAATCGGTTAAGAACAGATCTTTAGTAATCCTTTTGTGAAACTCAGCAGTCACTGACCATATGTGACAGTTTTAACTTTAATAGTATTTGGAATCACATATGCTGTTTCTTGTTGGCCGTATTTCAAATATGGGAATTGCTGCATCTTTATAGAACGTACTATATTTAATAGTACCTAATAGCATATATTTTTATTGGTTGGTAGATTTTATCATCAAAGTCAGTTGCTAAAGCATATATATGAGAAGTAAAACCAAAGAGACCATTAAATCTGTATGAAATATAATTACTAAGTTTTAGTTTATACTTCTGTTTCCTTTTCATACTCTTTTATTGCTACTATTTTTAGCAGAAACAGTCCTGCTCCAGCTGTGACAGCAGCATCTGTGACCAACATACAGGCTAGTGAAGTTTCTGTGCCACAAGTAAATTCCAGTGAAAGCTCAGGGGGTAAGGAGATCGGTGTGACGGGCTTTTGGATTCTTAGAAATAATTGGCTTAAACTTAATTTTGAAAAATGGAGTTAAGTAATCTGAATTTAGTTTTTAAGTATCCTTTATTTGCTGCATATGTAAAGTTATTTACAAAATAAAATTCAGATAAAAGCTTTACTTGTAATTTATTTTCATCAGTATACATTTGTATGTTTAACAATTTACAGTTTTGTGTATATGTTCTCTTTGTGCTTTTTGGTTTGGGACATACATATATTTATTGTTTAGGTACATCGAGTGAAAGCATTCCTCAAACTGCCACACAACCAGCCATTTCTCCACCACCAAAGCCTACAGTCTCCAGAGTTGTTTCTTCAACACGTCTGGTAAACCCACCACCTAGACCTTCAGGAAATGCAGCAACAAAAATATCTAATCCCATAGTAGGATTCAAGAGAACATCCTCACCTCATAAAGAAGAAAGTCCCAAGAAAACCAAAATTGAAGAGGTATGTGGGTGTGTACCTGCGTGCATGTAAATATATTAGCATCATAAGACCCACTTGTCTGCTTGTAAATCCAGTGGAGGAAAACCTTTGCCAGCCCAAAGTGAGGAGTAACAGTAGAAAATTCTTAGTGTGTCTGGAGTGGTCTAGTACCACTTTTTATTTTCCTTTTTGGGGGTGGGCGGTAGTTATCCCTGGGTCTTGAACTCAGGGCCTGGGCACTGTCCTGGAGCTTTCTCAAGGCCAGCTCTCACCAGTTGAACCACAGCACCACTTCTGGCTTTTCCTGTGTATGTGGTACTGAGGGATTAAACCCAGGACTCCCTGCATGTTAGGTAAGCACGCTACCAGTATGCCACTCATACACCCAGAACCTTCTTTTTACTTTCCTTTCGTACTCATAATAATAATGCCTTCTAAGCCAGGAACTGGGCCTATAATCCTAGCTATTCAGGAGGCTGAAATCTGAGGATCAAGGTTCAAAGCCAGTGTAGGCACAAAAGAACCTGAGGCTCTTATCTCCAATTAACCTCTAGAAAACAGGAAGTGGGGCTTGGCTCTAGGGCAAGGGGATATCCTTGAGCTGAACAGCTCCAGGACAGTGTTAAGGCAGAGTCCAAGCCATATGACCCACCAAAAATAATAACAGCAACATCACTGTCTTAGGTTAATTTTTTTAATATTTTCCTTTTTTGTTGAGTTGGGGCTGGAACCTAGGCACTTAAAAATGCTAATAAGCACATACTATGCCACTGAGCTGTACCTGTTTCCTATGTTAATGTTCTAAGTATATATAATCTTTTTAGTACATTAACTTTTACTTACTTTGGCCCCTTTGAACAACTTTTTTGCCTTTATAATTCAATGGAATTCTTGTACTATATTTGATATTACACTATAACATGGATTCTGGATATCCATTTCAGGCTCTTGAACATGCTAAGCACACTATCTACAATTGAGCTATACCTCTAGCACTGAGGTGTTTTGTGTGTGTATGTTAAATGACTGAACAGAGTTACAGAAGCAGATTAATTTGAATGAGTAGTTCCTCTAACCTTAACTTTTTTGTGTGTGCCAGTCCTAGGTCTGGAACTCAGGGCCTGAGCACTGTCCTTGGGCTTTTTCCTCAAAGCTAGCACTCTGCCACTTGAGCCAGAGCACCACTTCTGGCTTTTTCTATGTATGAGGTACAGAGGAATCGAACCCCAGTCTTTGCGCGCATGCTAGGCAAGCATTCTACCACTAGGCCAAAGTCCTGGCCCATCTTTTATAGTAGTTGGTTTACACAAATACATTGTGAAATAATTAGGAAAACCATTAAGAGCACATACTTATTTTTAAAAGACTTTGTGTTGGGGAATCAAAACAAGGGCATAGGGTATGGTAGGCAAATGGTCTACTATTCAGTAACACCAAAACCTTTGGGATGAGTCTTAGCATAGAAGTAGTCTTATTAAATAATTTCATCTCTGCAGTTATTCTTAATGTAGTTTATGCGTTAGAGATCCTCACTATTGTTCCAGAAATGATTGTTAAGAAATCACCAAGTTCATTATGCTTTTTGGTCAAGAGTTAATTATTTAGAAACTTCCTTTAGAATGAGAGAACATAGGTTTCTCTTGGGGACCACTTTTTTGGTCTGCAGTTGTGAAAATTTAACTTGTTTGAGTCACTTTAATAATGTTTTTGTTTTATATTGACTTCAGAAATAGCCACAATTAATTGAAGATTAATAATGATGCATTTTGACACTTATGTGCTAAATGAGAATGAATGATGCATAAAGTATGTCTTACAAGATGGTTTACAAAAAACCTGTTATTGTAGTTATCCAGTGATCCCCTACCAGGCCTGGGCTTGAACTCAAGGCCTGGGGCACTGTCTCTGAGCTTCTTTGGCTCAAGGCTAGCACTATACCACTTGAGCCATAGCACTACTTCTGTCTTTTTTGTGTGTAGTTTATTGGAGATAAGAGTCTCATGAGCCTAATCCTAGCTACTCAGGAGGCTGAGAACTGAGGATCTCGTTTCCAAGCCAGCCCAGGCTGGGCAAGAAGTTCGTGAGACTATCTCCAATTAATCACCAGAAAACGGAAGTAATGCTCTGGCTCAGCATGGTAACCTTGAGCTTTAAAGAGCTCAGGGGTAGGGACAGCACCCAGGGCCAGAGTTCAAATCCCTTGTCGTCCCCCCCCCCCAAAAAAAAAAAAAAAGTCTCAGGGACGCCCGGGCTGGGTTCAAATGAAGGTCCAAAGTCCTCAGATCTCAGCCTCCTAAGTAGCTAGGATTACCTTGTGAGCCACCCCAGCCCAGACAGTGATATTTAGCCTCAGTTAAACTACGTTTTCAAGGTTTTTCTTTTCTTGAGGCAGAGTTACATTCTGTTTCCTAGACTGGCCTAAAACTCAAGATTTACAGAGCTGTCTGTGTTCACCATTTTATTTAACATAAGATTTTAAGGCTTCTTCCAGATACCCTAAGCCAAAACCCTTCTGGGAGTGAGATTGGAGAATCGTATTAAACGCTCCTTTGCCACACGATAGCTTCTTGAAGTACCTAAGAATGTTCACATTTTGCCTGTTGATGCTATTTTGAGTTGACAGAACATTTTGGAATTGAGATTTGTTTTTAGCTTATTAAAGGATATGTAAGCTTAATGCCAGTTTTGATTTGTGTAGTTGATTTCTGTAGTTGTTATAATGGCACTCCAAGAGCTCTTAGTAATAAGTATGTCAACACAGTGTTTTTAATCATGTTTTTATTTGTATAGCTAACATAGTACTGTTTTTTTGGTATGGTTTAAGGATACGATCAACTTTTTTAACTTACTATGAAAAATTTAAAGTACATGTGAAAATGAGTCACTGTATGCTTATCACACAGTTGCAGTTAAAATGAACTGTCAATTTCTCACCTTGATTCTGTCAGCTTTCCATTTCCTTTTGTCCTTGGATTCTTTAGAAGTAAAATCCAGACACCGTTTTTATGTCTTTTAAGTATATCCTTAAATATATGGGTTTCTTGTTTTTCTTGTAATTGTTTTTATTTTATGCATTAGAATTTTGCTTATTACATTTCCTTAGAATTAATACAAACAGAACTTTTACATAGAAAAAGGGTTTTAAGGGGCCTGGAGTTTGACCTAGTGGTTAAAGTGCTTGCCTAGCATGCATGAAGACCTGAGTTCGATCCCTCGGTACCACATACATCGAAAAAAGCCAGAAGTGGTGCTGAGGCTCAAGTGGTAGAGCTCTAGCCTTGAGAAAATCCAAGGACAGTGTTCAGGCCCTGAGCTCAAGCCCAGGACTGGCAAAAAAAAAAAAAAGAAAAAGGGTTTTAAGTTATTTTGTAAGCTATTGCCATTTCCCAATGGAGAGAACATAGAGCTAATTTTACTCGAAGGAAGGAGTAGCTAGAATCAATGATAAACCAAAATTTAATAGTAAATTCAGCGTTTATTTTTAGCATATTCTTACTTTTAAAACCCCCGGAAAAGTTGGTCTTTTGTTTGTGTTTGTGTTTGTATTTGTGAGTATTGATATTAAATGTAGTATATGCGGCATTTCACATCTGTAATCCCAGCACTTGGGATGACTATGAGTTCTGGGATACATGCATCTAATAAACAGGGTAACTTTTCTTTTCTTTTTTGGCCAGTCCTAGGTCCTTAACTGAGGGCCTGGGCTTTCCTCGAGGTTTGTGCTCTACCACTTGAGCCACAGCACCATTTCTGGCTTTTCTGTGTATGTAGTCCAGGAATGGAACCCAGGTCTTGGTGTATGCTAGGCAAGCACTCTACCACTAGGCTGAATTCCTGATCCCCTTTATCTCCTTTTCTTTTTTTGTGCTGGACCTGGCACTTGAACTCATGACCTGGGTGCTGGCCTGAGTGTTTGTGTGCAAGCTTTAGTGTTCTACCACTTGAGCAATGGTTCCACTGCTGGCATTTTGTTGGTTAATTGAAGCTGAGAGTCTCATGGACTTTTCTCCCTGGGCTGGCTTTGAACTGCAATCCTCAGATCTCCTAAGTAGCTAGGAGTATAGGCATGAGCTGCCAGCGCCCAGTTTATTAAGTAACCAGATTTTAGCTCAGCTTAATGTACATCATATCGTAAAAATAAAAATTATTTGCTCTATCTCATAGATTATATTACTGAACTAGGCTATATAAAATCTTTTCAAGGAGATTCAGACACAAAACTACTATGAACTATCATACTTCTATTACCTGACTTCAGAATTTACCTCATGACCAGCCTTGTTGCATCTGTATACCCTTACCCTCCTTTCTCCATTGTTTTAAACAAATGCCAGGCTTATAATTTAAAACATAAATATTTCAGTGTGCATCTATAAAAAGGCTTCTTAAAACATGTGGCTCTAGTACATTTATTACCAATATTTAGTAACTCCATAATGTAGTAGCTAGTCAGTATTTAGATGGCTCCGATACATTCATCACCAATATTTAGTAATTCCATCTTGTAGTAGCTAGTCAGTGTTTAGATATTCACAGTTATGATATGATTTATAACTTATTGGAATACAGATATCCTCATTAAAATTAGTATTTATTTCATTAAATCTTTATTGTAAATTGCCTGTTACTTCTGTTATTTAAGCTATTATTAAAATTGAATTTTAGTTCTATTCTGCAAATAAAGCTGAGAAAAATTAGTGTACCTTTTGAGTACCAAAGGGGGAACATATCTCATACATATTTGCATTGTTCAGAATGTTAATGGATTTTGCCATGAAAAGTCTGTGTGTGTGTGTGTGTGTGTGTGTGTGTGTGTGTGTGTGTGTGTGTGTGTGTGCGCATGTGCATGTGCATGCACGCACGCACACGCGTACACATGGTTCTGGTGTTGTTAGATATGGTTGAGAAAGTCTAATGATAATTGACAGCATTTCATAAACTGTGGGGATATGGTTCCTATAGGATGGTAGTACCTCAGGTTTGGTTAGGGTATTCTTTACCTCACACAAAAATAAACATGGTGGTTTGGGGAATATACTTTAGCTGATGCTGTAGTAATAATTTTTCTCATGATTTTTTTTTCTTTCTAATTGTAATACTTATTGAAGCCGTTAAATTAATACCAGAAAGCTTTTAAAAAGGGGAACCCTTTAATCTGCTTTAAGGCTATATTTGATCTTAGTTTTGAACATTTTTTCTAATTTAAAGCATTGATTGGCAAATAATCTAAATTTTTCGTTTTAGAGAATAAAGCTTTTTTTTTTAAAAACAGGATGAAACAAGTGAAGATGCTAACTGTCCTGCTTTGAGTGGACATGATAAAACAGAAACAAAGGTATTATACCAATTTAGCCTTTAGAAATACATACACAGTTAAGAATACAGAGATGGTTTAAAAATGTAGAATATTGTATTATATTTTGTGCGACACATTTTAGATTTTTTCCAATATCATTTTTAGATAATTGTGTATTGCTTTCTAATGTTAATTAAGAATGACATCTGGTTCATATTTTTACTTACAATTAAGTAGAGAAGATAACATGGTAGATATGTCATATATAACTGTAAAGTGAACTAAAATAATTCAAAGCTTAAGGAGCGAAAGTGTAAGGAATTTTGGGTGGTAGAAATGACAGAAATCTCCATGGAAGAAAGTAGCGTTTGATATGTCTGTGAGGGATACATAGAACTCTAGATAGTGAACAGTAAAATGGTCATCTATGTTAGGGTTGAAGAACTCACTTTTTTTTTGGCTAGAATCTGGGATGCATAGAGCTTGAATAAAGTTCGTACATTGGAAGAGATTGGTTTTGTTTAAATTCTGAAAGACTTTCAGCTTCATTTCCCTTTTTTGGTAGAAATATTAGAAAGTTTTATCTTTCAAATGAAAGAAATTCCCATGATGAATATTTTAACAAGTATTCTTTTTTAGTATCTTTCTAGATTTTTAAGTGTTCTCTCATTTGTGTATTTATACCACTGCATTTTGCTTTCTAATTTTAATCCACTTGGATACTCAGAAAATACATTTATGTCTTTATATATACTACAAAGTTATTATTAATTGGTGCATAGAAGTTCATTATCATAGAAAAAGTCCCCTTTTAAATGATTGCTTTCATAAAAATAGATTTGTATTTCTTGTTAGAGTGTTGACTTTAGCAAAATACCTGCTGTCTATTCATGCTTATTTAGAATAAATTAGTAAAAGAAGACTTTCTAAGACAAATAGTATGCTTAATGGTAAACTCAATATGCTGCCAACTTGTTCCCCAAAAGGCAGTATTCTCATTCTTTGATCTTGTTTATTCTTCATTCTTCCGGGGGAAAAAGGAAACATTTTGTGTTTTTGTTTGTTTACTTGTTTTTTTGGTTGTTGTTTTGGGGTTTTTTTGATTGTTGTTGTTGTTTTTTTAAAATCAGCCCTGGGGCTTGAACTCTGGGCCTGGGCATTGTCCCTGAGCTCTCCAACTGAAGGCTACTGCCTTACCCATGAGCCACAGTCACACTTCCCTCTAGTGGTTAATTGGAGACAAGAGTCATAGTCTATCATGCCGTGGATGGCTTTGAACTAAGATCTTCAAATCTCAGCCTCCTGAGTACCTAGGATTACAGGCTACAGGCTTGAGCACCGCTCCTGGCAAAATTCAAGTTTTTGTATTTTCATTTTCGTTTGTGCTTGCACAATTTGTGCAGGCCCAGATAGTTGATCTTGTATTTTTTTGTTGTTGCTTTGTTTTGTTTTTAACATATAGAGTAGAATCAGCAGACTTATTAGAGGCCACAAGGAGGCAGAAATAAATATCTAGGAATTATTTTCTATTTCTGGTTATGGGCAGTTACTCATACAGTTAAGAACTTTCTTTGGATTTTACTACTGTTTTGGGGGCCAGCAGTATGTCTCTGTATGCCTTTAATGTTTGCTTAATGTGTCCAAGTTAGAACAAATTGAAATGATACGGATATTTTGGCCATACTTTGCAAAATTTAAGAAAGCAAGTAGAAGTTTATGAATATCTGAAATAGGGAAATACTGTGTAACAAGGAGTGCTTTTGTAATGTAGTCACATCTCTCTCTCCTGATCCCTCCTGTCTTCCGATTTGTCGTCTTTATTAGCTACCAAACCCAGTTATGTTATTTTATCCTTTCTTAAGTCTCTCTTCCCTCCTCCCACCCTCTTTGTCTCACAGGAACAACTTGATACAGAGACAAGTACAACTCAACCAGAAGCTATTCAGACAGCAGCTTCTCTGCTGGCTTCTCAGGTACTATGTACAATAATCTATGAGAGTTTTGTTTATGTTCTTAAGATCAGCATAGTATATTGAAGTAAAACAAGCATTTGTGAAAAATCTAGATATGTATTTATTGCAGTGTGAAGGAAGGGCAGTAAATCCGATGGAATTGTTTGATGTGTTATCACTAGCTTGGTGTGCACAGCTGTAGTCCAAGGTACTCAGGAGTCTGAGGTGAGATGACCATTTTCCCAAATTCAAGACCAGCTTGGCAATATAGACCCACGACCCTCCCCCACCCCCAAAAAAACCCCAAAACCCTCTGATTGATCCCCCTATATACTGTAAATCATTTAAATCCTCACCATTTAGATGCCCTCAATTTTCGTGTTTTATTGATATATTAAATTAATGAATGAAATTTTAAATCAAAAGGAGAGATTCTTAAGGACTTTTGTGTACAAGGCTAATCTGATCTTTTTTAAAGAATATTTCTAGTAGAAATTAGTTCTATGAGACAAAGTCTTATTATGTAGCCCAGACTATCCTTGAAATCCTCATCTTCCTGCCTTAGCTTTCCTGGTTTATTATTTTTAAAATGTATTTCTGTTTCAGCACTGATTTAAGTCTGTTGTAGTTCTGCTTGCAATGTTAGTTTAAGTGTAGTAACTATCATTTTGCCGTGATTTGGAAACCATTATTTGTTGTGAAAGAATTTTTTTCCAAATCTTTTCAAATCGACTGAACCTCAGAGTATACATCAAATTCACATAAATATTATAAGTACATACCAAATTGGTTAAACTATAAAGTAACTGAAATACTGCCATTGCTAGACTTAGACCATGATTTTGCTTTGTGGATCAAAGTTGTTATAATGTGTTATTTAAATGTGCTCTATTCGATGGTATAATGGCCTTAGTCTGTAGCACTGTATAAATACTACTTTAAGTTACTTAATGCTTAGAATCTTTTTTTACTTTCATCATTTTTATATAACAAAATATGTAAATGGTAACTAGGCTAACATGAAATGTGCTTAATTTTGCTACATGGACAAACTTTTCAAATTTAAACTGTCCTTGTATGCCTTTTGGGTTGCCACCTAAAGTTTTCTAATACGGAGCAGATTGATACATTTTAAGTATTTTTATGATTAAATCATCCTTACCCCCTTCCCCTTTTTCCTTTCCCCATGCCTTCATGCCTCTTCCATGCTTGCTCAGCTGGCAAGGTCCAGTTTTTTGCTCATAAATTGGAAATTGAATTTCGTGGATGTTTCTGGCCCAGTGTAGCTTTAAACGTGAATTTTCGGTCCTCAGCCACCCGAGTAGCTAGGATTACAATAGTGAGCCATGAGAACCCAGTTAGAAGTTTGTTTGTTGATAGTTATAATGAATATGTAAAATCCATTTATTTGCAGAATTATGAGCAATTTTTTTTAAAGAATTTCTGTTTTATAATATTAAGCGATATATTTATTTCCGGGAGGAGATAATGCCTTAACAGTGAATCTGTTTGGGGGTAAATCTTTATTTAGATGAATGATAGTATTTTCCTGGGAATAATTAAGGAATTGATGGGCTTTGACAATTGATGAAGCTGGTCGTGAACACATGGAAATACCTTTGTATATGTTTGGAATTTTTTTTTGTAATATTTTATAGTTATAATGTTTTATAATTTATGTTTGAATTTTTCGATGTCAGATACGCCCTGTGATTTAATCTAGTTATGGCTTTACGAAAAGCTTCCGTAAAACTTTAGGATGGTTAAGTTGCTTTTAATTGTATGGAGTTAATTTTATATTTTGAGGTGTCAGAAAATAACATATACTGAGTTGATAACTACTGGCTGCTTTTGTGTTTGGGGTGAAGTTAAGTTTTCTTCCACACGGGGGTGCTCCAATACCACTTAATATTACAGCTGTTCTGTCATAATAAGTAAACACAGTTTAACATTACCTTGATACATTGCAGGTAAGTGTTAGAACAAGAAATGTATTTAAGAGATATAATGGAAATCCTTAGGATTTTTCTATAGATTGTAAAAGTATTAAAGTGTTTTTATAGGTATACAAATGATGTGATTAATGATAGTTAATTGTATTTCATCTTGACATTTTGGGATATTTTTCTCTATATTTTTCTTACGCTAGAGTCCGTGTTTTCTTAGCAGGTAGAATGTATCTTGCTATTAAATTGCAGTGATTTGAACACTGATGTGCTCTTTGCTTTCATTCTTAGAAAACATCCAGTACAGACCTTTCTGATATCCCTGCTCTCCCTGCAAATCCTATTCCTGTTATCAAGAATTCAATAAAACTGAGACTGAATCGGTAAAACAACCTCAGGGGTCCATAAACAGTATCTGCCAGCTCAACCTGTTGTCTTCAATGCTAAACAAGGAGAATGGAAGGAGCAAGACTAGACATGGCTGACAGTGGATTTAGTTTTTTTGATGACCTCCCTTACTGGGCTAATCAGCACTTGATCTGGAAGTCCAGGTTAGTATGTGAAGCCAGGAGTACTATTATTATTGTGTTAGCAACAGTTGCATTACTATTTCAAGAAAAATTACTGCCTTTAAAAAAGAAAAAAAAAACACCTCAAGCTATATTTGTATCCATAGTTGACATCAGAATTGGGTATGTTTGATGCATTGTTTGGAAAATTTGCAATACAAACTGGCATAAGAGTTCCTTATTCTAATGATGCACTTTTATGTATTTTTTATTAGGAAGTAGAACTAATTTTAGATTTTCAGCTTGATAGATTTTAATTTTTTCCCAAAGAATTTCCTTTACAATTAGTCCTTAAATTGGACATTACTGTATATTGGTGTCCTGTTACACTTCCAAGAAGGGACAGAGTACATCTAATCCAGTCACAATGAAGACGCTGTAACCCTTCAACTGAAATGCCAACTGTAGGGAATACATTTGACATTAAAAGAAGAATCTGAAAATACTTGGTTTTGATGGGGTTATGATTCAGAAATGATACTGGTTATTTATAGTTATTTTCTAGTGCATACAAATCAGCGATGAACCAGCAAATAGGTTTTGTGGGTTTGTTTTTTTTTCTGGAAGCAAATACTTACTGAAGTTCCATATTTTCACTTTAATGTGTTTTCTTCAAAACAAAAAGGGTTTTAAGCTTTCCTTTCTCTTTTTTATCCCTCCCCCTCTACCCCCTTTCCCCTCTCCCTTTCATCTTCTCTCCCTCACCCCTTCCTCCTCCTTTCCCTTTTTGTATGCGCAAGGTAGAACTTACTTCACAAAACCAAAATGCCAGTATTTTCTTAAGCCATGACATGAAACAGCTGTCCTGTTGCTACATGGTATGGAACACAAAATTGTGATCCCTTGGCTCAATCCTGTAGGATAACTAAAAGCAATGTCCATGAAACATGGTATATCTTGAATGACCATTTGAGCTCTAAAGAAGAATTTTGTACACTCCATAGAAATACTATTCCTATCTTACAGAAATTGATTTTCCATTTTAAACATATGGGTAAAAAAAAAAACATTTTCTCTAAGATTTTTAATCCGATTCTTATTTTTAACTGGTTTATCAAAATTGTCAAATTTTACATACAAAAACATTCTAAAAATCATTTCTAGCAAGCACTTGACATCTAGTTAGCGCTCTACTCCTTTTGTTTTGTTCTATCAGATTATTAACTCTTTAAAAAATTATTTATCATAATTAAACAGCAGAGTTCTTATCCATCTTTAATGAAGTATGAGAGATGCCAGATATTGATAAACCTGGATAAAGCAAACCTATCACAGTTTTCTGATGAGCATGTTTTGTGAATCCTCCATTGTGCTCCATTCTCTTACATGTGCATTTTTCATGTTCACCTGCAATTGCTTAATCTCTTCCCCTATTCTAAAATTAATTTCCAAAGTTGGAGTGTAGTCCTTTCCCCCTTAGGCTATGCATTAATTGAGGCTTTCTTTTCACCATGACTTTATAATGTCTAGTTGCGATATTTCTACTTCCCACATCTTTGCTCTGCACAGTCACCTTTCCTTTCCTTTCACCACTGAAGAAAAAAGACGGTCAGCTAACAGGCAAATTGTAAAGGTGTCTGTGTTCGTGTAGCTTCAAAGTTAGATTGACATTGCCAGGCACAGATTTAGTCTTGTCGTTTTGTTTACACATTGGGGAGAAAAAAAAAATTCAGTTTATTAAGTGTTTCATGTAATTGCATCCAAGTTTTGCCAGGCTGGAAACTTGGACCTTTTCTGTGTAGTGACTTTTTAATTCTAGTTTTCATAACTTGGAGATCAGACTGTTGCTTTCGCATGATGTACGTAGTGTCTCATGACTGAAGTTTGCTTTGTTTTATAGTATCTGTACTCCTTGTATTTTTCAAGAGCTATTTTGTAAACAGATGATGTATTTCTCCATTGAAAACACAATAAAAAAAAACAGCACAATCTCATAGTTG
This sequence comes from Megascapheus bottae, assembly GCF_031878675.1. Taxonomy (NCBI): domain Eukaryota; kingdom Metazoa; phylum Chordata; class Mammalia; order Rodentia; family Geomyidae; genus Megascapheus; species Megascapheus bottae. The sequence continues at coordinate 26,921,821 of NC_143522.1, forward strand.
GTGACTTCTTTTGAGTGTACTCTGTAAATGTTTTAACACTTGGTTGGTTTTACATGTCTTAGTATGAGTGGAGATTTAAAAATATATTTACTATTGCTACATGTTTCATCAACAGCAACCTAATTATCTTTCACATAATAACCAAGTCTTTGTTTTTCATATAATTGATCTGTTGGGAGGAAAATGTGAACATAGTTTACCAGTAAGTCACTTTCAGCCATCCCACCCGCTAAGATATTTACTCTGTGGACAGACATTGTGTTTTCTCTGTTTTTATCCTGTGCATGTAGACAGTATCCAGTATGGTTCGTTTGCAAAGCTACTGGCTTTCAGAGCACTGGGCACTTGATCTAATGTCAGCAGGTGGCACTGTTGTTTTTCAATACACTTAGAATTTATAGACCACAGCTAGCCAGGTTCCTATTTCTTATTATACTAAGTCCAAACCAGATTTTGCTCTTAAACTCCAAATTTTAACATTGTATGGTGTGGATTTAGGAGTGAGTTGCTTGTATGTGTTAGTAGAAGATGTAGCTCTAGTATTGCTCTTACTACTTATTACTTGGGGAAATACACAGCTGTGCACATATCATACTGTAAATTCAAATTCTAATGTTTTTCTCAGATATTATCTATGACTTTAGTGTGGGATACATTTTTAGAAAAGCATAATCCAACTTTGGAGTTTACTCAGCAAAAATGAAAGCACTGGAAAAACTACCCATGACTCCATTATTAACATCTACAGAGTTGAGCTTGCCACACATTTTCTGCCTTGATAGACAGCTGTATATTGGGCTGAAAATCACACTTTCTGTATTTTATTATCCATATGGCCTTTAGGCATTTTATGCATCTTGCTGACTTAGTAAAATGATCATTGAAAGTTGAGTACTCCGTGGCGCAGGGTAAATTCTGGATTATTTTTCTAATTAACACCTCTTCTTTTCTCTACACAGAAAACTTTGAGAGTTCTGCATAGTATTCTGGCTGTGTTGGAGGTGGCAATAAATGATCAGCAGCTCCAAATAGTAATTGGTATATGAAAGGTCAAATCAAGCCTTGGAAGTACTAGTACACATAAATGCATTTAAATGTGAAGATAGCCAGAGCTATGGTAGCATGCTCAGGAGACTAAGACAGGCGGATTGATAATTCCAGGCCAGCTTGGAATACAGAGCAAAATCCTTTCTCAAAAACTGAAAGATAAACTCTTTCTAAAAAGGCATTGAACAGTTCTTTGGATCTTTTACCTATTTTAGTTCTAATAAAATTGAATCATACAAGGAAGATTAGTTGCCTTTTAACCTTAATGTGTATTTTATTTCTCTGCATGATTTCTTTTTCATTAGCTTTTCAAATCAAAATTTTAAAGCAGATCGTATTTTGTCTGACACAAGAAATTGAATGAGTTAGACTTGTAACAAACATGGCCTTGAGTATTTTTATTATTCGTTTTTGGTCAGTCGTGGGAGTTGAACGCAGGGCTTGGGTGCTGTCCCTGAGCTCTTCAGCTCAAGGCTAATGCTCTACCATTTGAGCCACAGGGCCACTTCCAGTTTTCTGGTAGTTAATTGGAGATAAGAGTCTCACAGACTTGTTTCTTCGCTAGCTTTGAACTACAATCCTCAGATCTCACCCTCCTGAGTAGCTAGGATTACAGATGTGTGCCACTGGCACCCAGCTGGCCTTTAGTTTTATATGTAGACAAGTGAATAAGACTATAATATGTGATTCTTATGTATTTTTCAAATCAAGTTGTTCATCCTTTCTCGTTAATTTGTTGCAGTTTCTTGCTGTTTTTATTTTTTACGATTAGTAATAAAGTTTCTCATTTTGAGTATTTCATATAGTATTATTTTTATTCAGTTGAGGTGGAGATAGAACCCATGGTCTTGAGCATGTTAGATAGTCATTCTTCTTTAGAAATAAACTATATACTCAGCCTAAAGCTGCTTTTTGGTTTCTAAAAGAAAATATAAGTATTATTAGAGAATCATTAACAGTAATGGAAATGAATAATGTATTTTTCAAAACTTTTTATTTATTTTTTTGGCTTGAGCTCAGGGCCTGAGCACTGTCCTTGGACTTTATCCAGGCTAGAGCTCTACCACTTGAGCCTCTGCACCACTTCCAACTTTTTTCTATGTATGTGGTACCAAAGAATGGAACCCAGGTCTTCGTGCATGCGAGGCTAGCACTCTACCACTAGGCCAAACTCCTGGCCCCATCATCTCAAACTATTTTTAAAAACATCTTGTATTTTATACAGCTTTAATGGTGCCACGTGAAAAAGATGCGTAGATATTTCTGAGCCATGTATTTCAGAAATTGTCATATTTTTATTCTAGAAGTGTGTGTGTGTGTTCTAGAAGTGTGTGTGTGTGTGTGTGTATATATATATATACGTACGTACACATGTACATACACATGAAATAATTTCAGGCTCTTTCTCAGACTCATGGTTTTGACTCAGTTTGGAACACTAGCAGCTGATCAAACCACATAAGGATTTTGTTGAAAGAAATGGAATTCAAAGTACTTTTTATCCTTTTCTTCATCCACTCCCAATTCACAAACTTCCCCTTAGAGGGTAGAATTAAGACTTTGATCAGCTTTACACTTCAGTTGTATGTAAAGTTATTACTATTATTATCAGGGCCTGCATTCTATTCTTGAGCTTTATTGCTCAAGGCTAGTGCTCTGCCGCTTTGGGCGGTAGGTCCACTTCTGGTTTTCTGGTGGTTATGTGGAGATGAGACTTTCATGGACTTTCCTGTCCAAGAAAGTCCTCCTCGGTCTCCTTGGTAGCTAGATTTACAGGTCTGAGCCAACAGTGCTCAGCTAGAAGATGAGTGTTTGATGTGACCTAGGAAAGTGCCATTGCTTATCTTCTCATTTGGGATGTTTAATAAGTCACGTAAGTAGGAGGTGGAATGTATTCAAATAAAAACCCAAACAGTGTATGTGTGTTTCCTGACAGAATAATACTCTGTAGCCACCTAACTTAATAAAGTTGTTGTCTTTTATTATTTTTTTGTCAGTTGTGGGGCTTGAACTCGGGGTTTAGGCAGCTTTTCAGCTTGGGGGTAGTACTCTACCACTTGAGCCACAGCACCTCTTCCTAACTTAAAGTTTTGGATTATGTTAATTCTTAGTGTTGTAAATGGATTTATCTTGAACTCTCACTGGGTTTCAGAGTTGACTGGGGAAGGAAGAGGTATGTTGATGTGATATTTCTACTGGGTGAACGTCTGCTGGGAGGAGGATGGGCACTCTAGCCTTCATAGCACAGGTCCTCTTCCATGAAGCCCAGGAGTTATAGAGTAGCCTCCGAATCTGCAAAACAAATGTTGCTTACAGTCATTAAGTAATGCTGTATGTTCATGTCCTAGTCAAATAATGACATCTAAAACAGACTAAAGAAAATTATGGACACATTTATGTATGGAGGTTCATGGAAACTGCCCTACCTTCCAATATGTAGAACTCTGCATCAATATGTATACTTAACATGGAGGGTATTTGTCATATTAATTGTCTGATTATGCTCTGGTTTTTATTTTATTTATTTAGGCAGTTCTGAGGCTTGAACTATGAGGGTGGGCACTTCAGCTCAAAGTTACCGCTGTACTCTTTGAGCCACAGTGCTACTTCGCATTTTCTGGTGGTTAATTAGAGATAAGAGTCTCATGGAATTTAGTGCTTGGGCTGTCTTTGAACCACGATCCTCAGATCTCAGCCACCTGTGTAGCCAGGATTACAGTTGTGAGCTACTGTGCCCGGCTGTTTTTTAATTTTTGTTGATTGTAGGGCTTGAACTCAGGGCTTGAGCATGTTCCCTGTGCCTTTTTGGTCAAGGCTATTGCTGTACTACTGGGAACCAAAGCTCCTTCCTGTGCTCTGATTTTTAAATGAGTCTTTTGATAATATTTCACAAATCCTTAGATGTATTTCTTTTAATTAGTTTGTAAGATGTTATTTTTTGATTCAACAGATTTCATGCTGAAAATAATGTTTGAATAATTCAAACATTTCTGTTTTGCGGGTTTCTTAATGCTTCATTGTAGAGCTTAGTCCTGTGTGTTTTCTAATGTCACTAAAACAGATCAAACGTTTGGGGGATTTTTGAGGGGAAGTCTACTATAATTTTTGCTTTAAGATGATTTCTGAATGTACAGTAACAGCATTATTTCTGGGGGTGAAATTGATCTTTGCCATTTCACTACCTTCCCTATCTAAGCAAGTATCTAGTTATCATATTTTGGCCATAAGAAAGTAGGTACTTGTCAATGATTGTGAAGTAATGCACCTTTTATCTGGCGAATATAATGTAACCCTTCTATTAATTACAATAAAAAATTTTAAAAAGAAAGTAGGTACCTACTTTAACACAAGAAGGTAAAATGTCCCAACTTTGTGCTTGTTCCTTGTGATGCCGTATCGCTTGGCACAACACTCTTCACAAACTTTCACACTGTGTAGTGCCTGGTGCTATGCGATTTCCAGAAATCTGGCATGCGAATTGGTCCTTGTTTGCATTTTCTGACTGCAATAGAGCTGTTAATAATGAGATTGATGATGAAGTTGTCAAGAAGAGACAGTTGGGCAGAACTGCTCCCTGTGAGTGACAGAGGGCATGATCCGCCTTCACAGCCAAGAAAGCTGCCCCCAGCAGAGAGCCCGCCGTGCTGGACGCCGTGCCTGGACGCCGTGCCAAGACGGTTAGAAGCTTTGCTTGCTATTAGGCTACTGTGTCTCCCTTCAATTTAGACTCTCAACAAATATATACACAAAAAATAGTACACACTTTGCAACTGTCAAATACTGCTGCTACTTCATAAGTACAAAAATCCAACCTAATTTCACTTTGTGAGATGGAATTTTATTTTGAGAATGACTAGGTTTTCTAGGAAACCTTTTGAGGAGGAGAGATGGGGTAGGATAGCCTCCTAAAAATTTCCAGTCAAGTGTGATAGGCTCAAGAAACTGGACACATCAAATAGTGGTTTGAGGTATTAAAGTTAGTAATACTAATTGCTACTGTGCATTTTCTATCACCAATAGAAACTGAAGTTGTTGGCATTTCATTTAGCTGTTCGTCTGTTTTATGTGTTTTCTTATGCATTGGGAGTTTTCCGTCCTCCTATCCTCTTCTCTGCAGTCGACTAGCCTATGTGGTCCATAGCATAGCCTTGACTATAGTTTTTTTGAATATATATGTTTTTTTCCTAATTTGAGGAAACTGAATAGTAACTTTTTTCATTATTGGTCAAAGAGTCAAATGTGAAGCCAGGCACTGGTGATTCACGCCTGTAATCCTAGCTATTTAGGAAATTGAGATCTGAGGATCATGGTTCAAAGCCAGCCCAGGCACAAAAATCTGTGAGACTTCTCTCCAGTTAACCACCAGAAGATTGGAAGTGGTCTTGTTGATCAAAGTGGTGAGCTCAGGCCCAGAGTTCAGACCCCACAATGGACCAAAAACAAAACTTCAGATGTGGATATATTTTATTTATCAAGATTTTTCCATTTACATAAAGTGTTGAGAGTGTTAACTAAGTACAAAAGCGAATTTTTTGGGCTGGAACTTTGGCCTAGTGGTAGAGTGCTTGCCTAGCATGCATGAAGACCCGGGTTCACTTCTTCAGTACTACATATAATGAAAAAAGCCAGAAGTGGTGCTGTGGCTCAAGTGGTAGAGCTGTATCCTTGAGAAAGCCTGAGGACAGGTCCTGAATTCAAGGCCCAGGACTGGCAAAAAACGACTACAAACAACAACAAAAAACAAATTCTTTGAATTTAAAGTAAAATAGGAATACACTCAGCATTCCCCTAGTGTGTGAGGCCCAGAGTACTTGAAGTAGCCAAGTTGTCTAACAGCAAAACTTGAACAGGCCAGGCTTATTTGGCTTGATCACCACTCAGTACTGCAGTACCCAGAGCAGCGTCTTCAGTCAGGGCTGACCTGAGTTGTGTTTTACTTACTGTGGAGGGAGTTTGTTTTAGCGGGGAGCGTTTGCCTAGTATGCACCAAGGTCCGAGTTTGATTCCTCTGCATCACGTACATAGAAAAGTTAGAAATGTTGCTGTGGCTCAAGTGGTAGAGCGCTAGCATAGAGGAAAGCCCAAGGACAATGCCCAGGCCCTGCGTTCAATCCCCATGACTGGTGAAAAAAAAAGTGACTTATTAGTTCCCTTGGGGAGAGGGCAGTGGGCATATGGTGTTTGAGATATGAGGGTCCCATGGAAAATCTGCTGTCTCGGCTTTTGCTGCCATTTGTGCAAATGCATTGAGGTGAAGATGCTTAATTTCTTACAAGAAATGAATTTCATGATGTATTCCATCTCAAGTTTGACACAGCTGCTCTTTATGCTATCTTGACCTGCTAGCTGAATGTAGAACACAGGTGATAGACTTGCTGTACAGTGGGAGGGAAAAGTCAATTCTATGAGATGGGTTTGGGTCGCAGCACTCTCTTGCTTCATGGTCTGTGCAGTTAATACCCTCGCTCCTGGCTCTTTCCTTTCCGGTAGTGTTCTCTGTAGACTTGCTATGTGGACCACAGCAGCGAAAATCCTCCTCCACCCCAGTTAGCTCTGTTAATACTGTGATGTAATGCTGAGTGAGTGCTGGCCTTCATAGCTGTAACTCTCACCAAAGTCATCTGTACAGTTTCAGCTTTGGCCCAAGTTAAGACGGTGTTATCTCAGAAGGAGGCAGCCTGAATAATCTGAGCCATTTACCATCTTGAGGAAGTTTGTAGAAATTCAGTGAGTAACTGGAGTGCTTTCAACCAGAGGTTCCTAGGACATAGTGAAAGGCAGAGAAAGATCGCTGGTGAACAAAAGATGTGGAGGTGTGGGAAAGTTTCTTCTGGTGTATACATTGAGCATTGCCTGTCTTGACCTATTCAGTTGAATTACATTACAGATTTCATGAAGTTTTGAGCAAGCTAGCCTTGCTCATTCTCTCTATGAAACTTGGGCAGGACCAGAGCAGGGAGAAAAAAATAAAGTCAAGTAAAATCTTCATTGAAAAGTTTTTGGTTTTTTTTGCATTTTAGCAGTAAGACAAACATAGCCACACCACACCCAAGGCAGGGAGGTGGCAATGGACATGACTACCTGCTCCTGAGTGAGGTTCAGCCTAGTGGATAGGTCTAGCAGTGATAGGTCTAATGACTCATTAAATTGGGGTATAGTAAATGGTGTGACTACTACAGGTCAGAAAGCAGCTTTAGTTTGGCCCAGTGCCTTGCCAAGGATCATATGGTAAGCTAGATTTCATCTGGATTGTCACTACTCAGAATTCTGAAGTAGCCTTCTAGTATGTGTGATATTTTTGTGAGAAGACCTTTTAATGAAGTCTACATATGTATCTTCTTTTAGAGGATGTGTTTCTGTTTGGGTCCATTTAAAGCTAGAGTAGTAGTGAGCAGATGAGAGATTTGTGGAGATTGGTGAGTACTGGAATACAGTTTAAGGGAGACCTGAGAATTGAATTTGTTCTCCAAGGTTCAGGCCCTTGTAGTGTGATGAAAGTTATTCTTATATCCAATTCACTTAGCAATGATTTGTTTTGAGTATTTATTTGTTTATGTTGCCAGTCCTGGAGCTTGAACTTGGCCTGAGCACTGTCCTAGGACTTTCTCAAGGCTGGAGCCCTACCACTTAAGCTACAGCACCATTTCTATTTTTTGGTCGATTGTGGGGCTTGAACACGTGGCCTGGATGCTGTCCCTTTGCCTCTTTGTGCTCAAAGCTAGCATTCTACTACTTGAGCCACAGCACCACTTCCTGTTTTCTCATAGTTAATTGGAGATACAAGTCTTATGGACCAAGCTTTAGACCATGATCCTCACATCTCAGCCTCCTGAGTAGCCAGGATTACCATGTGAGCCACTGGTACCTCGCTATAGGGTTTTTCTTTCTTGTGAAGTTTTGCATCTTAAAAATGTTAAACCAATAAAGATCAATTAAAAATGTTTGAAATGTGTAAGCTGCTGGGTTGTAGAGCAAATACATCAGCTAGATGCCATATAAATTGACCTGCCATGCATGTGAACCTGCCATGCATGTGTTAGCTGCTTTACTTCCTCTGGCTCTGCTGCCCCATCTCATTCCTCTGCCATTTGGCTGTAGGCCACACGTGAGTGTGAGGAGGGGTCCATATGTCACTAGAACCAGTGGAGGCCGAGAACTGTGCCCTTTCCGTTCTGTCTCTTGTGAGGTCATGTGTCTACAGAGTGTGTTCCCTGGCATCTGTTGTGAGTCCTTAAAGCTAGAAACGACTCTTATTTTCATTGTTAAGCATAGTTCCTCTCTCCATACACATGCGGCCTTCTCATCTCCAGCTCACCAGCATGTCTCGCGCATGCTCTACTCCTCAGTCACCCTTTCTGGCACACTAAAGATTGATTTTTGGCCTTGCTCTTCACCACAGAGAATCCCTCCCCAGTGCCCCCAGATGCAGATCTTGGCAGCAAAGTGAACAACATCTGTACTTGGCAAGGAGATGGATAATTTGACCAACACTTTCTTTCATGTCCCCTTAACTCCTGTTCCCCCACCCACCCCACCACACACACCTTCACCCAAACCACTGTCCTGACTGGCAACTTACAGACAGGAGGAAGACACCCAAACAGGCCTTGGGGAAGTGCCGGCTTCTGACACTGCTTGTCTGTCTGTTGGTGCTAATTACAGCCTTCCTGAAAAGACTGAACGGGGTACACAGTGAACAGTGAACAGCTTCTCAGTGTGGCGAGTGGGTGGGGGGCTGGAACAGAGGGGCCAGGAGGATAAATGAGGACAAAGCTTGGGGAGCTTGTGCTAGAAGCAGGCGATCAGAGTGTGGCCCCAAGTTGAGGTTCATGTACCTTCTTCCTCCTGTGTCCTGGGGATTCAAAAAGTGGGTTGTCACCTCCCTACCCCCAAAAACCTGGATTTCTAAACCCCAGCCACCTCCTAGCACTAACAGGTACCCCCGCCTCTACTTGTGCCAGAATCTGGATCCCCCAGGAAGGGCTGTCTCTGTGCTTTTGGTTTCTATATTGCAGGGATTGGATGTCTCCCTGGAACACTGGAGGGATGGGGAGATAGGGAGGTGAGTGGCCAAATGCTTAGCCCCTCCTGGGCCCCAGTCTCTGCTATTACTACATGGAATGTACACACTGGGCATGCCTTCTGTGAGCTTAGAATCTCTTGCTCCACTCCTCACTTTCTATCCTTGCCCTGCAAGCCACCTTACCTGTCCTGCAAGGTAGCTAGTGGTCCCTTGGCTGGGAGAGGAGAGGATCATCCAAAGCATTCTGGGTAAATCAGAACAGCTTCTGTGTGCTTCTGCTCTGTGGGGAGGCAGCCTTGGAAAGCTGTGGCTGTGTCTTGCATGTCTATAGCCACAGTGCATGTGTGTGGAAGATCCTTGGCAGTGTAAGCTCAGTAAATGGAGGAGTAGCAAGTACTAGGAAAAATGGCTGGTGTGTAAGACTCCCTGTCGCTATCCCCTCGGCCGGCAAGGAAGACGCAACAAGTGAGACTTCTTCTCGAGCAGCAGTTTATTCAGCAAGCTTACAGCTATGCCGGGTCGACCCCGACTTCCTCAAAACCCTGGGCTTTTATAGGCCCATCATCCAATCACATTTGCTTTCTTACAATTCTATAGCCAATAATATAAGTACACCTCTATAGTACATTCTAAACAAGTAGCAATATGGCATTACACATACTTCCAATCATGCATAAAGCTCATGAACAATCACATCTTTTCCTGGAAACTTTCAGACAAACAACTCAGTGGCGCAACCACAAAGGCGGATGCCAGCACCATCTTGTAATGGCGAATGTAATAGCTCTCTACAACTCCCTGTCCTTAACAGGCACTAAGTGCCTTACCTCAGTTATCTCAGTATGTCCTCCCAGGAGCTTTTGAGATTGGTAGGTCTCGCTTTAGAGATGGAGACACAGGTGCAGTACTTTCCGAGGTCCCATGTTTTCCAATGGTGAGCCAGTTGCTCACCTTGGGAGGGTATTATAGGGTAATGGAGAGACTGTATCGGGCACAGTTCTGGTACTTTCCATATTACCTTTTAGATCTCAAAACAGCCCTTTGGGACCAGTGTCATCTAGGACCTTTAAGAATTCAGAGGCAGTTGGTGGCTTGTCCTAGAGTGCCAGCATGAGAGTGAAGGACCAGGATTTAGACATTTTTTTTGGTGGGTCATGGGGCTTGAATTTAGCTTGGGCACTGTGTCCCCTGAGCTCTTCAGCTCAAGGCTACCACCCTACCCTTGAGCCAAGCCCCACTTCCCATTTTCTAGAGGTTAACTGAATATAAGAGTCTCAGGTCCTTTTGTGCCCTGGCTGTCTTTGAACCTTGATCCTCAGATCGCAGCCTCCTGAGTATCGAGGATTACAGGCTTAAGCCACCTGCCAGCCAGGATTTAGACTTCTTAAGCTGATAGACTCTGACGATAAGATTCTTGGATCTGTAGCTTGAACACCAGGGGACTCGAAGCCTCCATGTCTGCTTGTGGTCTCTCCTTCCTTACTAAGACAAGACTGATGTGGGGACAGGGAGCCCAGCTAGTAGAGATTGTGGCTAGCAGTGAGAAGGTCTTTATAAATCCCAGGGGTTCCTGTCAAAACCTATGTTGGGACCCAGTCTCCCAGTCTATCGCCTCCCAATCTATGTATGGCAAGCATTGTAGGATAAGATGGCAGCGCAGCGAGTTTGTGAGTGTGGCTCAAGGAAGTGGAGCATGGGCCCGGGCCAGGGCTGGCTTAGGCAATTAAGCTGTAGCTTATGGGATTTCAAGAAACCAATCTTGGCCTGTGATTCACTTCGATTTAAAAAAAAATGAATATGGTATCACTGCCCTAATTCTTATTTCTTTAGCTGGTTGCTAAGAGCATTCAGGGGAGGGGCATGCCAAATTCACATTCAGCTTTAACAGTTTGTCCTTCTGAGCCACACAGACTGACTTCAGAGCTGGCATTCACAAGGGTGAAGGGAAGACTCAGGAAGGAGGACAGACAGCCTGTGCTGCAAGCAAAGGCTCTTTTATCTGGAGTCTGGCTCTCAGGGAGTCTTTCCCTCTGGAACCCAGCCCTGAATCTCTGAACCTAGCAGTAATGAAAAAAACTTCCTGGCACAGGGAAAAAACACCACAGTCTTTGCACCAAGGTTGACCTGTCCTTTGCAGATGCACAGAGGTTAGCACCTAGCTAGAGTACCTGTTTGGACAGCTCATTTCCCATTCTATTCTCCCACAGGCCTCCGACGTCAGCTACCTTCATGTTATACCCAGTGGGGCCTGATCATGCCCTGCAATAAATGGGCCTTGTTCGTATAGTTTATAGATTGGGACTTGAATTCAGATAAGAGGCATCCAGATTGTAGATGGCAATGTCTAGCATAGATAATTGCTAATAAGGATGCAGGTAGGGGAAGAGCTGGGGTTTGGCGCTTGTTACCCTCTCCCTGGATGGAAGCCAGGCCTTTGCATGTTCCAGGCAAGTGCTCTACCACTGAACTGCCCTCAGCTGACTTCAAGTCAAACTCTGAAAGTGGTACTGTACCTGTCTGTTGCAGCCAGTGAGCCTTTTACACTGTTTCCCAGGAACCATTGGGACTCTGGGGAGGGAAGATGAATGGACTCAGAGCAGAGCTGAAAGGAAGGAGCAAATTGGAGCAGATGTGTTAGCTGGGAAGATGCTGTGAACTCTGGCCCCTCTGGGGTCTTTCCACCTTATTGGAGACTCTAGCTACCTGGTCTGTGACACCTGTTCATTCTCCTCAGATGCCATTGCCTACTTTTAGCATCTTAGCACAGTAAATAAGTGGGTGACACTTGGTAAGTGCTGGATCCCCAGCATGTGTGCATCTTGCAGACCCAGACCACTCCTTTGAATTTATTTAGTTATGTTCTCAATGCCAGGTAGTACAAAGCAGTGCAGGATCTTCAGGATCGTTGTTTTTTTTTTCTTTTTCTTTCTTTCTTTCTTTCCTATATGGAAAAAAAAATAACTTTAAACAACTGTGTTTGTGTATCGGTGGGCATGTGATTCTCAGCAGATTATTTCTCTAGGCTTCAGTTTTTGTTTTTGTTTTTTACCAGTCCTGGGCTTGAGCTCAGGGCCTGAGCACTGTCCTTGGACTTTCTTAAGGCTAGAACTCTACCACTTGAGCCTCAGCACCACTTCTGGCTTTTTTTCTATGTATGTGGTACCAAGGAATGGAACCTGGGTCTTCATGCATGCTAGGCAAGCACTCTACCACTAGCCAAAGTCCCGGCCCTTTGTTTTGTATTTTAAATTAATGAGGCCAAGCTGGGCATTGGTGGTTCACTCCTGTACTCCTACGCACGTGGCTGAGATCTGAGGATCAATCAGTATTTAAAGCCAGCCTAGATAGGAAAGTCCATGAGACTCCAACGAACTACCAAAAAGCCAGAAGTGGAGCTATGGCTTAAGTGGTAGAGAGCTAACCTTGAATGAGAAAGCTCAGGGACAGTGCTGGGGCCCTGAGATCTCACTCTAAGACCTGCACAAAAAAAATCTGAGAGTAGGATGGAGTTTCTAGAGGAACTTCCAGCTCCAAGCCCCTTTAGCTTGTAAGCCTTCTCTATTAGAATGCCTTTCCTCCTGGAAAAAGACTTACTCTCTCCTCCAGTCTCTGACCTCTTTTCCACCCATCCCTGGCCTACCAGCTGGTCACTCCCTGGCAGGCTCCTCCCACCTGTCTTTGTTTGCTGGTTCTGGAAGAGGGATCCTGGCCCCTGCTGCCTTCTGGGAGAGTCCTGATGAATACTGATGATACAGACTCATTTGCATATGAGCACCGCTGCCAGTCTGAACCCAGCTGTGTGCAACGTAAGGTGAAATATAGATTCTCCCAACCCAGCCACAGCTTCTCCACGTAGCTAATGGAAAAGCCTTCTGAGTAGGCCTACACTGCATATGCATAAGCTCTCCACTGGCCCTGGATCTGGTGGACAATCTCACTCTCCTCCCCCGTGTCTTATGCTTTTCTGGGTTTTCTCCACGAGCAGCAGGGCATCTGGGCTACACAGCTAGATGACGGGGACCTGGCCAGACCCTGGACTGACCTCTTGGGATTCAGGCACTTAAATCTTGAATCCCCTCTCTAGCATGGAGACAGCAGTGAGGGCCTAGCTCCCGTCCTGGCCTTCTGACTGTTCACCCTTACCTTCCTCCTTTGCAGTAGGCTCGGGAGCTGGCCCTGAGCCTTTCCATGGGGCTGCTCCTTCTTTCACACCTTTTGGCCACTCCTGGGCTGTGAGTTGTGCTGCTGTGGCAAGTGTTGTCCCTCTTCTCTCTGCTGCCCAGGGTGCCTGTCTTTGCGGGGCACATCTGCAGTTGCAGCTCTGTCCTCTTCAGACCCTAAACCTCCCTGGAGCTCTGGCCTAGCACCTACACAGGGTGGTATCAGACTTGTGCTTTCAAAAACTTTGCGAAGTTGGACTACAGATTTTGTTTGCAGAGGCTGCGATGAGGTAGCAAAGCCAACTTTAGGGACCATTAGGGGGCCTTACTGGAAATGACAGCGAGTCCGTGGACAGCCAGATTTTGTTGCTACTGCCTTTGTTTGTGCCACTGTGGGTTCTCTTTGGAGGAGGTGCTTCAGATGCCCCTGCAGAGATGGACTACCTGTCATGGAGATGGAGGGTGGAGAGGCTGACTGCCCCCAAAGCCTGCCTTCCCTGCTCCTCACCCTCCACCTGCCTCCCCTTCATCTCCTAGGTGCCCACTCTTTCCTTCCACTCCTCCGATCCTGAGAGTGGGAAGAGCAGAGGGGCTAAATTGAGTTTATATAGCTCCCCCCTCCGTATATATTTAGAGATAAGAAGTTCATTTAGGGATTAGGGATGCTTCTTGTCTATGCATCATTAAGCATACCACATCTGCTACTGAGCTAGCAATCAGCAAAATATTGAGAAAAGTGATAAAGAAATCTTTGCATCGGTTCATTTTCATTCCCATCTTCCCGCATCCTGGCTCTCAGACAGGCGAGCCTATAAGGATATAGACGGCGATGGAGCCAGGCCTGTCCAAACTGGATTGAGAGCTGGGAATGTAATTCACCTTTGACCTGCTGTCTTCCCTGGCTGTGAGAGCCTGCTTGTGCATGCACAGAGGGTGAGTTGGGTGTCTGAGGCTCTGTAGGCTTCTCCCAGGGTGGCTGAGTGACCACAGCAGTCCCAAGCGTGGTGCAGCAGTGAGAGGTGCTGGGTGGCCTGGCCAGGATGGTCCCTCGGTGGCCCACAGTCTGAGCATTTGTAAAACCAGGGTGGAATAGGAGCCCTGTGAGAGTGCCACTGGCTGTACTGCTTGGCAGGTGGTACCTGTTCCTGTCAAGTCCTGCCCAGAGGGTAGGTGCCCCTTGGTGTGGCTTTCCCCAGTGGGTGGCTGGGCTAAGAGAGCCAACAGGTGACTTCCAGACTGCTGGGTCCTGCAGACTCTGTGCAGAGACCCGTTGCTTTTCTGCCTCCTGATGCAGGCTCAGAGAATCAGATGCCTTCACTGAAGCCTGGTCCACTGGGCCCCAGGGGTATCAGTGGCTGAGAGGCCCATGGCCACTCTGTCCACTCTGGGCAGCTGTCCTGCAGTGTGATGTGTCTCGGGTTAAACTGCAGGTGTCACTGTTAGCCCTGGAATGGGTGCTCCGCTAGCCCCTGCCTGGCTCTGAAGGAATCTGCTTCTTCTGTGGCTGGCAGGTGGGGAAGCCCAGAAACTAGCCCTTGCCCCTCCTCCAGAGTTCTGAGCCCCTACAAACTGACCCTTGCAAGAAAATGCCCAAGACGCACTTGCAAAAACAAAACTGGGCACTGTGTTCTCTTGGGAAGGAGCACTGCTGAGTACAGAATGGAGCAGGGGCCAGCTGGAACCACAAAGGCCCCACAATGGTGATGGGAGTGGGAGGCTTGTAGAAAGGCAGAGACCCCAGGAGGAGGAGCTGGCAGAGAAGCAACAAGGCAAGAGAACCCTTGCCCCATGTATGCTGAGACCACACTGCTTAGACACTACTGACAGCTGCAGAGGAGAGTCTCCCCCCAATATTGAGTGTCTGTTTGGGGAGTCCTTGATGGGGTCACCCCTGAAATCCCAGCACTTTGGAGGAGAAGGCATGAAGATAGAGCCTGAAGGCCACCCTAGGCCTTGAGACCCTATTTAAAAAAAAAAAAAAAGGCTGGCTGATTTTGTTGTTTGAGACAGGGTCTCTCTATGTCACCCAGGGTAATCTTGAACTCATGGTTCTCCTCCCTTACTTTCCCCAATAATCCCTTGGCCTGAGGATACCCACAACCTGATGGTGCAGTTTTTCTTTTTTAATTCGTATATACTAATTGTGCAAAGAAGTTTCCAGAAATATTTCCATACGTGCATAAAACATTTTGATTAATGACAGCCCCTAGACTATCTTTCCTGTCCACCATTGAGGATGAACCCCGGTCCCCCTGGGCACACTCCCCAGCCCTGCATGGGGATTCCTGAGCTGCTGTGCAGGTTGCGCCCCTCCACACACTCTTCAGGTGGCCTGTGGAGCCTCACCGCCCCCCCTCCTATTTGTTCTCGTTCCATTTCTTTTTCGTTCTGCATTTCCTTGTTGGAACCAACAACCCTTGATCATGACTGCACAATCTTGAGTGCTGGAGGAAGTTAGGCAGGGACCCTGGGTCTCCTGTCCCTGGTCCTGAGGCTGTAAGGAAGGGGCTACCTGGTCCTAATCCCTGTTTAAGGAGAATACAAAGGGTGTGCGTGTGTGTGTGTGTCTGTGTGTGTATGTGTGTCTGAGTGTGTGTGTTGCTGGGGAGTAGAGATACGGAAGTTTTCTAGACCTAAAAAAAAGAAGAAGAAAAATAAAGTTTGAATAAAAATGGTCCATGTAGTATGACTGCAGGGCGAATGCAAATGCCTGTGTTCAAACAGAGATCCGTGCATTCTTATTAGGAGTTCATGACGCTGCCTCCAAGCAGGACGTTACACATTTATCAAGCAGGGACCAGGGCTGCCCGAGGAGGTGTGATCTCCCTCATGCCCGTGGTCAATGAATCTTGGGGAAGGAGGAAGAGGAGGAGGAGGAGAAGGAGGAGAAGGAGGAGGAGGAGGAGGAGGAGGAGGAGGAGGAGGAGGAGGAGGAGGAGGAGAAATGCCGAGCTGTGTTTGGTGTCTTTAGTTGCTAAAGCATTAAGGGATGAGGAGATAAAAAGATGCATGCAGAGAAAGCAGCCACAGCAACGCTCCACAAAGATCTTTTTAGTGTCAACTTAAATGTACACAAATAGGGGATGATGATCTCTTTTATTGGACTAACATTTATCCAGTAATATCCACACACTTAAAACCATCCAGGCCTCCTCTTCAGGTGTTCATTTGAATAGAAATAGCTGAATGAGTGTTTTTATAATTGATCCCCTGAGAACTCAGTGTCTGGCACTGCATAACCAACATTTTCCCTATTGCTAGGTTTTTTTTTTTTCCCATTCCTCCCCCAAATTGCCACTCTGCAAAATTAGGATTTTTGTACAGTTTTGATAAGAGAATTAACCTCCCACGTGCCAAACTCCCTGAATACAAGGGCTTTCTAGAAGCCTGTTTGTGCATTTGGCTGGGACACCTGGCCATTTGGGAAATCTGCTGCTTCTGGTCTGTCGATGTAAAGCCATGGGGATATGAAGGGAGGAGACTCTGAGGAAGCTGTACGAGAGAGGGGAGAGGCTTGCACTGGCTCAGAGTCAAGGGCCAGGCCCTGCAACCTGTCTCTTGGTTTTCTGCATGCACTCACTAGAAGAGCCACATTGGTTTGACTCATCTCCATGGGGCTGAGAGCTTGTCTGTGAGGAAAAGGAACCAGATTCACCATTTACCCCTCTCATACTTCCTGAGTGCTCCCTAGGGTTTCCTTTTGTTCTTTGTCCTATTTTCTGTAATTGTTATAATGCATGTAGAAAATGTGAAATAGAAGTAGAAAGTTGAAAATATTAGCTGGGTGCTGGTGGCTCATGCTTTTAATTCTGACTACTCAGTAGGCTGAGACCTGAAGAATCACAGTTCAGAAATCCAGGAGTCTCTATGTCCAATTAATCAGCAAAAGAAAAGACTGGGTGGGAAGCATGGCTCAGGTGGTAGAGTGCCTAGCTGTCAGAGGAAAAGCGGAGTGAAAATGAAAGACCCTGAGTTCAAGGCCCAAGGCTAGCACAGAAAGAGGCAGAGAGACAAACAGAGAGATAGTGTGGGGGGGAGGGGAAAAGAGTAGAAAGAGAGAAATTACTCCACATTCTACCACCCACAGCTTATATAGTCTATTTTTGTGCTATTTACACAGTTGAAATTCCTCCCAGTCTCTCTTGTATGTGTGTTCCATGTATAAATATGGAATTAGGATCTTGCTCCACGCATATGGTTTTGTAACCCATGGGGTTTTTCCTGTTTGCATTCAATAGTATATACAAGACTTCCCCCGTGTCTCCAAGCTTCATTTGTCAGCTTTGATTCAGTGACTGCACACAGAGCCACGGATGGCTGTTGCTGAATGAATTAAGGGAGATTGTGTGTGTGTGTGTGTGTGTGTGTGTGTGTGTGTCTGGTGACACTGGGATTTTGAAGTCAGGATCTTGTACTTGTGAGGCAAGTACTCTACCATTCATTTGAACCATACCTCCAACCCTTAAAATGAGACTTATTGAAAGTTATTTGATTTAAAATAATGATCCTTCATGTCCTGAAAGTGATGATAGGAAAAGCAGTTTCTAGCAGCAGCAGAAACCACAGTCAAGCTGGCTGTGCTGGCACGCGTCTGTAATCCCAGCTGCTGTGGAGGTGGAGTTAGGAGAATCATGGCTTGAGGACAACTGGATCATGTTATCTCTAGACTCAAAGAGACCCAGAAAGCAAAATGGCTGCAAATATGTCTTAGCAAGTGTAATGTTTCTCTGTGTTCAAGCCTCAGTACATCAAGGATGTAGGTCCTTAAAGAGGTCACAAGGTGCTGAGTTAACCTGAGCAGAAGAGGGGCTGCTGCCTCAGGAAATACTATCGCGTGACACAACGTCTCCTGAAGTTTCTGTTTCTATAAGAGCAGCACTGACCTGAAGCTGGCCGTGTCCAATGGTGACGACAGGCTCCCACTGTTGCAGGCTTGTCTTAGTGGGATAGACAGACTAGTCTTTCCTTCCCCTCTCACCTTTTTCTCCCCTTCCCCCTTTCCTTCATTTCTCCCCACTTTCAGCCATGAGAACCTCATGGTCAGCCCTATTTCATCTGTGTACCCCAGCTCATTGATGGAGGACAAATGGATACCACATTTGGAAATACGGTGTACGGCTCTGAATAACGATAGGACTCTTTTTTGTAAGCAGTACACCCCAAATTGGGGTAATTCCATCACTACCCTAGGCCATTTCATGCTAACTGGTGCCATTGGCAGGACATCCATCCTTTAGCACTTGGAAACCAGAGCCCTGCAGCTCTGGAATCAAGAACTTGGGTTTGGGATCTAGGCTCCTTTCCTTTCTAGCTGGAGGTCCTTGGGTTGATCACTAAGTTTCCAGTCCTCAGTTTCCCCATTTGGAAAATAGGAATAATCTAGAATGTATCTTCCAGAAAAGGCTCATGTGGGCAGTTAGCTGAGAAGACAAATGGGTGAGATATCTCACTAGATTACAAAAAGCAGCATATTCATGACAGAAAAAGCAAGCAGGGGCTGACAGCCAGGACAGACTACTGAAGCTGTGGTTCTCATGGCTTTTGCTTAGGCCTCACAGGTCTCCTGCATCACTCCTGGCCCTCCTCACATCCTTCCAGCACCTCACTACTCTTGGAATCTCAGAGTGGGAGCTGCGGGGCTTTTCTTTGGGCTGTGATGTCACTTCTGACGATCCAGTGATGAACGTAGAGATCTGAGGATGTGTTGGAACCATGGTGAAATCCACCAACCTCCAGTGGTTAGGGAGAGAATAGTTCCATCACCCACCTTCCTTCTCCAAACCAGGCATAGCTCTGCAGCAGCGGCCAGCACAGAAGTTCTATCTTCTTATAGACTTCAAGGTGGAGGCCTTCCCTCCCCAGGCCACCTAACCTGGGCGGTTCTCAGTAATCAAGAGAGACAGGATTATAACGATATTTACAAAATTTAGAATGAGTGGAAAACAAGCCAAGATGCGCAAAATGTCAACATTTAAGCCAAGGCACAATGACTAACTCTGGCCATCTTAGGGCCTGGACCAAAGGACCACGAGTGAGGCTGATATTGCCTTTCTTTAAAATGTTGATATTTACCAGGTGACTGTGGTTCATGCCTGTAATCCTAGCTATTCAGGAGGCTGACATCTGAGGATCAAGATTCAAAGCCAGCCTGAGTGGAAAAGTCCCCACAAGACTTTAAAAAAATTTATTGTATTCTTTTGTCAGGATAATGTAAAGAGGGGTTACAGTTACATTCCTCAGGTAGTGGGTGCATTATTTCTCAAGCATTGATACCCCTTTTCATGCTTTTGCTCCCCTTTCCCTCTCCTTACCTCCTCCCAATCACCTTGTTTCCCCCTTCCCGTTCCTATTTCAAATAAATAAACATATATACAATATGCCAGGTAATAAAGTCAGAAGCAGTAACTATATGAGAATAACCATAAGGCATACGGGGGAAAATGAAATAACTTCACTCAGTACATTTAGAACAGCAATCACAAAGATAAAGCTCTTGTTTCTATATCCTAGAGTTCATTTTGTTTAATCTCATCCTACATGACCATATGTACATAGCTTTGGAGCTATTGTGATCCTCTGCTAGGAGATCCTAGATCCCACAAGACTTTTATCTCTAATTAACCACATAAAACGTGGAAGTGGAGCTGTGACTAGAAGTGGAAGAGCAATTACCTTGAGCCAAAAGAGCTCAGGACAGCACCCAAGCCTGGAGTTCAAGCCCTGTGACCATAAAACGACAACAACAAAAAATTGGTATTTTTTTCACTGTAGGTTTTTCCCATTCTTTTTGTATTGTACTCTTGCACCTTGGTTTCGGTGCCTTTTGTATTTGGGGTTGAGGGTGAGCACAGGCCCTCTGTACCCTGTAATTTTATTGAGATCCCTATCACACTAAGAGCCTCTGTAGGTGTGAAAAGAAAGGGCTGCTTTGAAATCAGGTGGCATTAACAAGAGTGGCAAGCCTGCCCTGAGAGACGACCCTAGACCAAGCCATTTGGGGTCTGGGCATCAAGGCGGGAGCAACTGGGTGGTTCTTATGGGGCTGCGTCCACTTTGGCAGGACAGGACTGGTCAGCTGACTGCCTTTCACAGAGGTGATGCCAGCTCCCCCACTGTCCTGGTTGGGACCCTTATCTCCATCTCCCAGGGGGTGCCTCTCACTCATGGCTTAGGCTATCTCATCTACCAAGCTCCCCAGAGACTCTTAGGGGAGGTGGAGCCAGATTCTCTACATCATAGCCCCCAAGTGAGCATTTATTGTCATGCCTAGAGGGGCTGGTCCTTCACTTCTGCCAGGAAATGTCCCTCCTTTGCTCTTTTTCCATCCTCCTATCCCTTTTTGCTCCTCTTTCTCTTCCCCTTTCCTTCTTGCCCTCCTATGAATGGGAGACATGGGCTCACAGCCCCAGATGCTCCACCGGAGTCTGTCACACACAGCTTCCAGATTTGCTATCATGGCCTAGGCAGAACCCTTCCCCTTAACAATGAATTTGTGGATGAAGAACTAGCCGAAGACGTGCAAGGCCACAGGAGCAGCTGGACTAGCGCATACCAAGACGTTTATATCGGCTAAAAGCTGGAAGACAGTATCAGCAGTCTAACTCAGAGAAATGGCCAAAGATGTTTTCCTGTGTCGTAAGTATTCAGAGAGGGGCACCATGTGGCGAATCTCCACTGGAGAAATGTCTAGCACAACTCAACAAGATGCTTAACCTGCTGCTGCTCTGGTTGTGATGGGACTGCAGTCTGATGAAACCATTATCAGTACAGTAGTTAAGATCACAAACCAAAAATGCCTGTGCCACTCCTAGCCTGTGGATCCCCTGTCTTGGTGGCACAGCCCAGTGGGTCCCTGGTTATTCTTCCTGGTGATCACGGAGCTGGCCAGGAGCTGTGATCACTACCCAGTATCAGGAGAGAAAGCTGGAGCCCCTGTCATTCGCCTGGGAAGGGATCCAAGTTGGAACTCTGAAGTGTGATTTCTGTTGCAGGTGTCACCACTGTAAAACTGAAAACTCAGACTGCGTGAACTATGGTAAGCCATGGAGCATCTGTTTAGCCACTTCCATCTCCATCTCCTGTACACACAGACTCCACCCTGAGCAGGAACGGGGTGGCCTGGGGAGCTGGTGGACCAAGGGTGAACCCTAAGTTCACTTGAGGACCTGTTACTTCTTGGGATTCCAGTGTCATCTGTGAGATGAGAGAGCAGATTTTCCACAGGCTGTTGAGAAAAACCAAATGAGCCCAGAAGGTATACAGTAGGCACTAGATAAAGGCGCTCCCTTCTCGTTTCCCTTCTCCCTGTGGGTTCTTCGTCCACAGCTCTGGCTTCTGGTTTGAACATGCCTGTCTCAGGCCTCAGGGATCATACAAGTGATACCCAGCACCCTGGAAAAGGGCTAGGAAGGGAGAGGGCTATTGCAGGGCTGGATGAGGTTCTGCAAATTTCCTTCAATCCTCAGGTTAAACTGTCGCCTGCAGCCTCAGGGGCCTGGGGACTTTTGAGCTTGGGAGCCTCAGGGCCCAGCACAGCCCTCTCCTTGCACAACCCCAGCAGCAGAGCCTTGGCAGCTGAGGATACGGAGGAAGGGAGGCCCAAGTCCCAGTATCCAGTCCTGGGCCTGTCTGTCTGAGATCAAGGGCTAGGAGCCCCGAGCTTCCTCAAAGCTGTTCTTGAGCTGGGCACTAGTGGCTCACGCCTGCCATCCTAACTACTCAGGAGGCTGAGATCTGAGGATCATGGCTCAAAGCCAGCGTGAGACCCTTGTCTCCAACTACTTAACAAATGCAAATGGAGCTATGGCTCAAAGTGGTAGAGCCCTAGCCTTCTTAAAAACAAAAAAAAAACACTGGGAGATTGGCCTAGTGGTAGAGTGCTTCCCTAGCATGCACGAAGGCCCGGGTTCAATTCCTTGGTACCACACACATAGAAAAAAACTGGAAGTGGTGCTGTGGTTCAAGTGGTAGAATGCCAGCCTTGAGGAAAAAGCCCAAGGACAGTGCTCAGGCCCTGAGTTCAAGGCTCAGGACTGGCAAAAAAAAAAAAAGTCAGTAAAGCTGCTCTTGAAGTCTTGTTGGAATCTTCTAGACTTCTCTGCTCTGCATCCTCTGTTATGGGGCCCAGAGCTAGGATCCAGGTTGTGGCCTGCCCGACCCCCTGAGCATGCCTGACTATAGACGAGGCTTCTGTCCTCCTCCTCCTCCTCCTCCTCCTCCTCCTCCTCCTCCTCCTCCTCCTCCTCTCCCTCCCTTCCCCTCTCCCTCCACACTTCTACCTTTTCCTTTGTTTCCCCTCTCCTTTCTCCTTTTGCCCCTCCTCTTTGCCTTCCTTCTCCATAGTAGCTGGGATCTGGAAGACTCCTCACATTGCTAGGAGTCCCATCTTCAGGCTCACATAGCCCTTCCTCTAGGGCTCATATATTCTCTCGTCCTCCAAACACCCCCAGGCTCACGCACTCCCCTCCCCATGTGCCCCTGGCTCACACAGGCTGCAGAGATCCCCCTGTGACAGAGAGCCCCTCTAGTCGCCTGGAAAGGGCTGACAGCAGACCCAGCCCTGGTCGGGCAGAGCAGGTCCCCGGCCAGCTGGTGAGGGATGGGTCCGAGCCAGGTAATTATTGCCTGGTGCAGAGGTCGAGAGCCGCAGAGCGGCTGATGTACTAATGAAACACAAATGGGACATCTGTGTTCAGGAGTTCAGCAAAGCATGGAAAACCCAACTTTGCCAAGAGTTTATGTACTACCGAAAATGTGCCTCTGGCGGGGGGGGGGGGGGGGGGAGGCAGGGAGGAGGGGGAAGTGGGGGGGAGAGGAGTGGCAAACACGCCAGAGGCCATTTTTCTGCTTCTTACACTCCATCTGGGGAGGCGGGGGCAGCTTCCCTATCCCCAGCACACTGCCACAGCAGAGGTGCCCTACCACATGAGAGCTTTCCTGGAGTTGCAAAGGCCCCTGGGATATGCCAGGAGGGGACAATGGGGACATGGCCTCCCCAGGGGCCTCTTCCTTTCACCCTTTGCTCTGTGCCCATCACCCATGCTGCTCCAGCAGCCTGAGTACCTGGTGGTCAGGATTGGTCCAAAACCAGAGCCAGGGCGATGAGAGGGCAGAGTGGCAACATTTGGGAAGTACTAGGGGACTGTAAGAGAGAGGATGAAGGGTGATGTCCAAAAGTTCTGGTCCTTTATGGCCTGTCACTCGTTGCCTGGTAAGTTTGGCAGGCATGGGCCCAATTTGAGGCCTGAGCCTCAGTGTCCCCAAGCTGAGAGTCTGTAGCCACTCTGATTCTTGTGGTAGCAAACCGCAGTGACTCTGAAGGTTTTGTTTGACTTCAGAGCTTCTCCTGGCAGGAATGGAAGCTGCTTTGGAGGTTACAGGGGTCACTGGCACAGGAAGAAGAGGGATCGGCAGCCAGGCAGTGAGGGGGGCAGCTGTCTCCTGGAGCCTGCACGTACTTGGCCCAACACCAGCGCCCCTGCCTTGCCTCTAAGCATCAGTTATCACAGCGTCTTCAGCCTGATCACCTGTAGTCTTTCCTGGGGTGTTCAGGGTCCACCCAGAAGAGGAGAGCCAGCCAGCCCCAATGTGCTCAGAGCCCTCCTGACCTGGCTTCTTCTCCCTGTCCCATGCCTCATTCTGGCCCCTCCTTTGCCTTGGACCCAGTGGATGATCAAGGGACCACACCTTGATGAAATCTTCATGGGCCCTTGAGAGAATGCTGCCTCTGTAGCCCCAGTGACTGGCATACCCAGATGCCCACCGGATAGCTCCCAGGCTAATGCTGATATGGATGGCAGAGCTGGGTGCTGGCTAGAGGAGGCTGGAGCTCATGGCTGTGTGTCAGGGCTGCCCCAGGTGGATAAGGGCTCTCCTGGGGTTAAGGCTGAGCTGTGGCTCCATGAGGACACCCATCCGATGGCCCCAAGCTAGGGATCCAGTTGGCCCATGCAGATGCCATCTCAGAGAGAACCATGGGGAGAGACTCCATCAGAGGCCTGGCCCACCAGGGTGCCAAAGGTGTGCAAGACAATGAGGATGGGAGGTTCTAGAAGCTGGAGCAACAGCTCCCTCCTCTCCCATGCTTCTCCCAGCAACTACAACCCAGACCCAGAGGAGGTCAAGGAGGATGAGGAGGCTCAGAGGAAGACCAGAAGTGCCCGATGCTGTAGGAAGTGCCAGGACTGCTTTGTAGATAGATGGGGACGCCTATACGCATAGCACTTGTGCAACAGGTGTGACCACTTCTTCCTACTAGCCCCTCAGATGTGTCCAGGCTCCATCCCTACCCACCTGGCCAGGGCTTCAAAGACTGAGTTGTAGTAGGTCACCTTGGCATTGGTGCAGATTGGCTCATGAACTTCATGGAAAGCATCCTGACCAATCTTTCTGTTACTTGCAGATGACCCTCCTTTTACAGGAAACAAAGCTGTGTCCTCCAGAGACACTGCACAGACTGGCCCTGAGGTGCTATATCCATGCAGCTCTGAGGAGGGTGAGTATGGACAGTCAGCACTGAGACTCAGGAAGAGGATCCGGTGACCACAGGAGGAGGTCACAGACATCATTGTGGCTTTTCAGCCCACGTGCGGGTCTTCCTAAGTAATAACCAGCACATTGTTTATTAGCTGCTCACTGTGTGTCTCACACTGCACACGATCCCCAAATCATCCCCGGAGTCTGTGGTTCTGTTTTTCACAGTCTCACTTAAGGAAACTGAGGCACAGAAAAGCAAGTAGGGACATCGGAACTGGAGTTCGGTTCTGTCCGAGACTTTATTATTGCTCTGAACTCAAACATCACGACCTCTCCATCCCAAAGGCAAACTTACAAAGGCAGGGGACACAGAGCTCTTCCAGGAAGAGGCGGTGAGCGGTGGCATGCCCACTCCTGCTGGCTAGGGACCTTCTCCACGGTGCTCCAGGCCCTGGGCCGGCCGTGCGCTGCCCATCCTGGGACTCAGTCTCAATTGTCCCGACATCCCAAAGCCTGTCACAGTGCGTAGCACCTTTCAGTCACTGCTCTACTGGCGTTTGTTGAGTGAATCTTCTAGACAGTGGCCATATTGGAGGAAGAGCTGCTATTGTTAGCCAGACTTGCAGGTTCGTGTACTGTGAGAGAAGGCTAGGAAAAGGAACCCATAGTGGATATCTGGTCCCAGGCTGCAGGCCACAGGTTCTTGGGGTCACATCAGAGTGAAGGGATGTGCCAATTGTCTTGGCCTGGGGTGGAGAGACCTTGGGCTGGGGTTGTGGTCAGCAGGACTTACTTAGGGGTGCTCAAGTGGCTGGTGAGAAATTCTCTGGGGCATGGCGTGCCATCATCCCCAGTGAACTTGGCTCAAAAGTGCTCGGTAGGCAGAACGAGGAGCAGCAGAAAGGCTTTCGTGCGCTATTTCAGGATTGCTGGCCCTCAGCATTTATCACTTACTGATGCATATAATTTGCCTGATGACTCAGTTTCATATATTTTCGTTTCCAAAGATAAACAGTTTTTGCATATTTCCTGCAAGTGGGGTTATATTTACTAATCTCTGGGTAGGAAAGCTGGGTGAAATGGATAGGGAGGGAGGGGGAGGCAAAGGCCTTGGGCATCTCAGCCACAGGGCTCTGGGGTCTTGGCTCATGCTGAGAATTGGGCAGGAGGGAAGAGGGGCAGAAGGTTGACACAGGATGCATCTGATATCAGAGGTCGCTGGCATCAGTGACCCAAGGCTTTGGGACCTGGTTCTGGGGCCCAAGTTGTCTGGACACCAGTGAGGAGCAGTGGAAGTTTCCATCAAGACAAAGAGGGCTCCCTAGTGCCCACGCATGCTGGACACAGGCTGTCTAGACAGGCCCTGAGCAGCCTGGGCCCTAGTCCTGGTCATGGTAGGCTGGCCAAGAGCAGTGCTCTATTCCAACAGTGTCCTTTCTCTTAAAGGCAGTCAGAATGGAGTCTGCCTCCATGTGGCTCCATGTAGAAGCTCACTGAAGAGGTCAACGACCTGGGCGAATGGGGCTTCAGGCCCAGCCAGTCCTCATTCCAGCTCTTTGGAAAGGTGTCAACTTGTGTGAATCTTGATGGTAAGTTCAGAGTGTGGCCTAGTGGTAGAGCGCTTGCCTAGCATGCATGAAGTCCTGGGTTCCATTCCTCGGTACCACATACACAGAAAAAGCTAGAAGTGGTGCTGTGGCTCAAGTGGTAGAGCTCTAGCCTTGAGAAAGCCCAAGGACAGTGCTCAGGCCCTGAATTCAAGTCCCAGGACTGGCAAAAAAAAAAAAGATATATGTAAACATTTCAGCTGCCAGAACCCCAGGTTCAGTCCCCCTTCTCTGAGGTGCCAGTGAAAGCGAATGCTTTTCTTCTCCTTTGGTCCACGTGAAAGGCTCAACAATGAATTCTCATGGGTTTGCTGCACCTGGCTTGGGTTGTATGCAGCCCCCGACCCAACAACTGTTGACAGGAGCTGCCAGATGAGATGGGAAAAAATGATGTCACTGCAGTTTCTTTGCTATTTCTGTCGGAAGATCACGTATTGGCCATGCCACGTGACTTGAGGGCCCCCTGTGGAAGGAGCTTACCTCACCTCGAGTCAGGCACATGACTTATTCTGGCCAATGGCCTGTGAGCTAAACCATGTCTAAGTAGAGACTGGGGTTATCAGTTTCGGTCTCTCTTCCTCTTTTCATGATTTGCCTCACATAAAGGCTAGACCCAGATAGGGTCTAGAACAAAGTTAAACTGAAGCTGACGTGAGTTGGCTGATGGAGGTCGGTGAGGGTGGGAACTGTTTGTTACTACTGTGCCTTCTGTACAAACTGACCAATCCAAATAAGAAGTGGATCTGGGCAGACACAAACAGCATCTATGCCCCGGAGAGGCAGAAGGCAGGGGACTCCCAAAGCTGTGCAGCTGACAAGCAGCTCTGCGCAGTACCCATCCAGGCTATTAGGTGTTTTCAACACCCCCATGTGAGTCCTTGAGAGTGAGTGGGGTGTCTGGCCTGGAGCCTGGGCCTTGCTGAATGTGCAGGGCTGGGGAGAAGCAGAGAGCTGGGCACCGAGACCCAGCCCCCACAGTGGGTGTGGATCAGTTACCCCAGATGCTTTCAGAGTTAGGGTGCTATACCCCATGATTTGCCGCTACGGGAGAACATCTGAGAGCTCCTTAGGCTCATGTAAGCTTGAAGAAGTACATGGGTCATAGTGGAGGACTGGGAAAGAACCCTGTCCCTGGCTTCAGACTGAGGGGAGGGGTGGGAATCTACTGCCCCGAGTACAGTGGGTTGGGGAAGGGGGGCTCTAGGAAAGCCCCCCAGATGAGGTGCTTCCATCAGGGAGGTCCACAGAGAATCAGTGGACACCTCTCCTCTGTCTCCTCTCTGCCCTTGTCTTATCCCCTTCCAACTGTCCACCTGCCCCAGGCTGTGAGCTCCCACCAGTGCAGCCCTGTCTCTCACTCACCCAGGACCTGGCACACAGTAGGTGCTCAGCTTGAAAGGCCCATCGAGTGGACAAATGGTTCCCCTAAAAACAAACAGGTCTCTCTACCCTCACAGGTCCCCCTGTACCCCCTGACCTCCCTCCATGCAGCCCCAGGGCACACCTTGACCATGAGACATTACGGCTAATAGGATTCATTCATAATTGCATAGTTAAGTAAAATTTATGTTTAGTGGGATTAGCCAGGCTCCCTGAGGGCAGCATAAACCGGAGAGATGTTCCATTTCAAAGTCCCATCTTCCCATTTAAAATAGTTTGTCATTCTTTCGTGGCACGGATTCCCAGGTCCTGGAGGCACACCGATGTGTATTTACTGATCCACAGATGACGGATGGTGGATCCCTGCTTCGTTTGGAAGGGAAAACTTGAACAGCTTGTCTGCACTTCTCCACTCGGACATTAAATCAACATGGCTCTATTAGTGGCCTTGGGATGCCAGCTGAGCTGTCTCTGAGCTTGTCACCGTGATGTCTTCATCTGTAACCAGAGCAGACGTGAGCTCCTGGCAGCTTCAGGAGGTGACAACAAATCCAATTAGCTCCTCTCCATGGCGCCACAGTACCACTGCGAAACGGCCTGACAGGGAGGGTGGCTGCAGTACCCAGACACAGTAGGACACACCATTCACAGGAAGGGGAGGGGGGTGAGAGAGAGAGAGAGAGAGAGAGAGAGAGAGAGAGAGAGAGAGAGAGAGAGAGAGAGAGAGAGAGAGAGAGAGAGAGAGAGAGAGAGAGGAGGGGGGAGGGACAGAGGGAGGGAGAGAGAGGGGAGGGGAAACAAAGGACCAGACTTTACTGGTAGAAGGGACTTGCTGTGTGAGTGGAGAGAAATAGTGCCAGCTTGGCCTGAACCAGGCCAGCCCCTTGGGTTCCTGTGTGGCTGGCGAGGCCGCCAGGAGCCCAGCTGACCGTCATTCCTTCCCTGGCAACCTGGCTTGACTTTGATGACATTTATCTTGGAGGACAATTGAACATTCCATTTCCTCCCGCCTCTGCCTCCTTCCTCCTTTTCCTCCTCGTTCTGGACTCCATGCACAGTTTGGAAAATGGGAGTTCATGGAGTGGTGGGGGGGAAGGGAAATGAACATTTGGCATTGTTTTGTGTGTGGTCAGGCTGGGCACAGATGCTCTCTCTTGGAAGTGGAGGTGGAGGTGGGTTGGGGGTAGTGAGGGACGGAGCGGGGCGGGGGGGGGGGGGGAGGTGAAGTCCACAGCTTCAGGCATCAGGAAGGGGGCTGAGGCCCCAGGGCTTCTCAAGCCTGACACACACACACACACACACACACACACACACACACACACACACACACAGCGCCCAGAGTACATCCTGGGGAGGGCACACTCCCCGAGGGGTGGCGGAGAAGAAAGGAACAAGAGATCAAGTCCCCCAAACAGCATGAATGGAAACAACTCCAGGCATCTGGGAATGGCCTGCAGTTCCCAAGGAACACAGCAGCATCCATCTTGGGTCATTTATTTCCTGAGAGACCTCCAGGCCACAGCCCTCAGAGCTGGCCTCTTCCCCGGAGTGGATGAGAAGAGTGGGGGTGAACGGGAACAGACATTCCCACAGAAGGAACCCTGGGGTCTTGGCCTCCGAGGAGAAAGGCTGGAGAATGTGACAGTGCCACCTCACACTGAGCATGTCCAGTGTAGACGTGCAGTCGCCCGTGCTCACTGTGGCGCAGGGACATCCCGATGGACATCCCTTCCCCAGGGAAAGGGGTGCAGGACTCGGGCATGAGAGAGAGGGAAGAGGGCTTGCTGGAGTCTGAGGGTTTGCCTGCCATACTCATTCTCCTTGATCTTCCAGAATGTTCCTTTGGGCTTCAGGGCCAGTAGTGGGGGTGGTCCCAGGAGGCCGCGGTGACTATCTGATTGTGAGCACTGCCTTTGCTCCCTCACAGGGATTTCTAGCCATCCCCCCTTTTTTTGCTTCTCCCAGCATTTTCAGGGAGCACAAGAGAGGGGGAAAAGAGCAGTCCCTCCTTCCCCCACCCTGGGGCAGTTTTAGCTTCACGAACCAGGTCAGGGCTCAGTGCACACACTCCTGCCTGAGAGGCAGTGTGGGAACCAGCAAGGCTGCAGTCAGCGGCTAATGGCTGGCAGGGCAGGGGTCTCAGCTGCCAGCTTGCTGGTGGGATTGTCGTTTTCTGCCACAAGCTGGTACCATCTACCTGTAGGGGCTGGCAGCAGCAGGGCTCTTTGAGGCAAGAGATGGGAAAAGGGAGAGGCTGGGAAGAAGGGAAGAGACCAGGAAGCAGCCTTGGGCTCCTTCCTTTCCAAGCAGGTTGTTTCAAGTGTACATCGTCGCAGTCCAACTCAATGCAGATTAATTGGGCAGGATATGGAGGCATCTGGCTTCTGTGGAGAGCGACGGAAGATTCAGTGGGCACTGGAACACCGGGCAGTGTTTGGAAGCCACCCAGTGCTGCCAGGCACAATTATTTTCAGCAATGTCTTTCTGCCATTGAAACTTAGGATGGTGGACTTTGGCGTGTGAGCTCTGGGCCGATTTGCAAGCTCACAAATTGACATGAGGGGCTGCATCCAGGCTGAACGGGAGGGAGATGGACTTCTGCCCTGTGCCTCATGGTATGCTTGGAGGGAGCTCTTTGTGCACCATGTGCATAGAATGAGGATAGGGGAATGGGTTTTAGCCCATGACAATGAGGGGGGCATCACTGATCCCCACAAAGCCTTGCTTAGCCTCTGAGGACTATTGAGGGGTTTCTCAGGCTCCCACTGTGTTGTTCCCTGACATTTTTCTTTTTCTTCTTTTTTAATTTCTTCATCCTCAGTCCAGCCCTGACCACCTCCATGCCACCCCACTGCAGATCTCCCTTCTGAGCCTCACATCTTAGTTCTTGATGTAGACCCATCCAGTTTCCTTTCCATATGTGCATGCCTGCATGCACAGAAATGGTATTGGGCTAAGTGGCATAAGCCAGCTGCAGAAATAAATGTACTACAGATGGGTCTCACTTGTGTGGATCTAAAAAGTTGATCTCAGAGTAGAGTAGAAGAGTGATAACGAGAAGCTGTGTGGGACTGGGGAGATGGACAATGGTACAAAGTTACAGAGAGAAAGGGGGTTTGAGTTCTAATGATGTCCTATTGTACTCTTAGATGATGATATTAATAATAATGTACAGTACTGTGGGGTTTTTTTTGTGTGTGTGTGGGTCACGGGGCTTGAACCCTAGCCTGGGCGCTGTCCCTGAGCTCTTCAGCTCAAGGCTACCCTCCTACCCCTTGAGCCAAGCCCCACTTCCTGTTTTCTAGAGGTTAATTGGAGATAAGAGGTCCTTTTGTGCTGGGCTGGCTTTGAACCTTGATCCTCAGATCTCAGCCTCCTGAGTAGTTGAGGATTACAGGTGTGAGCCACTGAACCTGGATTTTTTTTTTTTTAAGACAGGCTTGGGTAACTTATGTGTCATAATCCTAGCTACTCAGGAAGCTGAGATCTGAGGATGACAATTTAATCATTTTAATTTAATTTGATCACTTTAATTCAATCACCATGCAAGGTACACTTGTACTGAGATATCACATTTGGCTTTGTAAGCTTGCACCACTGTGATGTGTTCATTTAAAGCAACACACTTCCTTAAATGTATCATACGATATATTTACTTCTACAACTTGTGTTTTTCCAGTGCACATGACCTTTGGTTCATCCAGGTTGTAAATAGAGATCTAGTTTATTTAATAACTCGCCATATATTTTCCCAGCGTATAAACATGCCATCTTTCATCTCTGCATTCTCCCCGTGATGGGTATTTTTATGTGCAATTTTGCCATCACAACGGTGTGATAATGAACATCCTTGTACCTGTCAGTTAGTGTGAGAGTCTCTCTAGATCTAGGCATGCATTAGAAAAGCCACTGCTGTGCTATGGAGCACTGTGGGCTGGATGAAAACGCATAGCCATGGTATTTTGTGGTTTCTCCCCATCCCGCTTGTTGGCCAGCCTGGAGATTTGCTTTGACAGAATATGGCAGACATGATGCTGGGAACTTCCAAGGCTTGGGTGTCAGGAGACCGCGTAACTCCCATCCTGGCATGGTTCAGGTGGGCACACCTGTGGGTGAGGGGCCCTGCATCTGCACCTGGGTGTGTGACTTTCAGCAAGTCACTAATTTGGCCTTGTCTGATTCCTCCCTTCCCGGCTCTGCCCCTCTGGGGAAAACCACAGGAGCTAGGAGGAGCTAGGGGCCTCCCCAGAGACCAAGCACCCAGAAAGAAGAAAGACAGAAAGAGAACCAAAGATGGAGGCCCTTTCTAAGACCCATCCTTCTTCTTATCCATCTCCTGGCAAGAGAAGGGCCTGAGCAGGGAGGCGATCATAGGGAGAGTGGGCGTTCTTCCACACCCTTCTAGACCTTCCTTCTCTGGAGAGGAGGTGGACCTTCGCGTTCTCTTCCATGAGTCTGGAGGCCTGGCAGTGCTCCTTGGGAGCTGGAGCAAGAACCAAATCCAAGAGTCTCCGAGGGTGCTGTGCTGCCCAGCATGGGATGGGCGCCTTTGGGCTACACCAGACAAGATGGGTCTTGGAAGTTCACTTACCGATCTTCCCAAAGCCCCTTCAAGCCCTCCTGGGCACTGGGTCCAAGGGACTGTGCAGTCTTGCCCTAATGGGACTTTTGTGTCTGGCTGGCAGGGCTGCCCAGTGCCCACCAAGCCACGAGCTACTCAGCTCAAGTCCTTGTCATTGGCTGGGAGCCTCCACTAGACAACCCACCACACACAGGCACGCCTTAGGCACTAGGCGAGCAGGTGACCCGATCAAAGTCTCCATGGCGTAGAGCACTCAACTAGCTGCCTGGCTTGCAAGGATGATGCCCAAAGTGCTCTCCACTCGGAGGTTAGCCTCAGCTGCGAGTCTCTCCCTTCTCCAGGTTGATTTAAAGAGACTGAAATCACGACATGTGTACCGAGTCGGTCTCGGATCCATCTACTCTGTGTTCTACTCAGCCTGGCCCCAGTGGCTCTCAGGCCTGCTGTGAGGGGAGGGGCTGTTTGCCTATGAAAAAAACCAGGGCCTGGTGTGTGTGTTGGGGGAGGACATAGGGAATGCCAGACTAGAATTTTAAATCTCCTGGGACCATATTTCCAGTGGGGTCCCTGACAGGGTACTTGGGCCTCAGTTTCCCTTCCAGAGTAGTGGCTGGAAAAGGGAGGTTCTCCCCTCTCAGCCCAGGGGGCAGGGGACAGAGAGTCAGAGGTACTTCCTAGGATGCTCAGGCTTTCTATGGACAGGCACACACTGAAGTCCTCAGTCTCCCCTTCCTGGGCTCGTAGGGTTGATAGGGCTTCTCATCCCGCAGCCCCTAATTTCAAGGAAATAACAACAATAGCAATTAGCTATTCCAATGATTCCAGTAACGGAATGATTTGAGGGGACTGGCAGGTCGGAATAGGCTCTTCTCGCCCTTGGGAGAAGCTTCTGGAAGGCATACAGCCCTGCACGCTGGGGACTCAGGGTTCACTGGTGTGCCACAGTTCTAAGGCTGTCTATCCTTCCTGGGCTCTGCGCCTTGGGTGGCTGGGAGGGGTTCAAACCTACTCTTTGAAAGCGTTAATACAAAAATCGATAGGTGAGTGAACAGATCAAACAGACACTTAAAAGAGGGGATGTGTCACCCTGGAGCACTGCAGTCCCCACGTTCTGGGAACCAGAGGCTGCCCAGCCGTGCCCACGCTCAGCCACCACCAGATCCCCGCCCAAAGCTCCTGGGATAGAGTTCTGGGGCGCTGTGACCAGTTATTGCACTATTCGTGCCTAAGCACTCTGAGGGGCTAATTAGTGCTTTGAATATGCAAATCAGAGCCTGGACAGATTAAATTTAGGAAAAAACAGCTGGAAAATATGTTACTTTAATTATTACTCCAAAGGAGATAGTGTCTGGCTTAAGAGGACCAGAGGCCAGTGAGTGGGAAGGTCTCAGTGCAGAACGACAGGAACTCTGGGTGCTGTGGGGCGAGGGGAGGCAGGGGCCTTAGAGACCATGCTCTGTCCCATGCCTATCTGAGAGCGCCATCTCAGGAACTTCCTTCCCTGAATCTCCCAGGTCTCATCAGCGACCACACAATTTAAAGGGACCTTGAGAAGACAATTCCATCCACCATCCATCCATCCATTTATCCATCCTCCATCCATCAATCCAACCAACCATCCAACCATCCATCCATCCATCCATCCATCCATCCATCCATCCATCCATCCATGGACATCTCTTGGTAGTCACTGAATGGTTGCAACAGTTTGCAATGAAAACAGTGGAAATGTCCCATTCCAAAGGGTCTGGTGGTTTTTTTTTGTGGGGAGGGAAGGTGTGGTGACATGAAAGACAAATGAATACAACCACTGCAGGTAGAGAGAGATGCTAGGAAGGAAAGAGAGGAAAGATAAGGTAGAGAGAGAGGGGGACAGCATTTACTGGTTTGGGCAGCGTGGTAAGGGGGACCCTTATTGGGTATGCCATTGCATTCAGTTGCAGAGAGTGAAATAGAGTCAGGGGTGTGTTAAGGACAACTGTGGTTCTTTTGGGCAGCCCTGGATGTCACAATGGCACTGATTCAGTCTTACATCACTCAGCATAGGAAACAGAAGTACAGGGAACAGGATATCCTCAGAGGGAACTGAAGAGAAATGCAGATGAGCGGCTCCTAACTCTCTTTTTCAAGTAGAACAAGGAATAAAGGGGGAAGTCTGTTTTTCCCTATGAGACTCCTTGTCACCTTGGCTGATGTGACTCCAGACTGGATCCCTGAATGTTCTTCACGTGTGTGTGTGTGTGTGTGTGTGTGCTGGTAGTTGGACTTGAATTTAGGGCCTCATGCTCTTGCTTAGTTTTTTTTTTTTCCACTCAAGGTTAGTGCTCTCTAATTCCAGCCTTCTGCTATTTCCTTGTAGATACAAATCTTTCAGCGCTGGCTCCAAATTGTGATTCTCAGATCTCAGCCTCGTGAGTAGTTAGGATTACAGGTGTGAGCCACCCGTGCTCATCATAAAAGTTACTATCTTAATATTTTTAAGTGTTCAGGAGTGATAAATGTATGCATGCAATTGTGCAAAAGAACTTTCTCCTTCTGCAAAATGGAAACTCCATACCCATGGGACACCAGTGCTGAGAGCCACCATCCTGGTTTCTGTTCCCATGGCTTTGATAACATTAGATGCCTCCTGTACATGAAATCATTTATTGTTGTTGGTGTTGGTGTTGGTGGTGGTGGTGGTCTCTCCGTCAGTTTTGAATGCAGGGCTTGGCCACTGTCCCTGAGATTTTTCCACTCAAGGCTAGTACTCCACACTTTGAGCCACAGCTCCACTTCTGGTTTTCACAGGAGATGAGTCTTCCTGTGCCAGCGGGTTTCAAACCGTGATCCTTAGATCCCAGCCTCCTGAGTAGCTAGGATTACAGGCCTGAGCCACAGGCACCTGAATTTCCCATACTATTTTTGTGACCAGCTTATTCCATGTAGGATAATGTTTTCCAGAAGTAACCATGTTGTATCACATAATAAGAGCCCATGGCTGTTAAAGGTGAAGTAATATTTTACTGTATGTATGTGTCCCATGTTCTTTACTGAACCCTCTGCTGATGGAGATTCAGATTGCTTCCATGTTGCTTCTACTGCTTGCCTATTGAGGATGGTGCTGCAATAAATATTCTTTCTATTTTGTTGCTTATTGCTTTATACATTTTGGGTCTCCATGATTGCTTAAGTGTGTATTTGTCATCATTATACTGAGCTAAGTCGATCTTTTCGGTCATTATGAAATATCCTTCTTTGTTCCTATTTCCATTTTTGTTCTGCAGTATGTGTGTGTGTGCTAGGAATGGAACCCAGGGCCTTGCACAATTTGCATAGGCTAGTCAAGTGCACTCCCCTAAGGCACAGCCTCCACTGAATGTGTCTGCATTAAGAGAGCTATCCTACTTACATTAGATTTACTGCTTGCATGGTATATATTTTCTCTCCTATATTTAATATGTTAGGATTCTTGAACCTAAACTATGTTTATATTGCAGAGTATATATATTTGTAAATTATGGGGCTTGAACTCTAAGCCTGGGCACTGTCCCTGAGCTCTTCAGCTCAAGGCTAGCTCTCTACCACTTGAGCCACAGTGCCACTTCCAGTTTTCTGGTGGTTAATTGGAGATAAGAGTCTCAGGTCCTTTTGTGCCAGCCTCCTGAGTAGCTAGGTGGCGTGAGCCACCATGGCCAGCCTAATTAATTATTTTTGTTATCTTTAAGTAGTTGCACAAAGGTGCTGACATCTGACAAAGTAATGTATAAATCTAATGTGTCTTGATCAACACTTTCACCCATTCAACACCTTTCAACACTGTCACCCATTCCTGCCCTGTCTGCCTTCCCCTCACTCCTTTTGTATGGTAGGATATACATTTAATTCTTCATGTTATTCTCCCCTCTTCATCTGCTCCTTTCCCCTTGACCCCACCCACCCCTTTCATGTACCTGCTTCCTGGTGTTTATTTTGCTGAATTTTGACTTTACCTTTCTAAGAAATTATACTGCTTAAGTTCTCCTTTGAATCTACCATATTTCAGTTAAGACATTTGTCTACACTTGTAGACTACCCAACGTATTTCACTTATAAATTTATAAGCTAAATCTAACTTACACATATGAGGGAAAACACACATCCTTGCTCTCTCTGGGTCTTACTTCATTTAATGTAATTTTTTTTACTAGGTCTTTCCTTTTCTTTACAAATGGTCCCATGCCATTTTTCTTCTTTGGCTCCTTGTCGTCTATATAAATTTGTGTTAGTTTCTCTTAATTTATCTTAAGTCATGTAAAATCTTAGCTTTAACATAGGTGCTTTTCCTCCTCCTTTATCTCACTCTGCCGTGAATTATACATATTTGTATGTATGTTTTCTGAGATCAATTATACAATTTCATAATTACTGTTTTCTGTTCTTTTTTTGGTTTTCTGTTCTTATATCATTTTGGTGTGTGGAGAAGTACTGGGACTTGAACTCAGGACGTGAGTGCAGCTCCACTTTCAGTTCTTTATCCCCAGTCCTGTGGCTTGAACTCAGGTCCTGAGCACAGACGTTAGGCTTTCTCAAGGCTAGAGCTCTACCACTTGAGCCACAGCACCACTTCTGGCTTTTTCTTTGTATGTGGTACTGAGGAATTGAACCTGGATCTTTGCGTATGCTAGGCAATCACTCTACCACTAGGCCAAACTCCTGACCCTCTACTTTCAGGTTTTTTTTTTTCTTTCATTTTTGTCTTGGTGATTAATTGGAAATAAGAGTTTCACAGATTTTCATGCCCCAGTTTGGCTTTGAACTGCAATCCTCAGATCTCAGCCTTCCGGGTAGCTAGGATTCTAGGTGTGAGTCACCATGCCACCCAGCGATCCTTTTCTTCTTGAGATGGGTTTTGTGGACATAGAATTCTTAGCTGACAGTGTTTCCCATCAGTACTTCAGATGCCCCTTTCCACTGCACCATTTCTGATAAGAAGGTGCCCCTGATTGTCCTATGGTTCCCCTGAGAAGGGATTTCTCTCTTGCTGCTTTCCAGATTTTCACTGTCTTTCAACAATTTGCCAATGGTAGGTCTAAGTAGAGCTCTTTGTATTTATTCTACTGTGGCTCATTAAGCTTGTAGAAAAGCCACGTCCTTCATCAAATTTGGGACATTTTGACCATTATTTCTTCACAATTCCCCTTTCCCTCCTCTCCATCTCTATTACTCCTGAGTTGATTTGCTCAGTGTTGTCCCACTTGTCTTCTGTTCTTGTCTGAATTTCAACAGCTTCTCATGAATAACTGTTCTGAATTTGGTGTGACTTTAGTGGATTTGCAGAACTCAACAATGGCTGCTTTTAGCCATTCCCCTGCTCCCCATTTTTTTTAACCAATGTTCCTCTCTTGGCAATCCTACCAGCATTGGTTTATAAGAGCTCGGAGTTAAACAGACGGTCACAGGTGACTCATAACACCCCTAGCAAGAACAAAACCTTCAGTATTCCCCAAATCTATAAATGCTGACCCTTCCCTTGAGAATGGACAGAGAGAGCCCTGAGAATCCCTCTAACCGTCCACCCATCCATCCATCTACCCATTTATCCACCTGCTCATCCATCCATTCATCCACCCATCCACCCATCCACCCATTCATCTTTATCTGCCAATTCACCCAGCATTCCATGCATCCATCATTCATCTATCTACCCATCCATGCTCCGTTTACCTATCCACCTACCCAATCATCTGTCAGCGCATTATTCACCTATCCATCTACCCAGTCACCTATCTATAGATCCATCCACCCATCCATCCTTTCACCTGTCAGGCCTTTATGAAGTGTTTACTGTCTCATGACTTTTCTGGAAGCTTCAAGATCAAAACAGGAACCGTCTTGTTCTTCTGAACACACACAGGAATGAGAGAAGCCATGCTGATATTCAGTGGACTCACGGCCATGCTGGAGGCTTCCAGGGGGTGGATGGAAAGTGGGCTGGTGGTAATGTGTGGTGGGGAACAATTATTCTGGCCTTTTCTGTGATTTTTCTAGCCTCTGACCTGTTCCGCTTGACATACTGCAGTCCTTATCCAGAGCCTTGCCAACTGTGTCCTTTGTCTAGAATGGAGACCATTGCATTGGGGGTTGCCTTCTCTGCTTCCTGTCACACAACTCCTGACAGCCATTCTTTATCTTCCGCTGAGAACTGTTTCGGGCTTTGCCATAGCAAGTGTCTGCAGATGGAGATAAGCTGTGCCTTCACATTTTTGTGTATAAAATTAGTGATCTACAACTGCAATAAAACCATCATCTCCTGTCACCAGTGGGGATAACAGAACATTTTGAGCTTAATAAAAAAAAACCCAACACTACTAAACTTTAGTAGCAGAAAGTACAGCTATTTTGGTTTTCCACCCATGTCATTTGCATTCTCAGAATCATGGGATTGTAACTGACTAGTGGAGTGTTCCTGGGAGATCTTCCAGCTTAGAGCTCATATTTGACCCTGAAGAAGTAGAAGAGGTGTCCAAGGTTCTGGGTCAGTGGCTGGACTGAGGGACTGGGCCTGGACTCACCATCACCATGTGGGTTTCTGAGCTTCCACTGCCCATCAGGGAGTCCAAGTCCTCCAGAGCAGGGTGGTGTGGTCCAGTTCTAAAGTCTCCCTGCCTGGTGTCTCTTATTGCCTGCTCCATCTTCCCTGTGTCTACACTGATCTCTACTTGGGCTCTGCCTCCTGCTTCTTCCCCTTGGCTTCCACCTCCAGGCAGGTGGGCCTTGGGCAGGAGAGGGCACCTGCATGCTGATCCCCGTTATTCAAACACAGACATGCATGGTGGGTAGGAGTTGCCTGATTCCTGATGAGTGCTGGCTCACCACCCTGGTTCTCAGCACCGAGCAGCCGAGGGATGAGCTCTGGCCAACCGGATCTCCATAGCCAGTAGGCTGAGTGTCTGCCCTGGTCCGGAGCTGGGATCCTGGCCAGCTCATATGATGGATGGGTGGGTTGTTTAAATCTTTAGGGCTGTCTTCTCTTCCTACACAGGGCTGCTCTGAAATGCGCACTTATACAAATGGCCTGGTTTTCATCTTGTGAGTTTGCGCTGTCAGGGTTTCTCTCCATGTCACAGTGGGCCTGTGACGGGTCCTTGAGTGTACACAGCCACACACACTAGTGATTGCCGAGGACAGGAACTGGATTCTATCCAAGGACTTTTTCCAGAGTCTATGATCGTCGCCTGTCCAGACTGCCGACTTCATCACGAGCAGGACCTCTGGTGAGACTTTTCCAGAGCCCACTCCCGCTGCCACTCACGTTCCAGACAGTCGGGGTCTTCACCAGCCCATTCGATGCCTTTGCTAGCCAGGCGCCCTTGTGCAGTGCACTTTCTGGACAACAGGCTGGCAACACTAAGGAATATAGCATTTAAGAACAGTGTCAAGGGATTTGTTTTTACAACAAAACAGCAGCTAAATAAAAAATTCCCAAATACTCAGGTTTTTAACAGTCATTTTCAGAGACCCTACTATGAGCCAAACTCAAATTACCAAAGTGACTTGGCTATGAACTCAGTGTCCAGGGGCTTTAGACAACTGTTCTGATTGAGAGCTCCTGCCCTGGGCTAGTCAGGACTCTATCTTAGACCAAGGTGAGGAGGCTATCCTGCTGCTGGAGTCCAGGGATGCTGGAAGGGCTTCCAGCAGGGAACAGACCTGGGTTCCAGCTGGGCCTTCCTGGCAGGCTGGGTTTCCCTGACTTGTGCTCCTCCCAGAGAGATGCACGGCTCTCATTCCTGGCTCCTGCACCTTCTTTGCAGGTCCCCCAGAGATCTCAGCCAGGTGAGATCCTGATGTCCCAGCTCAGTTGCTCCTCTCCAGGCAGGGACAGACCGCACATGGCCTACACAACTTCCCAAGAGCATGGTGTCAGAGGGACACACAATCTAAGCAGGGTTTGCCAATGTCGTCATGTCGCTGTGAGCTCCTGGATCAGGAGTCACCTTTTGTATAGTATTAATGTAAAAGTTTCATTTAAAAGACACCAGCTGTGGTCCAACCCAGGTTTATTCATATGGGACCTTCACTGGGTCAACTTAATACTTAACTACTGCTTATTATCCCATCAGTCTTCGGGGACAACCCATGATCTAATTGCCCAGCATTTATGTTGCTTGGTAACCACAAATAGAGAATAATAGTCCTTAAAGGGGCAGTGCGAAATTTTATGCCCCTGCCGTGAAGTACACTTCATTTCCCAGAGCACCCTGTGTTTTTTAATTCACTGAATAAAAAAGTGTAATGAATAATTAATTATGTGCTTGGAGGCACAATAGCTGCCTACTTTTGAATATTCATCAGCGGCATTATTAATTCACTAGAAATCCCAGGGAGAAATGGGATAGGCTTTTAGCCTAGCTGGAGGACTTAAAAGATAATGCTTTGCAACGTGTGACAAACTTTCTTAAAGCCCACTTTTCTTTGGGAGATGCTTTCTGGGTAATTTTCCTCTTTTAAGAACAGTTCGCATGGCCTGAATTCCTGCGTGGCCTGTGGGACACAGAGGCCACCGGTGACCTCGAATGAGACCTTCAGAAAACTCCCGCCTGGAGACTACATTAACCACCAGGCCTGCTGGCCTCCTGCAGCCCCAGCGTGTTAATGGGAGTGGGAGGCTGGCCACCTTGATGGGGGCCTTGCAGCAAAGTGAGCAAGAGTCTTGTGATGGCCTTGTCCTTACCTGGCTTGGACTCGCTCCTGGAGTGGAGATGGAGCCCAGGGTCTTCAGGCTGCAGCCCTCCATGGCCCCCGCCTGGCCTCCTGGGACCTTCAAGGCTGCCTGGTGGGAACCAGGCCTCCAATGCTTCCTGAGGTTCTGATAACACAGGTACAATGTCCTCAGGGAGAAAGGCCCTGAGGTGTCCTGCAGATCTATCTCTGAGATCTTCCTTCCTGTGTGACTCCATCCCCAGTCGTAGAAATCTCAGTGTAGTCTGGACTGCTAGCTGCCTACCCCATGCCTAAGCTCTCCTTCCTCCCTCCTAACAGAGTCTGTTATGGGGCAACATGGCCCCAACTAGAAGACTACACTTCCCAGCTTCCCTTGCAACTACAAATGGTCATGAGACAAGTGCTAGCCAGTGAAGCTGCAGGCAGAAGTTGTTGGGCGGAGCTTCTGTGGAGTCTTGAAAGGCAGAAAGGAAGGAGTCCCATTTGCCCATCTGCCTTTCTTCTCTCCTCCATCCTGAGTTGCAGACAAGATGGCTGGAGTTCCAGCCATGATGGACCTCGAGGTAACTGAGGAGGGAAACAAGGTATTAGGTGATGGTAGAATTGTCTCAACAGCCTGGAATTCCCTCCAGTCTTCTTTCGCACAAGGGAGATGTGCCTCTAACTTGTTTAGTCTGGAT
Organism: Megascapheus bottae; assembly: GCF_031878675.1. NCBI lineage: Eukaryota > Metazoa > Chordata > Mammalia > Rodentia > Geomyidae > Megascapheus > Megascapheus bottae. The sequence continues at coordinate 26,963,460 of NC_143522.1, forward strand.
TGTTCTGGGCTTTCTGTTGTACACTGAAACCTGACTTCAGTAGAGCTGCCTTGCTCAGCTGTCTTTCTGAGAAGTAGGAAGGTACTTTGAAAAGTTGATTTCTTGAATAATACAATATGTGTGCAATGAACATATTAGCCGGAACTTTGAAAAGCTAGTCTTGGAAGGAGGCTTCTCTGAGGTATGCCTCTGCAAACACGCTTTGGAAATGTTCTACAACTCTTGATTTGAAATACTGTATGAAGGGAGGCCTGCCAACCCGGTTGAACTCCCATTCGGTCATTCCTCAAGCCTGAGATACAAAGATCTGAGAGGATTTCAATATCACTAGGGAAGAAAATGGTCAGCTGGTTGGTTGTAAGTGGCCTCTTGATTTCAGGCGTGTGGCATGTGGCAAGTCTGTGCTTTTGGGCAGCAATGAGACAGGTCATGGCTAGCATAAGCGTTATTATCCATAACGGGGAATTCTGCCACGAGGGGCTGTTGCATTCTTGCCAAGAATGCAATGAGGCTCCTCTGGGTTCCAGGAAGTGTTTGTTTCGTGGTGAGAATTCCAGGAAAGAGGCAGACTTCTGGGCCCAGGCCCTTCTGGTGAAGCCCAGTTGCAGGGATGACTCACAGTCTGTTTTCCTTTTCACCAATGAACCTGGTGGGTCATTCTCTCCATTACACTCTAGAGACTCCCTAGGTTGATAACTGGGGGTGCAGTATGTGTTTGGGGGGATCCTCCCTGTTTGCTCTTGAGTTCTGTGTATGTATTGATTGCACTTGACCTGGTATTGGAAGGCATTTCTTGGTGACTGGGTATCAGATGCCGTTGGTGGCTTGCTCACACGTGAGGCTGGGCAGCTGTGTTCAGTCCAGCGGCAACGTCCTACCTCAGGGTCCCCATCACCTTGACTGTCACTCAAGCCAGGTGGCCTCAATGCTCCTGCCTCCTCAAGATCTAGGGGGAATTCTGGACCTGTCCATGTACTTATCAGAAGTCCCAGCTGGGCCTCTCCCTGCCTTGAATTTATTCCTTGTGGGTCTCATTTTCCCTGTCCCTTTCCCCTTTGGCTTCCTCAGGTGACTTTTCAATAAGCCATCACGCCAGGATCCTTTTTTTCAGGATCTGCTGTGGGGGAAACTCACCTTGTCAGGAAGACTGACTTTTCTACAATCAGTTCTTAGCCAGGCACAGGTGGCCCTTGCCTGTAATCCTGGCTTCTTGGGAGGTTGTGATTGACTAGAAGCAGGTGGGTGTGATAGCATGTGTTTGTTTGTTTGTCATTCTAGCTGTGATGGGAAGCCTAAAACAGGCAGACAGTGGCTCAGGCATCTGCCCAGTCTGGGAGGAAGACCTTACCCCAGAAATCTTTGTAGCTAAGCACTAGGGACTCACATCTACAATCCTAGCCATTCAGGAGGCTGATATCTGAGAATGCAGGTTGGAAGCCAGCCTGGGCAGGCAAGTCTGGAAGACGTCTCTAATTAACCACCAAAAAGCTGGAAGTGGAGGAGGTGTGGCTCAAGCGATCGGGCACTTGTCTTGAGTGAAAAGGTTAAGTAGGGGAACACACACGTGCATATACTCCCCCCCAATACACACACAAATACAAATACACACCCAGAAATAACCAGTGCAAAAACAAAAAGAGCTGGAAGCATAGCTTCATGATATAGCAGAGCATGTGTCTAGCAGGCATGAAGTCCTGAGATCAAACCCTAGTACCACACACACACACACACAAAGTGTGTTTCTTGTGGTTGCAGCTTAGCTATTGTGACAGAGTGTTACAATGGCCTTATATAATCCCCTTCCTTCCTTGCTTTGCTTTGGTCAATGGAACACCAACAAATATATGAAAGTAGAGGAAATACATGCTTGCACACTGCACCTGTCCTCTAGATCACCTGTGCCAGTGTACAAAGAAGGCCAGCCTACCGCGATGAGGTCCGTTTAAGACGCCACACACCAAGGACAAGGAGATTTTTCCATGGAGAGCAGCTCTGGTGGTCAGATAGGAAGGAGACTAAATTCCTGTGGTGGCTCAAAAGCTCGACTACCCTGAACACAAATGCATACACACATGATTGCTTTAAACCTAGTCCAAATGAGCTGATTTTTAGCCAGCTGTAGTCCGCTTTATTTGTATATCCTACACAACCACGCCTAGCTTCTACTAGTCAGAAATAAGATACATCCAGTAGCCCGACAGACCCCAAGCTGCTACAGCTCTTCAAGTTCTCTGCCACTAAGACCCTCGCCCCAAGACTGCTCTCTGGCATCACCCGCAAGCAAGATGTGCCCCGCTGGCCAGAGCCTCCTTGTCCTCTTTGATCCTGCAGGACAGAGTTGTACTGTGAGCATTGGTGCCAAAAGGTCACCCGAGGAATGCTCAGTGCTTCTGTCATAGCATCTGATCCCGTCCCCCCCAATCTGTCTGGAAGTCCCTTGACCCCCCACTGTGAGGGTGTCTGGAAAGTCTGAGCCTGGAGGCTACAGGCCCTCAGTACTGCAGTACTGGAGCAGTTATCTGCCTGGTGCTTCCAGCTGTGGAGAGCCCTGAGAGCCCAAGAGGACAGGTTGTATGGTGGGCAAGATGGGCTAGAGGAGAATGGTGCTGGGGGGAGAAGATACTTCCCTCCCTCCTTCCCTCTTTCCCTCCCTCTCCCCCTCTCCCTTTCCCACTTTCCCTCTTCTCCCCCTTTCCCTCCCTCTTCCCCCTCCTTTTCCCCCTCCCCTTCCCTCTCCCCCTCCTCCTCTCCCCCTCTCCCTCTTTTTCTTTTTTACTTTCCCTCCTTTAGTTTATTTTTTCAGACAGAATCTCCTGCTTTTCCCTTGTGCCAAACTTGGACCATGATCCTCCTCTCTCTGCCTCCCAAGTAGCTGATATTATAGATATGTGCCACCACACCTGGGCCCTCTCACCAAATTCCTGAGACACAGGAGATCGCTGAGGTTGTCATTGTCTGCCTCAGCAAAGACACACAGGTTGTAAAGTTTTTCCAGGAGGTTCATATCCATGGATTAAGGTCAGGGAAGATTTTTCTCCTATCTTGTTTTTAGCTTGAGACCAGAAATAACGTTTTCTTGTAACTTTTATTCCCGAGAATATAATCCCGTGTTACTAATAACTGTAAGAAAACAAGCTAAGGCTACATTCTAGAACTCTCTGTGCCCTGCCCCCACCCCTGTGCTTCAAGTGAGGAATGGAAGAGTCATGAATAATAAATGTGGAGATAAGAGAATGAAACTGGGAAATCAATTTACCGCAAAGTATTTGCATATTTTATTAAAAGAAACTGTGTGTGAAACCCATAACAGGGTGCGATGATTTATATTTTGATTTGATTTGTGTACATCTTGCCTCTGAAAAAAGTGAGAGGCCAGTGCATTCAGGTGTGGGGTTTTACTCATGGGCAGCGAAGACTTATGGTGTGCGATGGCTCTGAAGACTGAAGACGAGGGCCACCAGCCCCTTGTTTTACAGATGGGAAACTGAGGTCTGGAGAAGTTTTCGTGGGTTGGTGGAAGAAACCCACTATGCTCCAATGTAAGGCACGTGATGGAAGAACATACAACTCCCCTTCACTTAAACACTTAATGACAAAATTCATGTGTGAGTGGCTAGCCACATTACATCTTCTCTCAGAGCTTGCAGAGGAGGCTCTGCCTCCTTCTTTAAAAGACCACACAGGGACAGAGCCCTGTGCTGCGCCCACTGGGATACATTTGATATTCTTGGGGTTTTTTTTGTCAGTTATGGGACTTGAACTCTGGGCCTGGCACTGTTCCTGAGCTCTTCAGCTCACGCCTACCACCCTACCCCTTGAGCCACAGCACCACTGCTGGTTTTCTGGTGGTTAATTGGAGATGAGTCTTGCGGACTTTAATGCCCGGGCTGGCTTTGAGCCGTGATCCTCAGATCTCAGCCTCCTGAGTAGCTAGGATTACAGGTGTGAGCCACCCAGCCCGGCTTGACATTCATTTTTTTTTTTCTTTCCAGTCCTGGACTTGAGCTCAGGGCCTGAGCACTGTCCTTGGACTTTCTCAAGGCTAGAGCTCTACCACTTGAGCCTCAGCACCATTTCCGGCCTTTTCTGTGTATGTGGTACCGAGGAATTGAACCCGGGTCTTCGTGCATGCTAGGCAAGTGCTCTAGCAGTAGGCAAACTCTTGGCCCAGACATTCTCTAACTTCTAAAGGAGGCTCTGGGAGCGCATGCCCAGGTCATGGTGGAGCCTCCTGGCACCACCGTGGACTGCTTGTAGGGTCTGGAGACATCACCTGGAGTCCTGGGGAGCCCCAAAGACAGGAGGGCTTCATTTCTACAGGGCCACAGCTGGAAGTGGGTCTGCTGGATAGGTGGACCATGCCTATGGATAGATAAAGAGGGGAGAGGGAAGGGAAGAGTCCAAGGCTTTTATAGAAGGCTGGGAGGGAGGGAGGGAGCATGGCAGCTGCTGGTGGCAGCTGAGCTTCTGTGTCTTCCTGTAGCAACGTGTACTGGGCCTCCTTGGACCAGGCCAGGCCAGGCTGGCTGCTGCTTGTGAGAACCCAGGGGAAGTGGATCTTGCCCTTGTCATTTTGGATAAAAAGACCATGGATGCAAGGGGTGTTGGCCACTCCCCATCCAGTTGTCACCAGCCTGGGGAACTCTGGTGCACGGTGTGAAAGATTTCAACCCCTAACCACAGCCCTGTGCGGCCAGTCACCTGCACCACCACACCAGGCTGCTCGAAAATGACATACCTGAGCTCTTACAAGCAGGGGTCTGGGAAGAAAACTCAGGACTTGAGAATGGCCCAGGGCTTTTCTCCATGTACTCGTCGAACTGGCCCGAAATGTCACTAGCTCAGGCTTGAAGAAGTCCCCTGCCTGTGTGCCCCCCCCCCCGCCCCCGTCCCCCTCTGTAGAGGCAGGTGGGAGGGTCCCACATTAGGCAATGCTAGAGGTTGCTGAGAGCTCCTGCTGTTGGCTCACCTCCCGGGTGGTGAGGCATGGCTCCCCGGGTGGTGAGGCATGGCTCCGATACCCTGTGCCCCTGGCTTCCTGTTCCTGTGACACCAGGACTCCATTATAGCGTCTCCAACGCCAGGGCATGTGTGACATGGCGCTCAGCTGAGAGACACCAGGGGCCAGTCACCAGAAAATGCCACCTTGGAAGGCAGACAGCCCCCCCCAAAAACTTTTTCTTGTTAATTTCTTCCTCTTTAAATAAGGTGCCCGGTCTCCTTAGCCCAGGAGGTAACTACCTAGACCTGTGGGTCCTGCTCTCTTAGGAGCAAAGTGTCGCAAACTTTCCAGCATGTTCCAGGTGTAGTTGGTTTTTTGAGATAGGTCAAGGCAGAGTGCAGGTGCTCGTTGTGGGTATCTGAGGTCAGGGTTTTCCAGTTTCACTATCACAGTCTCCCCCCCCCCCCCACCATGACCACAGGCCATTGTCACATGCCATCCAGGGACTGCTAGGCTCAGCTGAGGTGCTACTGGATGGCATTCCTTCCACAATACTCACATCAGACCAGCTGGGAAGGCTGAGTATGCTGGCTAGCACTGTGGCCTTCTAAACATGAGGATGAGAATTCGTGACGCTCCAGCACGTTGGCACAGTGACAGTAAGGACCAATATATGTTCAGCTGTGAACACTCTGCCAGGGTCAGTTGGCTGAACTTGACAGAAAGGACAGATCCTCAGCCATTCTTGGCTGAGCAGCCAGATGCTGGTCCAGAAACTTTCGGTGAGGCAGAAGTGGAACCTTCAATGGGACATGCCAGCAGCCAATCATCATCTTGGAGAGTTGAATGGCATGACAAGTGACCTATGAACCTAGCTGAATTTTCCCAGTACATCCACCTGCAAGCTGACTCTAGAGGGGTGACCTTGGTGAGCAGTGGTGTGTTGCCAAACTTCCTCACCACAGGGGAGCTGGGAGGAGAGTTGCTTTGGGCAATAGGTTTTGCCCGGAGGGATGCTGTGAATCTTGGCCCAGAGAGACTGGTGTTCTGCTGCCGGTGGGTGTGGCCCCCGCCTTAGCTGTGTGCAGGCTTCCAGGCCCCGGGATAAGAAAGCACTTGAAACTAAGATGAAGGGCCTGGTGGACACCGCCCTGGGCCAGCGGGAGACTGGAGGACAGACCGGGTCAGAAAGACGACACAGCCCAACCCAACCCAAATTCCCCAAACGCATTGTTACGAACAAAAGAAATGGTGGCCATGTAAATCCATTCCATCTGGGGACACTTTGTTATTGCCGCAAAACTGACTGACCCTCTTGGTATGAGGGCAGGTTGAGTGACAGATGCTGAGGCAGGTCTGGCTGAAGTGGGGGGGATTGGGGAGCACTCAGAGGCAGGCTGGGGAACTGAGGTTCTGGAGTAGCCACCCCGCCCTCCTGCATCCCCAAGTGCCGAGGAGTTGGTTATCAGATGTCAGGGCCCCCAAACTACACGCAAGCAGGAAACAAAATTTTAGAGAAGAAGAAGAAGAAAAGCCTAGGTCTAAGGTTGTTATTTATAGCAAAAATTTAACCAGGGACGCTCTGTCAGTTTTCTGAATTACTGACAGTTGCAGAAATGTTAATACAAATCTTTATAAGACTGGCCAGATGTTCGATATTAAACAAGCATCTGTTTTGTATAAAAGGCTTTTTATGGCCCTCATACTCTGTCTCTGTCTCTCCTCTTCTCCCCGCCCCCTCCCCACCTCGATCTGGGGCTGGATAAGGGCAGTCACCGGGGGTAACTGCCTGAACTATGTAGTTTTATTTAGTTTCTGAATGCTGGTGTCCATGGTGTCAAAAATACACCCCAAAAAATAACCCTGGGAAAGGTTAATGATGGCCTTTCTGGTGTCATATTCTGCACGTTATGTGCCGGAATAATTATTATCATCAGGGCTGTAAGAATGTCTAGTTATCTTTCTTAATCACATACTATAAAGAAGTGCTCTGAACACATATCTATTATTTAATCAAAATTTCACAGATATTGGCATTTGTGCTCCTCCAGGGCTGTGTTTATTTTCTGTTTGCAAGGGGGAGCGTTGCCTCCCAGAAAGGAGGGCCCCCCGCCCGAGTCCGTACCCAGCCTGGCTGTCACAGTGTGTGACACTCGGTGCTATTAATATCAGAGACACCACACGTGTTATCTCCCACCCTCCCCTTTCCAGTGCACTCGAGGAAGAGCACTTTTATTAACAAAGTGAGATGGGGGTGGGGGCATAAGTGGAGGAGTCTCCCTGCCTGGAACAGGAGAGCCGGGGGGGGGGGCTGACACCTCCGGATGGGCTGTTTCTGGGACAGAGAGCCAAGCTGGTCAGCAGAATCTTTGTGGAGTCCCCGTGGTGGCTCTGAGGCCATGGGGGGAAAGAAAAGGAAATGGCTATTAGGTGAATGGATTCCATCACATCCCATTTTGTGGCATTTTGTTCTACAGCAGGAAGGGCCTGCCTGACGCCGTGATAAGGGGGCTTTCTTTTTATTTATTTTTTATTGATGGACAGAGGGGTAAGAGTTCCATGCATCAGGTGAAGAGTACAAATGTCTTTGGATAGTATCACTCCTGCCCTCCTCTCAGTTTTTCCCATCCCTACCCTCAAGTTGTGTAGTGCATTCTCCACATGGTGTTCAGGGGTTCACACTAAAGGGGACATTCATGCTGTGTCCCCAGAGGCCTGCGTGTATTGGAAGCCTGGGCCCTAGCGTGTGAAAGCTGGATGTGGCAGAGGTGCCAACATGGGACAACGCCCTTGAGGAAAGGGATTAAGGTCATTTCTTTTGGGATCTGGTGTAGTTCACTAGAGAGGGTTGTGATGTCTTCCTCTCTCCCACCATGGTGCCATCCACCCTGAAGGGTTTTGGCCAAGGTTCCTCTCCAGCGACAGAGCCAGTGGGACTGGCTAGTGTCAGATTTTTCAGCCTTCAGTACTGGGAGCTAAATAAACCTCTTTTTATTATAAAGTCCCCACCCTGGGGCATTTTGTTGTAGCAGTGAAACATGGACAACTCAAGAGTCCACTCTGCTCGGCCTGGCAGTGCCCCTGTAATCCTGAACAATCAAGGCTCAGCAGGAGTTCCAGGCTAGAGACCCTCCCTTGCGGAGCTGCACACAAGGCTGCTGCTTGCTAGTGTCATGGCTTTTTCCTAAAGTCCCTGTCACCTCCGGCCTATACAGGCCAAGGCAGCGGCCCCCACCGGCCCATGTAGCTGCCGAACACGTGAGGGGCAACATGGTTTAGGTATAAAATCCACACTGGATCCCCAAAGACAAAATTAAAGGACATCACATCAGTAATTTTTAATCTGGTTGCATGTTGCAACCATAGTATTTCGTATACATTATGAGATTAAGACTCAGTTCCCCCATTCCTCCCCTCCTTTGAAAGCCCCCCTGCTAGAAAAGTTGAAATGACACCCATGGCTTGCAGGTGTGCCTGGCATTGTTTTGGTGGGGAAGGGCTCGTGGGCTCTTGAGCAGTTTGGATACTGCCTTAGAGCTGTGGTTCTCCACTGAGTACGAGTTTGTCCCTCAGAGGACATTTGGAAATGTCCAGCGAGACATTTTGTGACTGTCCCTGTTTGTGGAGGGCACAGGGGAGCTTCATCCAGAGTCTGGGAGCCAGGAGCACCTCCAAGCCCAGGATGGCCTCTCTACATCAAAGCACTGCCTGGCCCCGAGCACGGGTAGTAGTACTGAGGTAGAGAAACTGGGTTGAGCCCACCCCGGCACATGTTGTTCTCCCCTCAGGGTCCCCAAAGACATCAAGAGAAAGAGGACCTGTGCTCTGATGGTGTCCATATTGATGGCTTCTTCCTCAGTTTCCCCCTGGGCCCCTCCCTCAGGCTTTCTGGGGAAAAGGAAACCGGCTCTAGTGTAAGGCCTGCTGTGTTCTGGGTATGTGTGTGTGCTGGAATCCTAACCCCCCACGTGATGGGGTGAGGAGAGGAGGCCTTTGGGGAGTGGTTAGGTCAGGAGGGTGGCGCCCCGGGGAAGCAGTAGGGCCCTTCCGTATTTGAGGGCAAAGCAGAAGGTGCTGTCGACGAACCAGACGGTCAGTCCTCACAGATGCTGGATTGCTGGGCCCTTGACCTTAGGGATCTCAGCCCCCGGAAATACCTTTCTGTTGTCGCAGTCACTAGCGTAGGAGATGAACACACACCACTGTTGCATGGGGTGGTTGCCCCGTGTGGCTTCGCCTTGTTCTTCCTTGTTCCAGGGTGGCAGGTCTGTTCTAGGAGCTTATGACATTTGGCCACAGGCCAGAGCATCTACTCCTTGGCCACCCACTAACACCATTGTGTCACAGGTTGAAGTGTGTAGCATCTTCTCCAGGCCCCAATCAGTGTGCAGCTCACATGCAGCTGCTGATGCATCCTCCTGCTCACCTTCAGACTTTCCCACAACAGCCTCACCACTCACTGCCACCTTCCCTCACAGGGCATTGGTAGGGAGGGGTGCCAATATAGGCCTGGGCTTGGAGGGCGTGTCCAGGCCCCATTGGTGGGAAGGATTCTTTCCTGGCTAGAATTTGGTTCTTTGTTGTGTGACGTTATGCTGCTGTGGCCTGTTCTGTGTCACACCAAAACAACTCCCCTGGAGGTGAAAGCCCAGGACATTACTATTTAATCACATGGCACCCAATAGTACGAGAGCTGTCGTTACAGCCTGGGGAAGTAAAAACACAACTCAGGATTGGGGGTGGGGGTGGCAAGGAGGAGGGGTTGTTAAAATGATTGAGACATGGAAATGAATCTGAACGGAGAGGTCTAAATCTTACCTGAGTTTGCATTATTGTTATAATAAATAATCATAAGAATCCCATACATTTTATAGCTGATGAAATCCTTCTTCTAGATGACTTCATTTGATGAGGTTAGGGAGAATAAATCTTCAGCTTTAATTTCTCTTGGAAATATCAATCTCTACTCTATACTACCCCTGGCTGCTTTTTTAATGGTCCCAAAGCACAACTTCCCCCCTTCCTTCCCCAGTTGTTTTTCCTTCAAAAACTTTTGAGAGCTTTCCATGTCTAGAGATTAAGCTTCCAACTTCTTGGTGCTGGTGCTTCAGGTACTCTGGACCTGGACCAAAGCTCTTTCCTGCTGTCTCTGTCTCTGTCTGTCTTCGTGTATGTGTCTATCTGTCTCTGTCTTCCTTCCTTGGCTTTTTGAGATATGGTCTTGCTATATAGCCTGAGTTCACATGCAGTTTACTGTGCAACCCAGCCTGGCCTCCACAGTCCTCTTGCCTCAGCCTCTCCAGAGCCAGCACTGTCTCTTGTTCCTCTTCATTGTGCATCGCATCTGCTGAGCATCTCCTGCTTGTCAGGTCCTGGGCTCTGGTCCCATGGCGGCACCGGTGCCCACCTCACTTCTCCCCATGGTCTTTTCTTTCTCCTCACATGTGCACAGCCCAGCCATCCCATCTGACAAGACCTGGCCAGAACTCCCTCTGAGTGTCCTCCTTCGTCAAGGACCTCCTGCCTTTGTGCTTCCTCAGAACTTTCCTGCTAAATCACCATGAAAGTACAAAGAAAGACCTTTTATAGATGGAGACAACCTCTAACAAACAGGGCTGAGAAACTGGTTATCCATTATGTGGGAGCCTGAACCTACACCCCTACCTCTCACCCTGTAGAAGAATCAACTCCAGAATGATCAAAGATCTTGATATAAGACCCAGAACTGTAAGACAGGAAAAATGTGGAAAATGGTAGCATAGGTAATTATATATGGAATTGAACTCCAATTGCCCAGGAAATCAGGGAAAGAATGGACAAGATGGGACCATATCAAATTAAAATAAAGCAATTACAAGCATCAAAAGTTAGCCCATAGAATGGGAGAAAATCTTCACAAGTTATTCAATAGTATAAATATCCAGGATATACTAAGAGTTTAAAAAAGCAGCAAGAGAATAAATAATTCAATTTGAAGGTAAGTGGACTGGACATACAGTTTTCAGAAGAAATACAAATGGCTACATGAAGAAATGGTCACCATTCTTAGCCATAAAGGAATGTGAACCAAAATGATACTAAAATCGCACTGCACAGTAGTCAGGATGGCAGCCATCAAGGAACAAACAACAAATGCTGGCCATGATTGGATGGGGAGAAGCTCATACACTGTTGGTAGAAATCTAAACAGTGCAACCACTGTGGAAGCCAGCATGAAGGCTCCTCACAAAATGAAAGATAGGTCTTTGCTACGAGCCTTCCATACCATTATTGGGCATATATTCAAAGGAGTAGTGTAAATTAATATACCATGTTTATCATACCCATATTTATTACAGACACTCAAGAACTAATGAGTGCATAAGGAAATTACATGTGTGTATGCATGCATGTATATATATATCTGTAGATATATATCTGTGCATATATACATACACATCATGGAACATTACTCATCTATAAAGAAAAATGAACTGATGTCATTTGTCGGAAAATGGATGGGTTTCCATCCACGAATGATTAGAGGTTGTATTGCAGCTTCTCACTTATTTGTGGAGTATAGAGGTTGTATTGCAGCTTCTCACTTATTTGTGGAATATAGACCTAAGATGATGATGATGATGATGATGATGATGATGATGACGGGTCATGAAAGACTGTCTGGGAGGTGAATGTGGGATAGGGAAGGGAAAAAGGAAGATCTTGAGCAGTATGGGGTCGGGGAGGCACAGGAATATGGCAGAGATAGATTTGTTCAAACAGGACTATGTGTCTGTATGGAAATATCCCCTCCTATTACAGATCACAGATGTATGACCATTGGAAGATTTAAGGTAACATGCTGCTGGGGTGCACTGAAAAGTACAAACAGAGCCAACGACCCATACAACAAATGGTCAGCAGATGTCAAAACTGGAAGTGCACAATTTCCAGAGCTTTTCTGGGGAAGCAGGGACCTTGCTGGTTGTCTGAGGTCCTTTATTTTCCTCTAGGAAAGCTTAGGCAAAGAACCAAAATGACCTTTCTTAAGAAAATATGGGGGGGGGCAGGAGTTTGGACTAGTGGTAGAGTGCTTGCCTCACATACACGAAGACCCAGGTTCCATTCCTCAGTACCACATACATAGAAAAGCCAGAAGTGGTGCTGAGGCTCAAGTGGTAGAGCTCCAGCCTTGAGAAAGTCCAAGGACAGTGCTCAGGCCCTGAGCTCAAAAAAAGAAAAAGGAGAAGATATAGGGCTAGGGATTTGGTTCATCCCACTATACATGAGGCAACACAAACAAAACTATCTACTGCAGACATAATGGCATATTACCTCATCTATGTTCCTTTGAATAAAAATGCTTCTTTGACATAAATTTAATTTTCTTAAAAGTGAAGTTACTGAACAGTGTTAAGAAGTTGGAGATCACAGTTTGATTTTTATGATTTGTCCAGTGTATGAGCTCAAGATCAAACTACTTAAGAACACTGGGAGCTTGAAATATAGCTGTTCTCAATTCTCATAAAGAGTAAAGTAAGGAAAGGTTATATCTTGTGATCTGTTTTATTTCCTGTTAATGGATAAGAAAAATTAAATGGTCAAGTTATCGTGTCATGGGTAACTCACACCTGTAATCCTGGCTACTCAGGGGGCCGAGCGCTGACAATCACCATTTGAAGTCAGCTGGGGCAGAAAAGTCTAGAGATTACTTCTTCCCTTCCTGAATCTCTCTTGCCCTCGAAGCCTCCTTTCCCCCCCCTCTCCCTCCCTCCCTGCCATTCTTCCTTCCTTCCTTTCTTTCTTCCTTCCTTCCTTGTTTAAGCTCTGCCACCCAACTCTCACCATTTCCAAAGTTCTTAATGATGCAACCTGAAGTTGCCATGGTAACTAATTTCCTGCCCTGGTGGTGGTAGAGGCCTGTGATGGGGCTGCCATTGAAATCGAGAATCATTTTCTTTTTCTTTCAAAATTAAGTAGGGCATCTAAAGTGCTCCACTGTGGCTTTCCCTGCCCCCCAAAGACTAAGACTCGGGTGCACTGAAAGATGCAGTTATTGCGTTTTCCCCAGTATCTTTTATAACTTCCTCCTCCACCCGCACATAGACCGTCCCTCTGGAAAAATAACAGGAACACATTCTTTGTTATTTCTCTTTTGTCAGCATGAGAAATGCTTCTGATGAAGTCTAATGACATTTGATGGGTCTCCCCCCTTTTTTTTTTTAATTGCCTTTAGTTTCTCATTCTTTAAAAAAAAAATAACCAAGTTTCTTTCTCCTTGAATCTTGAGGACGGATTTGTAAAGTATACTTCAGTGCACAAAGGAACTCCTTGGATCTGAAGGTCAGCACTGGAGCAGATTCTGCCGGAAATGGTCATGGCTACTCCTTCCCACCTCTTAGTCCCAGGGTTCTGTTAACCAGCATTCGCATGCTACTGTACCTGTCTCAGTTTCCACAGAGGACTAGGAAAACCAGGGATTTCAGAAACTCTGCAAAGAAAGCAAACAAACTAGCAGCTCTGATTTGGGGGACCCTCAGCCAGGTCAACCATATCAGAATTGGTTGGGATCAGAGTGAAGAACCAAAAAGGGCTCAGTCCTGGGAATCAGGAGCAAGGAGGGGGGAGGTTGGAGAAAGGAGAGAATGTGTTTTTCGCCCTCCTTCCCTCCCCCAGTCTCTCATTCTTGCTTGCTTGCTTGCTGTGTTAGTACAGGGGCTTGAACTCAGAGCCCGGTTGCTGTCCCTTAGCTCTTTCAGCATTTAGTAATGAGGATAAAGCACGTTCGAAGGTAGTTTTTTACTCAGATGTACACAGGAAGACTTGGAATGTTTCTTCTTTTGACAAGGAGAAAAATGAAGTGGGCAGCTCTGGCAAACACCACATGGGTGAAGTGGTTCCCCCAGGAATGCGGGCACTTCCACTGGAGGCATTGTCCTCACAGAGGCAGCCTCTGCCTCTGCTGCTTTCTTGGGCCTAGAGCAGGCTGTCCTGTCCCAGGCTGAGTGTTCCGAGCAATGCATGCTGGGATGCTTCTTAGGCAGAAGGGGACTAGAATTTGGGATATATGTTAGTGGATAGGCGCTGGGGAGCCTCCCAGACCAAAATCAGTGATTTTAAATATCTCTGGCCTGCCATGTTGGCCAGGCTTAGCTGGCAGTTGCGCCTGGCTGTGCTTGGTAGAGGCTGGGGAGAGTGGTGGTGATGAAAGCGGATCTGACCCTTGGTGACCCAGGCAGAAGGGGCAGCGGCCCCCCAGGTTGAAAGGTGGTTTGTAGGGAAGTACAGGGCTGTCATATGTCTCACAAGGTTTATATTCAGAACTAGCCAAGTCACTCCTGTGCATATGCCAGCAGGCCAAATAGAGCCACAGCCAACTCCCATGTCAAGAGTGGGGAGGGGGTCCTGGCCAGGATGTTCTGGGTTAGGGGCCGGAGAAGGTGAACTGGGCTCAGTCCAGGTGAGTGAGTCTACCGCAAGAAATCACCTCTGCCAAGTGTCTGCTGTTTCCTCCATCGTGTGCTGGCAGTCACAGGGAGATTCTTACTGTTTTGTTTTTTTTAAATTGTTTTAACTCACTACTATCTGTAAGTTTTTGTGCTTCACTTTTGGCTTTTTGCTAGTTAATGGGAGATAGGAGTCTCATGGACTTTCTTGCCTGGGTTGGCTTCAAACTATGATCCTCAGATCTCAGCCTCCTGAGTAGCTAGGATTACAGGCATGAGCCACCAGTGCCTGGCTTAACAGGTGAGGTTTAACCTTAAAGAACTTAAAACAGCCTGGAGGGGACAAGAACCTCTATCTGCCTTATTCTAAACCTGGGCTTCCCCTTCCATTCTGCTGCTTCCTTAACTGAGAAATAGGGCTGCTTAGAGAGCATGCCACCCCCAGAGTGAGCCATAACCTTGCCCTGGGGTACTGTTACCCCAGGCATTGGAAGACCCGCCAGCTATAACAAATGTACCACTCTTGTCAGGTTGGTTTGTGTAGATGGGGCAGAGGGTATATGAGAACTCTGTACCTTGCTTTTAGCTTAGTTGTGAACCTAAAACTGTCCTAATGCTTTTCTATTCCTAAAGGGTCTGGTGGTACACCTGTGATCCAGTCTTCTTTAAAGGTAGAGAAAGATGGAGCTTTGAGACCAGCCCAGACTGATCTCAAAGGTTATTTTATGACCCTATCTGAAAGGCAAACTAAGAGCAAATGGACTTAGAGTTGTGACTCAAGTGGTAGAACACAAGACCTTGAACTCAATGTCTAGGGCAGAGAGAGAGAGGGACTACAGCTTCCTTTCCTGCCTCCCTTTCTGAGCCCGTGAAACTGCCTGGAACTGGGAAGCACTATAGGTAAAGGAGGGCATATCATTTTGCAGGATCACACCACTGCTGCTTACTGAATGGGATCCCATTCCCAGGTAAGTTGGTGACATCGATCATTTCTCGTCATCTGTGGACCCCACTGTTCTCATTTGAAAGGAGGATCAGAACTCTGTCCCTGTTTATGAACTAGTGGGATTTTAGATGTACATGGATGAACTAGGATGATGGAGCAAAGGAGAGTGTTCAAAGGCTACACAGGACCCAGAAGCATAGTGTCAAGGTCAATATTGTGTGAAGCCTGGATACTGGCAGACCCTGAAGGTTAGAGCAAGGCAAGAAATTAATCCAGGACCATGCCAATGGGAAGAAGGAAGCAGATTTTGAGGATAATGGCAGAGTAGGGCAGGAGTCAGAGAAGAAGATAGGCAGGGAGATAGCACGTGGGCCTGCCAATGGAATGGCCAAGCCAAAAGGTCAGGCCTGACATGAGACTCAGAGCCTGGGGATGGCATCTCAGATGCAAAAGTGCTGGGCACTAGGTCAGGACCATAAACTCTGGGGAGATCTGACACCCTGGACTTGGAGGAATTTTCTCAGAACATTTCTTAAGTGTTCTCAGATGAGAAGGAGAGGACCATTCCTAGAAAGTGGGCCGCTAGTGGCCGCAGAAGAGAGTGGGTGTCGTAGCTGGGAGAAAGGAGAGGTAGAGGGAAGTTGTTGAAAATATGGGAAGGGAAATGCAAGCATGGCATTATTCAGAGTTGGTCCAAGGCCCTAGTTCACCTTTGGGAATGTATGTATGAGAGCATGTGTTCCTCCATTCATCCACCCACCCATCTACCCAGCCATCTACTTCTATTCATCTCTCTACCAATCCATCCATCCAAACACCAATCCACCCACTAATCTACCTGTACATTGAACCAAGATATGTCCAATCATCATCCATCCATCCACCATCTATCTATTCAACATTCTACCCATCCATCCATTCAGAGATCTATTCATCAATCCATTATCCACACCATCCATCCACCCACCTTTTCAATCAGTATTTTTTGAATACAGATTCTAAGAAATCCATAATCCAATGAGCACGAGGAAAGAGTAAATAAGATGAAGTAAAAGGATGATGGTGGGTTGTTTTCTATTTTTTTGAACAATGCATATGGCTCACTTTGCACATGACCTTGAGTTTAATTCTCAAATCAGCCTTAGGTGGTGTGTGGTTTGGCAGTGGGGAAAATGAGATGCACAGTGGCCTGTCATTTGGCCAAAGGCTGCAACTGGCGGAGGCAGGGCCAGAACACAGATCCACCTCGGACTCTGAAAGCTCTCTGCTTTCAGTACTATGCCATGTGCTCTCCTTGGGTCCATTTTGCCACCTGGTCACCTTGGTCATGCCACGCGCATTTCCTGATTGGAAGATTCCTTTTCCAAACCCACTGGTGACAGGTCAAGATAGCCTATGCTGAAACTTAAGAGCTGGACTTCATCCCAGCCGAGGCCTCTGTAATGGGGGGAGAAGATGAGATGGTGACAGACAGGCGGCACTGACAGACAAGTGCCTGCTCCTGCCACCCATTTCCAGCATGGAAGCCCTTGTTCAGGCATTCCTCAGCAGCTCTCTAAAGGCCCAGGATGGCCCCTCCTTCTGAGTGGCTGTAGTATCTTTCTGAGCCTCCAAGGATGGGAATATTGTTTTGAAGAGGAGTCCTGGTGCCAGAGCAAGTTGAACTTAGAGGAAACCTGAGTGCTTACTTTATTCAAGTGGGGAAACTAAGCCTGGAGATTGTAGCAGGCGATCTAGTTGTAGTTCTTTCACCCACCCCGACATGTTCAAGCCTTCCATTCCCTACAGCCAGCTTCCAGTCTTAGGCAGCCCCGGTTCCTTACAGCATACACATGAAGTCCTGGAAGTGCCTGGGGGAGAAGGTTAGAATGTTATCATCTTCATCATCACCATCGCTATTATAATTTTCATCATTATCACCATAAAACCTCCCCCATCATCTCCATCACAATCATCATCTTTCCCATTATTACTCCCATCATTATCATCATCACCATCAATACCATCACGATTGTTATCACCATCATCATCATGAAGATGGAGCCCAGGTCCTTCCACGTCACTCAGGTGGATGGGTCCCTTTATAGTGTGATGATTGCTGTCTCCAGTTTACCCATCTGGAGTGGGGAATCGTCTCCCCCGTGGTTTTTAAGGAAAGTGAAGTACTCTCAGGTGACTTAGCTGGGGCCAAGGTCCCCTTTGATTGAACACTGAGCCCCCATTGTTCTTCCTTAGTCTGGTAAACTCATGCCTTCTCCAGAGATGGGTCTGGGCTATTGGAGCAGGAGAATGACAGGTCATTCGTGAAAGACTTGGCTTAGTCTTTTCTAGTGATGGGCATTGCCCAGGATAGGCAAGCACTCTACCGCTGACCTACTCCCAAGTTCCAAACAGCCTGATTCAAGAGCCAGGAGATGCCACCATCACCCCCCACCACACACACACACACACACACACACACACACACACACACACACACACACACACACACACACACACACACACACACACACACAATTTACTTCATGTACTCATACCCCAGTCTTTGGCTGGGCTCTGGAATCAGCAGACTTGTCTGTGGCTGTTGGTCTGGAGGGCTGTGTGTGTATATTTATGGAGATGCTGCCTCTGTCAGCCTCTTGGAGGTCAGGAGAGGCCCAGAAGCCAGCCCCAAGGCAGGCTGGGGTAGGGCCTATGCAGGGCAGACCACCTTGCCTGTCTAGTCTCTTGGATGCTGTGTCAGGAAGCAGGACGATTTCTCCATTCATATGACAACCATTTAGGTGGCACCTGCTGTGTGCCAGACACTGTGCCAGATGCCAAGGACTCTCAAGTCAGTCATTTGAAACCCTGCATAAACCTGTGGTCAAGGGTGACAACAGAGACCTTAGGGGATAAGCTATTTCTTCTTTCTGGAGGAGGAGGATAGGCGAGCGATGAAGTTTAAGGTCAATGTAATGATTGTTTCCTTGTCAATGGCTCTCAATCTACTTAGGAAAGGGCAGAAAATAAGCAAATATAAATGATTCTTTTGGCAGTGAGTACGTTGAGACAATAACTTTCCTTTTGTTCTGAATAAGGAGATTTAACTTTTCCCTCTAAAAACAATCTGAAACCATTAGGTAGATCTGCCAGCAAAGGCTGGAACACTAAGACATGGCCTTGGTTTTTGCTGTCCCTGAGCTTTTTTATGTAAGGTTACCACTCTACCACATTGAGCCACAGCATCACTTCTGGTTTGCTAGTGGTTGATTGGCAAAAAGAGGCTCATGGACTTTTCTGTCCAGGCTGGCATCAAACTTAGCCTCTTGAGTAGCTAGGATTATAGGCATGAGCCCTGTCTTTTTTCTTTTTTTGAGATAGAGTTTTAGCCCAGGTTGGTCTCAAACACATGATAATCCTTCCTCAGCTTCCCAAGTGCTGGGATTACAAGTATGCTCTGCCACACACAGGCTGGTCCCATTTTTTTTTTTTTTTGCCAGTCTTGGAGATTGAACTTCAGACACTTTTTGCTCAAGGCTAGCATCCTGCCACTTGAGCCACAGCACCAATTCTGGCTTTTTCTGAGGATGTGGTACTGAGGAATTAAACCCAGGGCTTCATGCATGCTAGGCGAGCACTCTACCACTAGGCTTCCCTCCTGACTCAGATTGGTCCCATTTTTGATGAAGATCTTTTCACTTTGCAGAGAATGAGGAAGACACTATTTTGGGAGCAGCTGGTCTCTGCACAGCACTAAATGGCAACGTGGCCTTGGAAAAGTCAAGTGTGGCCTCAGTTTCCCCATCTGTGAATGAGTCAAACTAGATGTTCTTCTAGTGCTTCTAGGTACTCACCAAAAACCAAACCAAACCAAACAGCATTAAAATAGTTGTTGGCATTAGTGCCAACAGAAATACTTGCTTATCACAGCTCTGAAATGTCTGGGTCAGACCCCTGCTCACCTGCCCCACCATATGCACTGTACCTGCTGAAACGGAGCCTTTGTACACAGATTCTGGATGGATCCTATATCCTTTTCTCAGTCAGTAGTCTGTTAGGGCCAGTTTGACTAAAATTGATGTCCTCTTCTCAAAGAATAATTCTTCAAAGAGACACATCTATATTACAGTCAAGGAGAAAGGGAAAACTATCAATAGACTGTGATGACATTTCTCTTTCCTTTTCATTTATATTGATGAAATAATAAGCTAGCAGGATTAGAGAAAAAAAACTGAGTCTGTCTGACTGTCTGAATCTCTGCAGCAATTACTTCCCTTTTTCTGTGTTTTGTTCCAAGATTTGTCTGTGAGTGTACCGATTTTATGACACTCAGGAAGCACAGTGTAAGTACTATTTGGGTCTTAAACATTTTCTCTTAACTGTTTATCATAAACATCTTTCCTGATGGTACCAACCCTTTATCAACCTAATTGTTCAGAGCTGTCTAATATTCTTACCAGTGGAAATGAGCCAGCTGAGACTACCCATTCCCCTGAGCCAGCTGAGACTACCCATTCCCCTGAGCCAGCTGAGACTACCCATTCCCCTGAGCCAGATGCTTGGGTTTCTCCCCCTTCGTCTGTCTTCCTATCCACCAGGCTTATTGTGATATGTCTTCCTTCCCATCCTCAGCTCTTGAATTCATCTCTGAACTGGAGAATGTTGACTTAGGGCATCTTTTGAGCCTTCTGATAGGCCGCTGTCTTTCCTCATCTAAAGTGGCCCAGTATAATGATGTCTTAGTTGCCAGCTTCTC
Organism: Megascapheus bottae; assembly: GCF_031878675.1. Taxonomy (NCBI): domain Eukaryota; kingdom Metazoa; phylum Chordata; class Mammalia; order Rodentia; family Geomyidae; genus Megascapheus; species Megascapheus bottae. Next base: position 26,983,511 of record NC_143522.1, read on the forward strand.
CTCCTTAGGCTTGTGTAGTTAAAATGGGTTCCCCAAACAAATTGCCATAGTGTGGTATCTCAAGTGTGCAGTAAGGTGAGCTCATTTGCTTGGTCACCAAACCCAGCATTTTTCTTTTGGTTGCTGTTTGAGCACCTTCTTCTAAAGTTGCTTTTCAGGGCTGGGAATTTGGCCTAGTGGTTAAAGTGCTTGCCTAGCATGCACGAAGACCTGGGTTCGATTCCTTGGTACCACATACATAGAAAAAAGCCGAAAGTGGTGCTGAGGCTCAAGTGGTAGAGCTCTAGCCTTGAGAAAGTCCAAGGACAGTGCTCAGGCCCTGAGCTCAAGCCCATGACTGGCAATAAATAAATAAATAAATAAATAAATAAATAAATAAATAAAATAAAAAATAAAGTTGCTTTTCTTCTACCACCAGCAGCAGCAGTCACAGTGGAGGGTGGTGGTGTCACTGGTGGCTGCAGAAGGACCAGTACTTGCAGGTCCTACAACAGGATGCCTCTGAACACCAGTCAGTGCTCTGTCAGTGTAATAAAGATACCTGAGTCCATCCACTTACAAAGAGGAAAGATGGATGTGGGATCAATTAGCCCCTGTTGCTTTGAGGCTGGGGCAGAGGCAGTGCATAATAACAGAAGTCCCTTTTAGAACAGAACTACAGAAAGCCAATGAGAGCAAGAAGAGCCTAGATCCTGCAGTCTCCGTCAGGGACACACTTGCAGAGACTTCCCTGGAGATCTACTTTGGGAACCAAGGCTTTAAATCATGAGCCTTTGGGGGAATACTTGAGATCCAAATACAGCCATGAGTAATTGTTGTAATGGTGGTACTCTGCTGCCTCCTGCAGTGGCACTGGCAGGAGGAACAGGAGGAGTGGCGGAGTGGCAGAAGTACCAGTAGTGGCAGTGAACTAGTGGTTGGGATGGCAGTAGTTCTCAAGGTGTCTCTGGTGGTATTGGTGACACTTGTGGTCATAGTGGTGATGATGGTAGTAGTTATGGTAACCGTGGTGATGATGACAATAGTAGTCATGGTAACTGCAGAGATGATGTGATGACAGTCATGGTAAATGTCATGTAATGATCATAGCAACAGGGGCGCTCCCAGCAAATGGCCACATTCAAAGCAGCTATATGCTAAATGGCACTGTAAACCAGACATCTGCTCTACCCAATACCTCTGATGGTTCAGGTGAAGACAGAGTGATGGCCTTTGTCCCAGATGCTGGCCCACTGCAGGTGCCACTTGCTCTGACCTCCTTGGGTGGCTGTTGTCTCAAGGGGTCCTCGAGATGCACCGAGCTGGATAAATGCTTGTCTCTTGCTAAGTACTGACTGTCTAAGCTGGGGATCTGGACATGATTGTGGAGATGAGGGGGAAATGGAGCCCCTCAGGACAGGCCACTGTGATTGCTGGTCCAGCTGCCCTGGGCTGGAGAGCAGCTGATTGTCACAAAGGCCTGGGAGAGCCTTGAAATGAGGCTGGAAGCAGGATGCCAGGCACAGAGGGAAAGCTTCCTGTGACCCACATGTCCCCAGGCTCAGTGGAAGGCAGGGCAGAGAATGGAGCAGACACTGGCCCTGGAAATGACAGGAGGCGTGGCTGGTTATTCCAGGGTTACCCTGATTAAGCAAGGCCTTCCAGAGACTGGGGACAGCTCTTCTCATGTTCTTTTAAACCCCGGCTCCAGCTTGTGCACACAAGTAATAATCACTGGTTTTCAAAGCCCTGCAGCCCCAACTTTTTTTAGGCACCTTCCCCACCCTCAGGCCCCTGCACATTGACTCATCCCTGTGGACAGAAAAGTAGAAATGACCACCAGGATTAAACTAGAGACTGTCTATATTATCCTGTCACATGGTAAAGTGTGTGGTTCATACCACCTCCACAATTGTGATCCCAACACAGGGACCGCCCCACACACAAACAAGTTACCCTTAAAGGAAGCCTGCCCAGCACTCTGACATTCTATAGTGCAAATCCCTGGTGAGAAACAGGGAAAGATAATGTAATGATGCTCACTCTGGTTACCAGAAGACAAAGCCTCTTTACCCTTAAGAGGGGAGGGTGAAAGGAGGGATAGGTGGGGTACAGGGGAGGGAGGGAGGGAACAAAGAAGGAGAGAAAGAAGGCAGGAAGGAAGAAAGGAAGGAAGGAAGGAGGGAGGGAGATAAGGAGGGAAAAGAGGAGAAAGGAAAGGAGGAAAAAGCAAGGAGGGAAGAAGGGAAGAAAACCATCTCACGGAAACAGGAAAACTAGGATTCTCTGTTTACCCCAAACCTTTTCCTATCTTCAGCTTTAATAAGACATGATGGAAGCTGACATTTTTTGCTAGCACCAAGAACTCGCGTCATTTTGCAAACTTCAAGTGGATCTGAAGAAGCACCAAGAGGTAGCCAAGACTTGCTTTGCGCGCAGATGGTGACTGATTAGGTGCCAGTTTGCCAAAAAGCTTGGAATCAGCAGACGGTGGAGGGCAGCTGGCTGAGGCCGCCCATGGGTAAGGCAGGACAGGCTTTCCAGAAGGAAGGCCTGGAGGCCCTGGCCATGCCAGCTTGGTGCAGGTGAGGGACTGCCAGGTCCAGCAGGTGACCTGAGCCTGGGCCTGGCTTAGCCACCTTCTGGGGCTCTGTCCAAGGCAGAACTGCTGCATGTTCTTGGCTTAGGCAGGGACTAACTCAGGCTGGGCCCCCTCGAGGCCACTACATAGCTGTACAGCTTTGGGAAAGCATTGGACTCTAGTTCTTTCTTGGCCAAAGGAAACAATGAGTGTTGTGCAGATGAATAAGACCACACTGTGTGGCTGCACAGTTCTACACGCCCCACAGGTGTCGTGGGGCACCAGAAGGGGAGCATGGAGAACAAGAGCAAATTCCTTGTTCTATGATTGCACTGAGGAAGAAGACTGTTCAGTTACTGAATGTGATATGATTCCAGAGCAGGAGCTGCAAAGATGAGACCTCCCCCCCCACCTCCACCCTTCCCAGCAAGTGCAGGTAGGAAGCACATGACAGAGGGTCAGGGAGGAGGAGGACTTCCGGACCTGAGGAAAGGCAGGCAGGACTGGAGCCTGGACAGGCATACCTGTAACCTTGGCCCGGGCTGGAGCTGGATAGAAGCTCAAGGCTGGAGAGGAGGCCCCTAGGAGGCTACACCTCTGTCCTTGCTTCATGCCAGGGTTCCAGGTGCTGTCCTGGATGTGACAATATAGACACCTGGATCTTCCATATCCAGGACAGAGGCTGATCCAGCCTCTTGGTCAAAGGCAGCTCATGGGTGATGTCTTGAGGTGGGGGGCCTTGAGAACAGCATGCCCAGGCTCCTTCCCCAGCAGGGCTGGACTCCGCCCACAACAGGGATGACTGCAGCAGGACAGGCTCCTCCCCCAACAAACCGGGCTCCCTGGGCAAGCATGCTTGGCAGGGGGAGATGCAGAAACAAGCCTTATCTCCAGCACCCTGCCCAATATGCCTGGCCAATCTGAAAATGGACTTCCCATTATTCTGCCCCCAGCCCTCCCTGCTCCCTACCTGTACAGAGACCATGTGTGCTTCTCCACTGACTGAAGGAATTTGACTTTCCTGAAAGTCAGCATCTGGGTCTGGCGTGCTGTAGTTCTCCTACCACAAGACAGGCATCTCTGTGCTGTTAGTCAGGGAGGTCTGGGCAGGACGTGGTTATGCTCTCTGTTTCCATCTTCTTAGGGCTCCCCCATTCTTGAGGAGGGCTAACTCTTAGGAACTCAGTTACTCAGCTGTGTCTTCAAATCCCCACTCTAGCACCTCCAAGCTGTGTGTCTTCAAACAAGTCTGTGCCTTTCTTCCTTCCATTGTTTTTTTGGTGGGGGGGAGGTGGTAGTTCTAGAGCTTGAACTCACACTCTTGGCTCAGCTTGTTTTTTTTTTCTTTTTTCTTTTGCTAGTTAATTGGAGATAATTGTGGACTTCTCTGCCTGGGCTGGCTTTGAACTTCGATCCTCAGATCTCAGCCACCTAAGCAGATAGGATTACAGGCATGATGGTGCACACATACCATGTAGTTAGGGGAACCCCCACAATAGTGACGATCTGTGTTCTGCGAGTCAGCCTGTGACATCATCATCCCACTGAGACACTGAGGACTCCTCCAGCTGCCCCAGCCCCCAGCTGGTACAGGGACAGAAGCTCCTGGACTCTGCCAGTTCAATCAGTAGCAGAGTTGAGACAGAAGCCCTCCTGCTGGGCCCAATTCTCTAGTGTCCGAGAGAAAGACATTACATCCCCTCCATAGCAGAATCCAACAACAGGTCCCCCTCACTTCCAGCTTCTCAGCCCTGATTCTTTCTTGCACATAAAATGTATCAGTCCTTCTGGGGCCTTCCCTAGTCTGGTGTGAGTTACAGTCTCCTGCCATGTGTGTCTAAGCAAACACTCCAAAGCCGTCACCCCACGGACTTACCTTGACACTGGGCTCAAACCTTGGCAGTAGTAGGGGGTTATAAAGCCAAGTCTTCATTTTCTCCTACATTCTTTCCCTCCATCCCTTGACGTGTCAGAGTCACAACTGCTGCCTCCACTCCCTACACCATATTCCCTCTCCTCCCTCCCTCCTTTCTTACTTTCTCCTTCCTTCCTTCTTCCCTTCTTCCTTCCCCCTTCCTCCTTCCATTTCTCCTCTTATTTCCTGTTTCCTTCCCTCTTCTTTCCTTTCTTATGTTTCCCTTCCTCCCTCCCTCCCTCTCTCCCTCTTTCCTTTCCTTCCTTTTCCCTCCCTCCCTTCCTTTCTTCCTTCCTTCATTTCTTCCTTTGTTTTGTGCTTGTACTGAGGTTTGATCTCAGAGCCTTGAGCTCTCACTTGCCTTTTCCACTCAAGGATGGCTTTGAGCTGCAGCTTTACTTCCGGCTTTTGGCTGGTTAATTGGGGATAAGACTCTCGCCATCTGTTCTGCTTGGGCTGGCTTTGAGCTGTAATCCTCAAGTCTCAGCCTCCTGAACAGCTAGGATTGACTTGGCATAAATGGCATTTGTTGCAGGTACCAAGTGAAGCTAACCATTTCTGTCAGTCTATTCCTTGTGTTAGAGGCTTGCACATCTCTCAAATGACCTGAACCATTCTCAACAAACGCGTGGATGTGGCAGGTGTACAAAGTGCAGAGAGAAGAGTGATAGTGGGGTAATGTTCAAAATTGGTAATTGTGACTTTCAAACCAGCATGGGATCCTCTGGCATGGATTGCCTTGGATTCCGTTGGGTTTTCCTCTTCAGTGATAAGTCTTCCAGATGAATTGCTAGAAATTTCTTGGTAGAGGTGGACTTGGAATCATCATCCAGTCTTATTCTGTTTCCTGGAAGAAAGGTGATATATCTGGTGAACAGCAATTTCAGACCTGAGTTCCCATCACCTGGCAATAGTTCTCTGCTTAGATGGAAACTGGGAGGAAGAGGGACCTGCTTCAGCTATGGTATGTCCTTCTGTCCTCCGGGCCTGGGTTCTCCACTCAACAATAGAGATGACTTGATTCATGCGGATTCATAGTTACGGTGAGTCTTAAAAATGGCAACGTGCTCTGTTCCTGTGACACCTCCAGGAACCAGCTCCAAGCAAACAATCCAAGATGAGGATAAAGATTCATGCCTGCTGGACACTAGTGGCTCACATCTGTAACCCTAGCTACTCAGGAGGCTGAGATCTAATGATTTCTGTTTAGAGACACACAGGGGAAGAAAGTCGGTGAGACTCTGATCTCCAGTTGACCACCAAAGAGCCTAAAGTTGAGCTTAAGTAGCAATGCACTTGTCTTGACCACAAAGGCTCAGGGACAGCATACAGGCCCTGAATTCATGCCCCAGGATTTCAAAACCCCTCCTCCAAGATTTATGCCTGCATAATAGAGAACAAGAAAAGAAAAAGAGGAAGAAAGTTATCTAACAAGGAGCAGCCACTGGCTGAGCTATGAGATCACCACTGATCCAGTGTTGATTTGTAACACATTAGAATATGCTCATGATACAGTATCAAGTGAAGAAAATGGAACAAAAATGTATAAAGAGTTTCAAATGTATAGAAAAAATGTAGCCTTCACAGAAAAAAAAACTGGAAAGAAAACTATCCAATGTTCCAAACTGTCAGCAAAGGCCATTCATTCAGTAACCACAATGATGTGATTGATAATAATTCACTCCACATCAGACATACCAGCCTGGGTCTATTGATGGCTCTTGCATAGCTGTGTTTTGCATAACTTAGAGGAGGAAGAACTTCACTGACTCATGGCTTCAGGATGTTCAGTCTTTGGTTTTGCTTGACCTCATTCATTTGGGCAGAAGATCATGGTGGTAGGTTGTGGTGGTGAAAGAGGTTCTTCACCTCATGGTTGATGGAGAAAGAGAAACTGGGAAGGGGGATAAAAGACAAGATGCCTCCCAGGGCTTGCCCCCCATTAATGTACTTTTTTCAACGTTTCTACAATCTTCCCAGAATAGTACAATTTGCTGAGATGAGATGAGGGGTGGTGGCAGTATTGCATCGTAAAGTCATAACACTGAGATGAGGTAGGCAGAATAAAGTGGGTTCCTTGCTCCAGGGTCTGGGGAAGGGGTAGACAGTGCAACAACAGTAACAAGACAATCACTGAAGATACCCACAATTACAACTTGTGATCCATGCTATTAAGAAGGTCACTTCTGGAGGGTACACGTTCAGGTTTGAATTGAAATATCTCCATAGGCTCATGTGTTGAATACTTGGTCCCCAGCTGGCTTTCCTATATTGAGAGCTTCTGGAAATGTAAGACGTGGGACTTGTCTCAAGGAAGTTCTTCACTGGGAACAATGCCTTGGTAGTGTCTTCTTCTTGGCTACTTCCTTTCTACTTTCTACACTTCCTGTCCCTACACTTCCTATCTCTCTGCACTTCCTGCCTTTTGACACTTCCTGTCCACCATAAGGTGATGAAGGTCCTCCATGACCTGCTGTGCTGTCCACAATATTCTGCCCAAGCATAAGGCTGAGCCACCAAGAATCAAGTCTTTTGAAACCATGAGCAAAACACAGCCTTCTTTTCTTAAGTTCTTATACCAGCAATTTCATCAAAGCAACATACAAGTAACAGTAAGATGAAAGGTGATTATCATGTTTGCTTGGTTTTATAGTTTTTCTGTTCTCATTCTCACCACTTCTCTTTAGATCTTGAGTTCCCAAGAGAGTCTGTCCTGACTTTCTTAATAGAACAAGATTTTTAAAATTATATTTTATTGCCTGGGTGATGTATAGAGGGGTTACGGTTACATTTCATCAGGTAGTGGGTACATTACTTCTTGAACATTGATACTCCTTCCCATGTGTTTCTTCCACTTTCCCTCCCCCCAGAACAAGAGGTTTTTTTTTAACACATACATATATACACATTTGTGCACATGTACATATGTGACCGCACACACACAGAGTATGTGGCTGGTTTCTAATGGTCTCACCAAAAGCAGAGTCCACGAGCTAGCTCTGTGTAGCTTCACAGAAGCTAAATGCATTTCTTATTGATGCTATAACAAGTGATCACATATTCAATTACGAAAGACCACACAGATGTATTTTTCTTCCAGTTCCAGAGGCTACAAGGTACTATGGTTTGAACATGGCTAATCTCCTTTGAAACTTCACTGCCACTATGACTCTGCTGAGAAAAACTTAAGTTGTGGACAGGGATTTATGCCTTTCTCCCTGCACTTGGTTTGTTCTCACTAGAGAGACAGAGTGAGTCTGTCCTTGTGCGTGTCTCTCATTTGCCTTCCTCTTCCTTCCTGCTTTCCATTATCTCATAATATATATGTTATAGGAGACCCTTGCCAGATGCACCATCCAGAACCATGGACCCAAAATAACACCTTTCCTTTATAACTTACCCTGACACACTGATAGCTACAAAAAGTAGAAACTAGAGTCAAGGTTCTGGTAGGACTTTCCCAATGAGAGTCTGAACCTATTTTCTCTCTTTTTCATGTTCTGATGGCTGCTGATAATTCTTGTCTCATTGATCTTCCTCCAGCTTCAAAGGACATACAGCTTCTGCCATCACTCAGAATGGTTTAGCCAAGTCTTCCTAGTTATCCTATAGAGACACCTGTGGTTTTCCTCAGGGGTCACCTAAATTATCTGAGGGCATTGCCCCACCTCAAGGTCCTCACCTTTACCATATCTGCTGAATCCCCTTGTTAATATAAGGGTCATGATATTTGCACCATGCCCCCCCCCCACGCACCCCAGAGACTTCTACTGGCCAGCTAAACCTTGCTGGTCAGTCCCAGAACAGCCTTGCCTAACATGGTTCAGGAATCTATTTTGTTTTCCTGAGGGTGGGAGGAGAAAGAATGACATGTCTGGAAATTAGTTTGTACCATTAGCATTGCTCAAATCTGTGGTAGCTGCCCCCTGCCTCCCCCTTCTTGGATTACTTTGTTATTTTAATGAGTTTGTTGGGTAGTTTGCATTGAAAATGGGAGGGATGTCTGGGTACACATATAAAAAAGAGAGAAAGAGACAGAGGGGAAGGGAGGATTATTGTAAGCAAATTCTGGCATTTCAAACACTCCCGAGCAGTTAAAAACAGTGACATCGGCATGGTGCAGGTTCCTGGCAGAGGCACTTGGTGCTCTGCATCTCCTGGGTGTCATTGGATGTTATTGTTGCCTTGCTAAATATTCATGGATGAATATGTGGAATAAATTCTCTTGTCAATTGACAGAGGGCAAGTAAGTCCTGTCCTTGAGTCTCTCATCTGCATCCTCATTTCTGAAAAACTGTCTATTTGGGCATGAGTGAGTGAGTGAGTGTGTGTGTGTGTGTGTGTGTGTGTGTGTGTGTGTGTGTGCACGCGCATGTGTGCATGCGGCACACAGGAGGGTGGATGCTGTTTGAAGACCAAGAAAAAGTTCCATTTTCAGAGTGACAAAGATGAAGGCCCCTACATTAGTGAGTTTAAAGATGGTGAGTTATAGGGGGGAAGATAAAAGTGGTGATCCTGATCAAGACACAGTGTTCTCACACACTGACATGTTGAATCCAATCCCCTTTGTACAACTACCAAAAGATAATTAAAATAATAAAAAAGAAGGTGAGCTTTGCTTTTGCTACACAACACCTGTGGATTACAAGACTTCTGTACTGGGCTGGGACCCACCCTCCTTATAAAGTCCTCAGAAGTGACCCCTGGAAGTGGCCCTTAGGGGCCCAACTGTCACTGCAAAACTCCTTCAGACTTCAGGAGACTGTGCCCCTTACCTGTTTCTACTTACTGGGACTGCAGCATGGAGATGCAGGGGAAGATCTAGCTCAGTCCTTTGTAGACCATGTTGTCTTCACTTATACTTTCTCCCTTGTCACCCAAAACAAGGTGAGAATGAGCCAGAGCTCTCATGGCCTTTGTTTCTCTGTTTTGGGACTTTTGGGATACAGAGCACCCAGAAAGAGATAAGGAGCACCATGGCGCTCCCTGTTGCGGAGCTGCAAGTTGAGGGGCTGCTGTCTTCCTGCTCTAAGAGCCTACGTAAGGCTTCCTCCTCCCCAGCTCTGCTTTCTGGATTGTGGGCTGGCGATCCTGGGGGCAGCATGATCTTGTGATCATGCACACACTACTGGCCAGAACTTGGTGAGAGGAGTGGGGATTTTCCACACAGTGGTGGAGATACGCTGTTCTCCCATTTACCTGCCAGGTTAGTCTGATTAGAGCCACCATGAGTCTCTAATCAGAGTCTGTTGTCCTTGCTCAGCATTCATTACAGGCCCAGCCCAGGGAGTGGACTCCCAAGCCCCCCTCATGCAGCAGTTGCCCAGCCCAGTGTGGGGAAAAGGCGTGGTGATCTGGTCTTCTCTTGGCGATATATACCCGACCACTGCCAATCTGGTGGTTTTAAACACTTGCTGTCACTTTTGGGAGTCAGAAAGACCAAGGTCAACAGGACTGGGTCCTTCTAAGAGCTCCTGGACCGTGGGGTCCACTCAGATAATCTAGGACGACTTCCACTCTCGATTTCAAGTCACATCTGTGAAGTCCCTCTTGCCCTCGGAGGTGAGATGTTCAGATTCTTGGGATCCATATGTGGCATCTTTGGAGACAATCTTTCAAGACCCTGGCCTCGGGTCAAGTCCAAACCCCATGACCCCGACTCTGAACACCCTCTTGGTGACCCTCCTGCTGCTGCAAGGCTGTGAAGAGTAGGACCTGTGCCCAGACTGGACTTAAGTAGTTGACCTAGTTAGCAGGCTGAAGGAATGGGGCTCCTGAGAGGCGGTGGCAAGACATGCTTAAATTATTTAGCAGTGTGCACATTAGAAGGCCATTACATAAAGTAGCAAATTATAAACACCAACTTCCACAGTAAGGTAATTAAATAAATAATACATGAATGAGGCAAGTGGGCATCTGGGGTGCGGGGAGAGGGGCCGGTGGGCCTTGAGCCCCGGGAGGCAGCATCTGCTGGAGCAGAGGCTGTAAAGATGGCACTGGGGCAGGGCTGGGCTGGGTCTCCCTCCTTCCTGCCCACAGGTGTCCAGGGTCCAGTGTGGTGTGGTAGCTATCAAGGCTAAGCCACTGTGTGTCAGCCTGCAGACCATGGGAGGTCTTTTATAGCCAGTGGGGCCATGTACATTTCAGAGTTTCTCCCTCTGTGGTATGCATGACAGAGCAGAGTACCCTGTACTGCCAGGCTCTGTGGCGCGCATCTATTATCCTAGCTATGGGTGATTCTGAGATTTGGAGGGTTGAGTTTTGCAGCCAGACTATTCCTCAACAAAGTTCCTCCAGATTACATCTCCAATAAACCAGCAACATTCCAAACTGGAGGCGTGGTTCAAAGTGGCCAGGTATCAACTATATTTGCAAGCTGAGTAAATGTGAGGTCTTGAGGTCAAGCCCTGGTACTGGCAATGATCATAATTAATAATAGTGATAATAACATGGTCCTGCATTGTTCTCTGACTCCTCAACTCACAGATCTGCAGTTCTTGAGCACCTAGTACTTTTGCACTGGGTATTTTTGTCAGTTCTAGACCTACAAAAGTCAGGGGAAGCTATGTAATGTGTCAGCTAGGCGCAGATCCGCTCCTGGCATAGGGAAGGTCAGTCCTGTCCCCTGTCCACAGTGCAGACAGAATGGTGTTGACTTCTCATCGCATAGTGGGTTGCTTGTTCTTAGTAAGTAGCCTGGACCCAGGCTCTGCTCTGAGTCCTTGTGTGCTCACTTAGTCACATGCCTGTACAGGGGACACAATAGAGTTACCAGGAAGGCCAGCACTTCAGATGAGGCTCCTGTACCAGGCCCGATGCCAGCCTGAACATCAAAACAGACTTTCACACATGTGCAGGCTTCAAGCCAGCCAGACAAAGCCAAGTTGTTAAGTGACCTTTGGTGAAATCAGGAGAGAGAACAGCCTAACTTTCCAAACAGACCAGATTTAGATGGTATTGATATGGTTTGGATCTAGAAGGTCTCCAGATCCTGTGTGTTAAATGCCTGGTCCCCAGACCATGGTGCTAATAGAAACTGATGGCCCCTTTAAAAGGTGGGGCTTATAGCTGTGAGTCCCCACTGGCCAATGTGCACAAAGTCTGTGAAGGATCACTCCTCCTACTCTTGGAAGCAATGAATGAAGAGCCTGAGAGAGGCTGTGGTGTTCATCCATGAGAGAAAAATCACTGAAGGGTCTCCATTTCCTGTTTGAAGTCCGGAACCCAACTACATTTATGCAAATGGACTCCCAACTTCCCACTGGTAATCAAATCCAGGTTCTCTTTATGGAAACCATTTTACTTGCGGTTTTGTTGTTTACAAAACTCAAGTCTAGATTAACGCATTAGTATTCTTGTGTTTCATCATATTTATGTCAAGAAAACATATTAAATGACAATCAGGAAAAGAAGTGGGGCTTAGTGGGAGGTCATAGGTCTTTGGGGTGTATGCCTGAGAGCCTGCCCTGCCGCGCTCCCCATCTTCCTTTTTTCTTCTTCTGTAGATCTGGCTTGGACTTCAGTCTTTCTACCTGCATCTGCCAAGTACCCTGGTATTTGCTGAGATGGGAGGTCTCACTTTTTTGCCCAGGTGAGCTTTGAACCACACTCTTCCTTCGAATGGGTGGGAATCCTGGCCCCTACACACCCATCAACACACAGGCAGGTGGAATCAAGGAGGTGGAGGGGTAGAAGGGCGGACTTCGCACTTCTAACAAGGAACAAGGAAATGGAGAAGCTGAAAAATGAACACATGCAGTGAAGGAAGGGACAGAGAAACCTGGGATATTGTAATGATGGTTATATACTGGACACACACACACAGCTATGTATATCCATATCACTATATATCTATATCTGTAGATCATATACATGATAGATAAATAAGTATATAACAATATCTATCTGTCATAGACGAGTATAATTGTGGTGAGAATGTTATGAGTTTCCCAGGACTTGCTGGGTACCAGCTTTTCTCTCTGACCTGGGCCTCAGGCAGAGTGGTAGATCTGTGATCATTTGGTCCCTGCAGACAAGAAGGCAGGTGACAGAGGCAGAGGAAGGGCCTCCAGCAGCGAGGGCTGCACCATTCAGACCCACGGGGATTGATTGATTGCTTGATCACTTGTGTGTAGTGTTGTTCTTCAGGCCCCTGGGGGACCCTTGCATGAATGCACAGAGGCATCTTAGACCCAACATGCAGGAAATGGCCTTTGCATTTTGGCTGCTTCCGGCAGCCTCTGCATCCTGCTTCTTTCTCCCTATGGAAAATTAGGCTTTGTATTTGTTCCGATTTCCCCCTCCACCAGCTTGTCTCTCCCTCTCCATCACCCACTGGAGCTCGTAGAAATCACAGAGTACTCAAGACCCAGCTCTTCCTGGCTAGTTCTTCAATGCATAGGCAGAGAAATGAAATCTGTTCTGTAATGAGATTTTCCTCGATGTCATGTTCCCCAGCTACTCCTCCCAGATTTCCTCCGTGCTGTGACCCTGGCCCTTGCTTACGTTGTATTTCACTCATGAGGGTATTTGGGAAGCACCTTACCTTTATAGTGATCTGTATTACAAGGAAAGCTTTCCATGTGGCTCTACTACTTGCCAAAGGTGACAGCAAGATTTGCGAGGCAATTTGAAAGGCGCTCACCATCGGGCTCTCAGTGCTGCTTATGAGTAAAGTTCAGCCAGATCATCTCCATCAGAAGATCAAGACTCACAGCGAAATCAAAGGTCACAACCTTGGCGCTCAGTTTGCTTGGATGTTGCTTCCGTACACAGGTGAGATTCTCTTAGCAATGGCTGCATATCATGTTTAATAAACACTTTCTGGCTATTACTGAACAGGGCACTCAAAAAACAATCCCTCTCAAAGTCTCGTGAGCTCTCTTCATCTATGGGCTAACACGATGTGGGGTCAGAGGGGTCCTGGCAGAAGAGACACATGGGGCCATAGGAAGCAGGTGGGCCAGCAGTCAGCTGAGGAGAGACATTTTCAGTGTTTCTGGTTTTGTGTTTGGGGGCATTTTTTTGTTTTTTGTTTTTTTGCTTTGAAAATGAAACAAACGTGTTGGCCTTCCTGAGGCCTTCAAGGACCAGCTAGAGAATGGAAAGAAATAGTCTTGGCTCACAACATCTCAGAGACCTGAGGAATCTGTGCAGAACGAGTTCGAAGAATTCCATTGTCCAACTTCCCCACTGGATGGATTAGGAGATGAAGGAGCCCAGATAAGAGGCTGTCTATGACTCATGGTCACGTGAGGATGACACGGTCCAGAGCCCAAGCCCTCACCCTCTTATTCTGGTTACTTATCTCAGTAGACAGACATAATTGTACTACTGATGTATTTTGTGCAAATACATAATTAGAGCAAAAGGCAAAGTCTCCCCCACCCTCCCCACGGTATCCCAACTCCTCCTTCTCCTTCCCCTTGGCCATAGCCATCTGACATTGGAAGCAAGATTCAGCTGTGCCTCAATCATAGATCATGAGGGAAGGTGATTATTCTGATCACCCAACTGTGGAATCATAGGTGCTCATGCCATTCTCAAAGTTTAGCATCCTTTTTTCCTCTCACTCTCCCTCCTTTCCTCTCCACTTCCCTCCTTCCTTCCTTTCTTCTCTGCCTTTCCTTCCTTTGAAGGACTGGGCTTGAACTCAGGGCCTCATAGTCTTGCTTAGATTTTTTTTTTCCTTTCAAGTCTGATGCTCTACCACTGGAGATACTCCTCTGCTTTCCACTTCTACTTCCCAGTTTTGTTGCTAGTTCACTGGAGGTAAGAATTTCTTGGATTTGTCTGCCCCTACTGGCTTTGAACTATCATCCTCAGATCTCAACCTCCTGAGTAGCTAGGATCACAGGCGTGAGCCGTCAGTGCTCCGCTCAGGTGTCTCTTCTTTCATTGATGTGTGTAGTCTGTAGGGTTGAGGCTAATGTTTAGAAGAGGAGCCATACTGTCAGGTCAGGTCAAAACCAATCAGTGGTGTGTGCAGAGGAACCCTGGATGATAAACCCTTCTGTAATGTGTACATTCCCTTAGAACCACCAATTCCATTGCTAGGAAATTATTGCAAGGACATAAGCAGAAAAGTAGGCAAAGACAAAATATAACAGAGGTGTTTACTGCTGTTCTTCTTACAATACTGAAAAGTCTAAAACAGTAAGTCCTCGCTGCCAAGGAGAGAGAAACCCACAAAGAGAAAATGCTTGGGTGGATTCTAGTCCAGGTGTTTCCAGCAGACAGGATGGGGAGGCTGAGCCCTGACAGTGTTGGGGACTGGAGGAGAGCTTGGGGTTTGAGTCAGAAAAAAGTTGCCTTTAGGAGACTTCAGGAGCCTGGCTAGATCTGTTATGCAAAACCCAGGGAGCTCTTGAGCCTGGGCCAGGCATGGGTGCAGGCTGTCCAGGCTGTCATTTGAAGAATGCATTTCTGGTGTGATACAGCCAGTGGCTCACACCTGTATTTTCTAGCTGCTCAGTAGGCTGAAATCTGAAGACTGAGTTTGAATCCAGCCCAGGCAGGAGAGACCTTGAGATTCTCATCTCCAATTAACTACCAGTAGTCTGGAAGTGGAGCTGTGGCTCAATTGGTAGACTACTAAGTAGCCTTGAGCCCAAAAGTTCAGAGACAGTGCCCAGACCTGAGTTCAAAACCTAGTACATGCACACACGGGCACACACACACACAGGCACACACACACACACACACACACACACACACACACACACAAATTCATTTCTGACTTCAGCATTAAATGCACTGAGTTACTGAAACCTGTGCAGAACCGGTTGGAGATGGGGCTGTGCTAGAGGCGACATGGGAGGAGCTGCTTGTCTGTGCTAGGCTCTGGGCTCCTGGTTCCCCAGGGTCCCCCAGCTTGCATGGGGTGCAGAAGTGCGGGTCATTTATACTCCCCTGGTATTTAGCACACGAAGAGGAGTAATTGCCCTGGCAGTGTCCTGGCTGAATTCCAATTTGGGTGATTACATTCTGCCTACTTAAAATTCCCCTCTCCGGTATCCATGATACAAGCAATTCTTCAAACCCTCTCCTGGTGGGGGGTTTAAAGACAGGAACCAGCCTAGCCTCCTATAATGCCTGCTAAATAGGTGCACCCCAGAAGTAGTTTCCTTTCAATGGGGAAGGGGGAGGGGATTCCCCACTGGAATAAATTTATCAAACATGTTGGGATTTTCCAGAAAGCCACCCTTTAAGAAGGGGAGGTGGAGGTAGAGGTGCTGAGAATGGAGGATAGCTCTGTCCAGAGGTTCTTTTAGGGGTGATCAGCATGCTATCCAGGCCAGCCAGACCCGAAGGGCTTGGGATTCCAGCTCCCAGATCCTCTGTCCTGTGCCAAGCGTAACATCACCCAGTTCAGCCACCTTCCTTCCCATACTGTTGGGGATGATGTATGCACACAGCTAGAGAATCTAAATTATTCTACACATCA